>NC_044330.1:72049561-72358954 GCF_007399415.2 Gopherus evgoodei | reverse complement strand
TTTCACTTATAATCCTCCCTTTCATTCAAACCCCATCTTCACTTAATTTAAAACAAAAACAAAAACAGTTTTGTTGCAGTTAGGTTTGCCACATGTAAGAAACCTGACAAAAAAGCAATGAAATAGTTATTCAAATCAAGTCATGTGACATCACGTGCTTCTTCAGTACAAGCACAAACTTCACCATTACTGCAGCTACCATACCCCACAGACCAGGCACCAGAGCCTTAACTCTAGGGATCTCAGTAATCCAAAACACCTTTTAGCCACCTATTCTTCACTCCTTCCCCCCTCCCACAAAAAAAAAAAAATCTCCTAACATAGCCAAGTACTACACCAATTGTCCATAAGTAATGGGTTGGAAGGGGAAAATAATCTCGGGTGCATGCATAATTGAATAGATTGCAGGGGAGACTGGGTTATGTATATGGTTTGTGGTGTATGTGGTGATAATGTGTGTATTTGTGGGTGGAGGAATAGAAGGCATGTGCTTTTGGGTGACTAAAATTTTCATTTAGTTACCTTGCTTTTGAGTTGTTGGTAGGTATATATAAACATTTATTTTAAAACTTTAAAATTGTTAATGTAGTAAAGTCAAGCACGCGCGTTAGGTAATGCATGTGCTGCTTTTCTTTGGCATTAAGATAGTCTGACACATCTGCCTTGTTCCATCTGCAGGATGGAACTTGCTCAAGCAATAAATCAGAATTGATAGTGAAGGCAACTCTCTCCTGTAATTTGTTGCAGATGTATTTAGGGAATGAGGCAGGGAACTGCAGGAACAGGCAGGCCCAGTTAAGGTTCTAGAACTGAGAAGAGGCATGAAGGTAGGGATTTGAGTAGTTGGAGATGGTTTGACTTTTGCATGTCCAGGTCAGAAATAATTTAATATGCCAACTTTTTGAAGCTGTAATATTGGTGAAAAACCAAAACTTCTCTTTATTACATATTTATCTACTTAATTGATAAACTTAACATTTTAGGAGCCTTTTGTAACTATTACTTGAAACCTGTGCTTGAAAATCTCAGCAGATAACCAGCAGCTGAAATGAATGTGAAAATTCTGTTTCTGCATGCAGTTCCCATAAAATTGGATCAATAAGCCAAGGAGTAAACTGATAAATTGAAGGGGAGAACACCTCCTTTAACTTTTCCCCAAATTTATTTCTTCCAATGCTACCTCAATTTCCATGGAAGATGGAGACTAGAGCTCATGAGCTAAAACTCATCAGAGCTTCCGACTGCAATTTGCATGGAAACGAACAAATTTCAACTCTTATTGTGCTTACGTAATAGTACCAAAACTATTAGTTACTCCTTCAATCCAAGCTTCTTGTTATCTAACCACTAGACAATTGTGAAGCTTCAACTCTGCTGAACTTCATATGAAATCAAGAACTTAGGCAAACTGATATGCATTTGTAGAAAAATCCCCACAACTCTCTCCCAGAAATAATGTCTGGAGACAATTGTCTTCCTTTCGCCCAGCTTCATTGTATTACTATAACGGACTTTGAAGTGCAGGATGGGTTTAGAAAACTATAGAGTGTGGCAGAGCTCTGACCTTGTTCTCGTGGGTCCTGCGCTTCTAGGCGGTTTATGCTAGCCTCAGTGGCTCACTGTGACCCTCCATGTAGCCCTTCTCTTTAGGGCCAGGGTTATAGTCTACTGAGCCCTTTTCATCATAGGCCTGCAAGGAGGTTGGTGAGAGAACACTCACAGTCTCTTGTTCAGCCTCCTGTCCTGACAGGGGCCTGACTTCCCCTCCCAGGAGATGGTCCTGTAGTGGTGGACTGAGGGGAACCCGGGCCCACCCTCTACTCCGGTTCCGGTCCAGGGACCCTAATGGTAATAGTTGTTAGCAGCCAACCTTTCACTGCCAGAGTTGCTACATTTCCTTGGGCCACTTCCCCACAGCTCTCTTGCTTCTCCCTTCTTCACCCTTACCTTAGGGCTCCTTTAACGATGGTTTGAGGGTGTCTTCATTAACCAGTACTTCAGCTGCACTTACTCTCCTCTGGCTCCTGGCTCTCCCCTGTCTGACTGGAGTGAGCCCTTTTTATAGTATCAGCAGGGCCTTAATTAGAGTCAGGTGGTCACAGTAACTGAATGGCCTCACCTGACTCTTCACAGGTTAATTAGAGTCAGGCGTTCTCATTAGCCTGGAGCAGCCCCTGCTCTGGTCAGTCAGGGAACAGAAAACTGTTAATCCAGTGGCCAGTATATCTGCCTTCTGTTATTCTGCTGTACCCAACTGGCCTGGGTCTATCACAAGAGTTGTGAAATATTGATGGAATATCCCTCAAATACCAAACTACGTACCAAAGTTCATCTGCTGGGAGTTGTTATTTACTTTCCTTAAATAAGATATCAGGTGGATTTTCCCATATTTCCATATGATGTGTTTTATATCTATACATTAAAATCTACCTCTTATTTGTATGTTTCATAATGTTAACAAAACATTTTTTAAAATAGTCAATCGTTGTATAATTTGAGTAAATCTTTTTTTCTCAATTTTGGTTACTTTTAAAAAATAAGTTCCTTTCAAATCTATGGATAAAATCTTAAAAGGATGTACGCTATTTTCTTCAAACAGCATGTCACAGATTAATTTTTTGTCCTAGGGAATTTTATTTAAGCCTTAATATATCATGTGCTATGCATCACTATTAGCTGCTACTTGGGTGATAAGTTTTTTAAATTTCTTCTCTGGAGGATGGAAGAAAATTTTTGTGTGCACTAGTCTTCTTGCTAGCCATACAAGGATGGTTATTATATACAGCCTTGTTTATACTTGTAAGTCAGGAGTTTGGATGCAGTAGTCTTGCCAGATAGTGAGAATGACATTTTCTTAAATATAGTCTACTAATTAATGTAATTTGGATTCTGGCTTTTTAAAAATTTCATCTGTTCATTTTTTTTTTCTTTTACAGGGAGGATTGAAAAATAGCAAGCATGAGTGCACATTATCTTCACAAGAATATGTCCATGAATTACGATCTGGTATCACAGAAGAAAAACTTTTTAACTGCCTAGAGTCTCTGAGAGTGTCTCTAACCAGCAATCCAGTCAGGTAGGAGATATGTTTTACTTTATAATAACAGAGACTATATGTAATAGTGTTAATTGTAAATAATAAACTGCTGTGTCATAAGTAGGACCCGTGTGTGAAATGTACAATTAACCCAAGTTAATTTCTTGGATTTCAGTACCAAGATGGAAGTCTGAGAGTGCTGTGAAAGATAACTGATCATAATGGTTAAAGACATAGGCTTTAGGTTAAGCACTGTTAAGAGGGAAGTGTCTAAAAGCAGAGCAGTAATTCTTATAGTTTCAGGCTCTGCTTAACAGTGTTTCTTCATGGAAGCTTTAGAAGCCAGAAGATTTGCTGCTACTGTTTAAAAAGCATGTGGCTTTTGAAATTGCTGAAACTGTTCTTTTGGTTGAAAGAAGGGAAGTAATTTGATATCAGAGGTGACTGGTAAATCAAGTTATTTACCTCTGGTGTCAAATGAGACACTGGGGCGAGCAATGAAACCTGCTGACTAGTAAGCTATGAATGGTTTTATGTATATTACCATATGGCATATTTGCTAATAAATGTGCCCCAGTGGCTTCAGTATGTCTTGTCCTCTGTGCACAGCTTTAGAGTGAGAATGTGCAAAGGATTGACAACTGAGCTGACTTTGAATTTGTATCCATATTTATGTGAGGAATATTGGCTGACTGTCCATACTCCTTGTGAGGCTGATAACCTGCTGAGTTCCTTAAGCTGTAACATTTGTCCTGGCTGTTCATAATCTGTTTATACAGTCACTAAACACCCCTGAAGTTTGCAGGAAAGGGGTATTTGACCAACACACACTTTCTAAGTGTACAGTAATAGAGCTCCTTTACTTCTGATGGTGGAATGTCTTAAGTGAAGGAGGGGAAGGGCCATTTGCTTTATCCCACATGCTCTTCAATACCACAGCCATTCTTTCATAAAAAAGACTTAATTAGCCCTGGCCCAACACAGCCTTTACTTACCATATTTGAAAAAAAAAAATCCCGTGTGAAATATGCTGCATATCTGCAACAGCTTGTTTTGAAAGCATCATAAATTGATCAAGTAACCAAAGTTTGCCTGAAGGCTCAAATATGTCTCACTAGTGAGGGACTATTCCCTCACCTATTTAAGCTTCATGCCTATAGCAATTTTGACATTCGGTCTACTAGTTAAAACAAATAAGCTACAATACTCATCTTTCAAAGTGTGGCAAGTAGTATTTTTATTTTATGTTATTTATTTATTTTAAGCTTTTCAGATATGTTGTATAAAAGTATTGAGTAGTATTTTAGATAATGAATTATTTAGTAATATTCAGTGAAAAAACAAAGGGGTAGACTGCCATTTTTTTAATGGTATATTTGGCCTGCCAGGAAAGTATCTTTCCTTAACTTTTTTGTTTAACTGTAAATCCCTGTTTTAGAGCCTGTACTTTTGGAGTAAGGTTAAATAGGTATGTGTGATACAGTGTGTAAAAGTCTTTAAACTCTTGGGTAGGAGCAACCTAAGAAGAGTTAGACAAAAGTATCTTCAGTTTCCTGTGCCAGCTGCTACTGAGTTTGTGGGCAGGAATGTAAGGGATAAAAATCTGAGAAGTTACCTGGAGCTCACAGGCAACCAGGCATTATAACTATATTTTATGTTTGGTGCAGCCAGGCTCTACAGGAGTTAAGGCTGCACCAAACACAAGAGAAACAGACTACAGATAAGAGTTAGAAGGAAAAAGTCTGTGTTCAGTTTCTGGTCTCTTTCTGTACAATATAAATCTGTTTTGGCAAGGTTTCCCCATTCCTGTCTCCCCATGAGTTAGGGCTGACCAAGGATTGGGTGAAGAAGAGCCCACTGTGTTCTCTGTTGTGCACCCCTATAAACAGATGATAATATTATTATTCTGGTACTGTGAAAAGTGCCTCTACAATATGCTTCACTTCCTATGATCAGGTACAGTATAATATGTAGGCTGAAAAAACACAAATAAGTTGTAAACTGTATTCACATGTTTCCATGTTACTTGAATCAGTACCTTTTTAAAAGCTCTTTTAAAATAAGATTCTTATCTGAAAACCTTTCTGATTTACTTTCTTTATCTGCGTTAGAGGTCATAACCAAGCTCTAAAGTGTCATGGCTACATTCATTTTTTAAATGTCACTGAGGAGCCAAAGATTTTTAGTGTTTTTTTTTTTTTTTTGAGAGTGTGTGTAAAACTTTTTTTTTGTCATACTATCACTCCTTCTGCTTGACTTTTTTTATGCCTTTGGATTGTAAATCTTGTACCTGAGGGTTTAAAATTCCCTGTTCTTCTAGTTAAGCCGTATCAGAGGTGTTGATAGCATATTCTACATAGCTCTGAAAACATGTAACTTTCCCAGTTCCAGGGAAAAGTGTGGATCAAGTTGAAAACTGCAAAATATTGCAATATAGTCAGATAAACTGTGGAGATCAGGAGGAGGTGAAATCCTACTGGAAATAAAAGGAAAACCTTTACTGATTATGAGTTGAACTCATTTAATTCAGCCGTGATGGACATATCTGTAGTGATTATATCTAGTTCATGAAATGAGAATAACCAAGCAGACTTTTTGGAAGTCAATAAGTAATTCTTATATTAAAACTGGGTTTTCTGCAGGGGTTTCTCCTTATAGCATATATTTGACAGATCACTGCCAGCACTCATGCCAGTAATCATAGGCACAAGAACATGAATCACTGAGCATCTCTTGCAGGGTGCATGTTGAAAGGCCTGGGAGAGCAGGGTAAACATTTATTCTTATATAATTCTACTGATGTCTCTCTGTGTGTTACAGTGTGGGGAGGAGGTTGAGAGTGGGATAAATGTTCATAGTATGGACATGCAGTGATAGCGGGTAACTAAGAGATGTGATGGGTGACTTCACATAATATTTTTGTTAAACACATGGAGGCACCTGAGTGTGAGACAGTGCTGCGCAGCCACACAGTGTCCTTCTCAAGTGATAAAGTGATTTTTGTTTGGCATAAAATATGATCTCCCGTGCCCACCCTTACATTGGTGGTGTCTATAGGTTGATACTCAGCCTTGTTGTCAGTAAATAAATAAATTGGCGTAAGGGTGGAGCTGTACTCCGTTGTTCAAAATATGTGGTTAATACCCATGTGAAGTTTCAGTTATGTCACAACTTAAGGACTATATCATACCTTGAAGTTGTGTGTCCCAGTTAAGGTCAGTGTGGAGACACAAACTCGAGGAAGCATTGCGTCTCAGAAGCGCTCATTCCCCTGTGGAGGCCCGGATGTACAGCAGACTGCTGCTTTGGAACCACCCTTGAAGAAGTAGTATTCATTCCCTTCTGCAACTGGGTGCCTTGACATAATTTCTCTGTTACTATGGAAAAGCTAGTGCTGATGGTAGCATTAGCCTTGGAATGGGTGCATTTTGATTTCAAGGCTAAATTTATTACATTGCCTTCAAGGAGTTCCTTGTCCAACTCCTGTGCCCTAAATATTTTAATGGGAGGCTGATTTACCTATTCAGTTCTGCTATCGAGGAAATAAAATCAAACAAAAACCAATTAAAAACAAACTTCTGTATTAGACTGGACATCTCGAGTTTGAAAATAGCTTTCTCTGAACATAATAAAAGATGTTTCATGAAAACTGGTCAGCAAAACTCTGGGAAATTCAGAGGCATGTCTATATTTAGTTTTGCTCTACTGGTATATTACCACTTCATAATCTTTCTTTTTCACTTTTAATTTTCTCTGCACTGTGTCTTCAGAGGATAATTAACTAAATGTTTCTCTTTGCATGTTGTAGCTCATTCTCTAATCTCGGAGCTGGCGTGGAGGTATGGGAGTAGGGAAGGGACAGACCAGTTGCCTGGATGAAGAGGCAAACACTTACCTAAAAGTTTTGCCACAGGGATTATTTAGGAGAATTTTAGCACCATTTCTCATTACTTGAGTGAAGTCAATGTCAGTCTCAACAGGTATCTCTTGAATTGTATTGTTAAACTGGAATTCACTCTCTGTCATGATGGAATTTGTCTTATGGTGAAATACACCCCTCCTGGGCACTGTGCCATATCATTTTGAGTATACTTTTTAACAAGTTGGAGTAGATGACTGCATTAATGGGGAAGTTAACAATTCACTGCCTCTGCTACATGCACTAAAGGGTAAAAAAGAACTTAAGTTAATTCACAATGTTTTGTTTATGGAAGTATCAGTTATTCATGATATAAGTTTTTATTAAACTATATGTGAATTTCATGCATCTTTAGTAGCCTAGCATTTCCAAACAGCTCATATAAAAATATTGTTTACCAAGTTTGAGTATCTTTTGCATATAGCCTACTTCAATACTTGTCCTGGAGTTTCATTCATAATTTCTTTTAGTGAGAAAATAGGTTAACAACAACTAGTTTATTGTATGCTAAAAAATTCTCTGTAAACATATCATCCTTGCAATGACAAAAAGATGAAAATATTTAATAAGATGAGAACTTACAATATAAAAGTTTTGATTTTGTTGTGCATTTAGTATTTTCTCTTCCCTGTAGTGGAGAAAGTATTGTATTAAGAATAGACCTAAATCATTACCACAGGAGATGTACTAAAATATATTTTTATTTAGTTAGTTTGGGTGAAGTGTAGCTGTCAAAGTTAACCTGGACTGGTAATTCACAGCAAGTTCAGAAGACAATTCCTGACACTTTATACCTTGTAATCTTTGCTAGTTGTTGATAGAATCAGTATATAATCATACTGCTATCAATACTCATTCTCTTCACTGTGACTTGTCATTTATATCATTGGCTGCCTGACTCTGACAAAAGAGGAATAACTTGTAGAAGAAAGTAACCTTGACTAATATTGATATAGGTTAACTTAGGCTATAGGGCAGAATTTGGAACCTATTTATTCCTGTGCAACCTTGTTGATCTTAGGCCACATCTACAATAGACTATTTTACTGGTAGCATTTGTGCCAGCATACAGCTACCGACATTGCTGTAGCATGTGCACGTATGGCCTTCTTCTTTTTTTCTTTTCTTTTTTTTCCTGGTGCAGCGTGTCCTCTCAGCAAGAGGCTTTATCAACAAAAGACAACCGGCACTGTGGGTAGGCATTCCAGTGTCTCCTGTGCTATCTTGTGTGCTGCTTTTTGGGTCATTTTTGCAGGCATTGTGGGATACCAGCATTCCTCTCATGGAATTGTGGGAGCTTGGAGTCAAATTTCCACTAATCTTTGTTCCATCCCATAATGTGCTCTTCCTTGCACTGCTTTTCAATCTCTCCACTGTCTCGGTGTCAGGAGCAGGGATGCCTAACAGATCAGTGGAATTCTCGTCTGTTTTAGTGACAGGGCACCTGATAATTCTACATTTGCAGAACTTCAGCTACCATACTGGCCAGTTTGAATTGGAGCAAAACTCATCTAGGTGGGCTCACTTCTGTGGAAAATGAAAAAAATTCTCCTCAGTCAGTGGTGGATTAGCCTCTGGCCCATGGGCCCATGTCCCAGGGCCCTGGCCAATGCGGGGTGTGGGGGAGGGGGAGAAAAATGGGCGCCTGTCTGCCCAGACCCACTCTATCCGCCTGCCATTCCTGCTGAGGAGCAGAGTTTGGGCACAAGGTCTTGCCTCGCTGTACCCATCTGATGTTCCGACTGGAGCATCAGGTGGGCAAAGTAGGCAAGCCCACATGCCTTGACCCCATTTTCCTAGCAGGAGCGCGGTGGGGAGGGGACCATGGGTGGGAGGGGACTGCAGGTGTAAGAGGTGGGGAGAGGCCCCCGCTTGCTCTGGCCCAGGGGCCCACGCAAAACCCTAATCCACTCCTGTCCTCAGAATGTCTATATTAATTTCTGTGTACTTAATTTGTAACGCCATTTCTCTGGCCAGATTAGGTACTTTCTAACTTGGATTTGGGAGCAAAACATTCAAAGATAGGACAACTGTGTCACTTTGGGCAAGTTATTTAACCTCTGTGTCTGTTCCCCAGAAAAATGGGATTAATACCCTACATCACAAGAATTTTGTGAGCATTAGTTAATGGTTCTGAAGCAGATGGAAGATATGAAACCATATATAAATTATTACTATTACGGTATGTCTACACTATGAAATTAGGTTGATTTTATAGAAGTCTATTTTTAGAAACTGATTTTATACAGTCGATTATGTATGTCCACACTAAGCACATTAAGTCAGCAGAGTGTATCCTCACTACCGTGGCTATCATCGACTTACAGAGTGGTGCACTGTGGGTATCTATCCCACTGTTTCAACAGTCTCCTCTGCTCATTGGCATTCTGGGTTAAGCTCCCAATGCCTGGTGGGGCAAAAATATTGTCATGGATGGTTTTGGGAACATGTCGTCAGGCCCCTCTCCCTCCCTCCGTGAAAGCAACGGCATACAATTGTTTCGTGCCTTTTTTCCTGGGTTACCCGTGCAGATGCCATAGCATGGCAAGCATGGAGTCTGCTCAGCTCACCATCACCGTACGTCTCCTAGGTGCTGCTGGCAGACACCATACAGCGTTGCTACACAGCAGCAGCTCCTTGCCTTCATGGCAGATGGTGCAGTAGGACTGATAGCTGTTGTATGTCTCCTGGGTGCTCCTGGCAGACCTCGGTGAAGTCAATTGGAGCGCCTTTACAGATATGGCTATCCTCCTCCTCGAGTACTGAATGAGAGCCAGAGACTCCAGATCATTTTCTTCTTTAAGTTTTGTCTCATGGAGATTCAGTCCTGCCTGGAATATCATGTGAGCTGGAGGCTTCTGCGTCATGCTGCTCTCTCAGCCGGCAGCACTGTGTGGTTGCTCCTACCCCAGCCTACTCCTTGCTCTCATGGCTCATGAAGCCTGGATGGTGATAAGAAGCAGTTCAACTATAGGCTGAGCAAGTGCAGAATGGTGGTAGAATGTGCCTTTGAATGTTTAAAAGCTTTCTGGCGATGTTTGCTGACTAGGTCAGACCTCAGTGCAACCAGCATTCCCATTGTTATTGCTGCTTGCTGTGTGCTCCATAATATCTGTGAATGAAAGGGGGAGACATTTATGGCGGGGTGAGAGATTGAGGCAAATTTCCTGGTGTCCGATTTTGAGCAGCCAGACACCAGGGTGATTAAAAGAGCACAGCAAGGCGCTCTGTGCATCAGAGAGGCTTTGAAAACCAGTTTCATGACTGGCCAGGCTTTGGTGTGACAGTTGTGTGTGTTTCTCTTTGATGCAAACCCACTCCCGTTGTTGATTTTAATTCCCTGTAAGCCAGCCACCCTCCCCCCTTCAAAATAAAGTAACTGTTGTTTTGAAACCATGCATTCTTTCTTTATTAATTAAAAAAAATGAGATAACAGACAAGGCCACATTCCTTATTGTAGCCACAATAAAAATCAAAGTGTTTGAATGACAGCCTTCTGTTGCTTTGGCCATCCTCTGGAGTGGAGTGGCTGGGTGCAAGGAGCCTCCCCTCCCCCCTGCGTTCTTGGACATCTGGGTGAGGAGGCTGTGGAACATGAGGAGGAGGGTAGCGGTTATACAGTGGATGCAGCGCTGGTCTGTGCTCTTGTTGGATTTCCTGCAGCTCCATTCATACTAAAATTGACCTCATGCAGCTAAATTCAACCTAACCCTGTGGTGTAGACCAGGGCTTTGTGAAGATAACTGAGTGTAATTGACATAGAAGGCTGATAAAATGTCGAGAGGTGCTGAAATACTATGAAGAGGATTCCTATGTGAGTGTCTGCTCAGGTAAAATCTCAGAGGTGGATTTCAAAATTGTGAACCACATTAAACTGACAAAAAAATAAAAGCACCAAGATCTTTTTCAAATGTTTGATTTAGTCACCCCTGAGCCACCACTCATTTTCTGAAACACTTTAAAAAAAAAATAATTCCCTTTATCAACTTATCACAAGATCTTTCCAAATGGAGGGAAAGAGAACATTCTATAAAGGAAACATTTTCCCTTTCTAATCACATTGTATCTATTGCCTAATTGATCACAGTTCATCGATATAGAGGTAATTGTGAAGGCACAAACACTGCATTTGGCATCTCTGATACAATCCTGCAAGTAAGGACAGACAGATTAGGAAGCAGACACCTTATTACAGCATATATAAATGCTCTAGTAATTAGTTGGAGTGCTGAAACAAATGGAGTAGAAAGTAATGATAATTAACAGCAATTTTAGTTTAAAACAAAGAAAAAGTAATGATACTCAATTATGTTTATACAGGAAAAGGGTCAAATACATCTATCATGGATAGTTCAAAAAGCATACAAAGACAGCAACACACCAACTCTGAAACCTCCCTTCCATTTAGGATTGGTTTCCTAGGGAAGTTAACACCCCCCCACCACATGCACACCGTGTTCTATTAAAACTGTGTATTCTTTTAGTCAATTTTATTTGTATCCTTGGGTTCTAAATTTTGTGTTTACTGGGTACAACAGGTCTGGCAAATCATGAGTTAAATAAAGAAACAAAATATACCTGAGACCTGATGGACTGATGTTTATTTTCAATAACTTTTCATGAAAACTGTGAAAATGCAGAACTCCTTGGTTCTAGGGTTAGTAAGAAAATTGTACAGCCATGGAATATTTAAAAATAAAAGTTGACTTAAATTTCTAGAGTGCTTAATTGTTTTGTTTGTCTCAACTGCACATTTCCTATGTTGGTTTAAGCTTTATCCATTAAATAAGATAATGAAAATATCAAGATTACAATGACATTGCAAACCTATTTGGGTTTTGCTTTTAAAGTAACTTGTGCAAAATTTGTTTGGCTGTCACATTTGTCCTCAGAGGTTTCGTTTGTCAAGTGCTTTGGCTTCTTTTGAAATGAATTATGCTATTTTAATGAAAAATAAAATAGTATTAAATTTGCTATATTATCATAACAACTCAACATTCACATAGGTCACCATTAGAGTTGTTTCACATTTTAACTTCATTTAGAATACCTACAACCAATGAGAAGTGGAAGAAGGCAAACCAGCGTGGGGAGGAATAAGCAGATATCTGAAGCAAAAACAGCCTGTTCAAAAAAGCAGAACAGATCTAAATTTTGTTGTTGTACTGTGGTGTGGTTCAGGTGCTCAGATGCTAATATGAATTTGGAGTAACTAGAGCTGGTAGATATTGTGTTGATGGCTTAATTGGTTGTTACTGATGTTTTTAGTCAGTTTTAGTAAGCATGTTTAAAGTTTAGTGTGAACTTTTGGTTTTTCCTCAATGGCTGTACACTGTTAATTTCAAATACATTTAACAGCAAGAAAATATTTAAAAAAATGGAAAAGGGGGGGAAACTTCCCCCCAAAAAATTTCATTTTTATCTTTAGGGGACAGAGAACACACAATGAGAGAAAACTACATTTATCTTTAAAACAAAAAAGAAACAAACAAAAATA
Source organism: Gopherus evgoodei (assembly GCF_007399415.2). Lineage (NCBI taxonomy): Eukaryota > Metazoa > Chordata > Testudines > Testudinidae > Gopherus > Gopherus evgoodei. Next base: position 72,346,501 of record NC_044330.1, on the reverse strand, counting down.
CAGAAACTGCCTCAAATGTTCATGGTGAATAATTCATGTACTCTTAGCTATTTATTTTACTTAACTGTGTTTTTTTTTAATCTGTGAAACATTTTGCAATAATTCTTACGAAAAACTATAAAAATGTGTAGTTTTTGCCAGAACACATTAAAAAGTAGTTCCATGACATCAAATCAGTACTACTGAAATAGAAAGAAGACTTGTAATTTTAGTCAGATATATTGATAGATGCAATGCAGAAGCAGGCTTTTTTTTTAATGCTAATATAAATGGGGACAATATAGAAGAGTTTCTTTAAAGTTGGCATTGTTGCCGCTGAATAGCTACATTGTATGGAGTGGGGGGAAAATAAAGAAGAGCAAGTGGAGTTATATTCTCAGCAAGTAGTAGAAGACATCCCTGCTGCATACCACCCATCCATTTTAAAGCATGCTGCTGGTAAAGAACCTTCTATACTGCCTTCTAGCCAGCTGGTTGCATGAGCATTACAGGGACAACTTTAGATAATGTTTTCATCCCTCAGCCACGAGGCAGGGAAGTTCTCCAGTGAAACTTCTCCAAACTGCCAGGGTGCTGTTAAACTGTGTTTTACTGATCCACTATAGTGGATTTCAAGGAAAATCTTAAACCTTCTCGTCTTTGCTCGCACTGTTTAATCATTGGTGGACCTGTTTCTTCTTTAGTTGAATGTCTGGACATTGATGATTCAATATGTTACTACTTCAACAGCATTGTTACTTTTCTGTACATCCTTCTTGAGAGAGACTCACTTTCCTTATGAAAGGACATAAAGGACCTTCTCTTCCAATTATATAATCAGAGGATTTGGAAAGCGGCTGTAACTCTGATGCTTTTAGAAACTGCTTCAGTGTATAAGATCCAGTTCAGTTGTGGAAACATGAGCTTGCTGTTAAGTTAGTTTTGCTTGGACTTGGGAAGGATGCCACTATTTGTACCTGTATAAGCAGTTTTCAAATATTGTAGTTATCTGGTTAAATGTTATGCAGCTCAGTCTAAATAGCCATGCTTTTTTTTTTTTTTCTTTTTAAATTGGTACAATGCTTAAGGCCCAGATTGTTGGCTGGAGATTGATGTAGTTCCCTCCTTTTTTCCTAAACTTGTCACACACAAATTTCAGTTATAAGAATCCCAATTTCATTTTTATTTTGAGCACGCAGGGAAGCACCCAATTTTTAGAGCAAGAATTATACTCTCTACCCTATTCATGTCTATTGCCTGAAGTGTATGAAAGAGAATATGATCTACAGGGAGAACACTAATGAGTCTGGAAAAGTTATTTCCAGCAATGCCATCTCAGTGCAGGTGGATGTATGGTTAATGCTTTTCAGAAGAATTGATGGCAATAAATCACTGGCACTAGGAGTTGCATGTACCTAGCAGAAAAGAGACCTAAATCCACTTAGAAATATCACAGAATTGTGATTGCCTTGGTTTCTTTTGAAAGCTGCTGCTGAAATTGCATTACACCTTTGGGGGTGACTTACCACAGTAGCATTACTTTCCCTATACTTCATTGTATTTTAGTTGTCACACATGGAACAGTTTCTATACTCTCACTTTCATGGTGGTAGTTTGCTATTCAATGCCCCAAGCAGGTGCAGAAGATAAATTTCCTAAACTGTATATGCATGTACATTTCCACACGCCAGGCATGGCTTATGTTTTCTTACATTTTCTATTACAGTAGACATTTCCTCTTCTGAATGTTTTGATTTTCATTTATGTATTTTAAATAGGACTGTCAAGCAATTAAAAATTAATTGTGATTAATAGTGCTGTTAAACAACAATAGAGCACCATTTTTTTTAATTATTTTTGGATGTTTACTACATTTTCAAATATATTTTAAATTACAATACAGAATACAAAGTGTACAGTGCTCACTTTATATTTATTTTTTATTACGAATATTTGCACTGTAGAAAACAAAATTTATTTTTCAGTTCACCTCATAAAGTACTGTAGTACAAACTCTTTATCATGAAACTTGACCTTAAAGATGTAGAATTATGCACAAAAAACTCCAACTGCATTAAAAAATAAAACAATGTAAAACTTAAGAGCCTACAAGTCCACTGAGTCCTTCTTCTTGGTCAGCCAATCACTCAGGCAAAGAGGTTGCTTACAATTTGCAGGAGACAATGCTGCCTGCTTCTTGTTTACAATGTCGCCTGAAAGTGAGAACAAGCATTCGCATGGCACTGTTGTAGCTAACATTACAAGATATTTATGTGCCAGATGTGCTAAAGATTCATATGTCCCTTCATGCTTCAACCACCTTTCCAGAGGACATGCTTTCATGCTGATGATGGGTTCTGCCTGATAATGATCCAAAGGAGTGCAGACTGACGCATATTCATTTTCATCATCTGAGTAGGATGCAACCAGCAGAAGGTAGTTTGGGTTCTGTAGTTTCCGCATCACAGTGTTGCTCTTTTAAGACTTCTGAAAGCATGTGCCACACCTCGTTCCTCTCAGATTTTGGAAGGCACTTCAGATTATTAAACCTTGGGTTGAGTGCTGTACCTATTTTTAGAAATCTTACATCAGTACCACCATTGTGTTTTGTCAGAACTGCTGTGAAAGTGTTGTTAAAATGAACAGCATGTGCTGAGTCATCATCTGAGACTGCTATAACATGAAATATATGCAGAATGCTGGTGAAACAGAGCAGGAAACTTACTGTTCTCCCCCCAAGGAGCACAGTCACAAATTTAATTGATGCATATTTTTGAATGAGCATCATCAGCATGGAAGCATGTCCTCTGGAATAGTGACTGAAGCATGGAGAGGAAAGATTAGAAAGGCAAAGGCACTAAATGAGCTCAAACTAGCTATGGGAATAAAGGGAAACAAGAAGACTTTTTATCAATACATTAGAAGCAAGAGGAAGACCAAGGACAGGGTAGGCCCACTGCTCAGTGACGAGGGGGAAACAGTAACAGGAGACTTGGAAATGGCAGAGATGCTTAATGACTTCTTCGTTTTGGTCTTCACTGAGAAGTCTGAAGGAATGTCTAATATAGTGAATGCTTACGGGAAGAGGGTAGGTTTAGAAGTTAAAATAAAAAAAGAGCAAGTAAAAAATCACTTAGAAAAGTTAGATGCCTGCAAGTCACCAGGGCCTGATGAAATGCATCCTAGAATACTCAAGGAGTTAATAGAAGAGGTATCTGAGCCTCTAGCTATTATCTTTGGGAAATCATGGGAGACGGGGGATATTCCAGAAGACTGGAAGGGGGCAAATATAGTGCCCATCTATAAAAAGGGAAATTAAAACAACCAAGGAAACTACAGACCAGTTAGTTTAACTTCTGTGCCAGGGAAGATAATGGAGCAGATAATTAAAGAATTCATCTGCAAACACTTGGAAGGTGGTAAGGTGACAGGGAATAGCCAGCATGGATTTGTAAAGAACAAATCGTGTCAAACTAATCTGATAGCATTCTTTGATAGGATAACGAGCCTTGTGGATAAGGGAGAAGCGGTGGATGTGATATACCTAGACTTTAGTAAGGCATTTGATACGGTCTCGCATGATATTCTTATAGACAAACTAGGAAAGTACAATTTAGATGGGGCTACTATAAGGTGGGTGCATAACTGGCTGGATAACCGTACTCAGAGAGTAGTTATTAATGGCTCCCAATCCTGCTGGAAAGGTATAACAAGTGGGGTTCCGCAGGGGTCTGTTTTGGGATCGGCTCTGTTCAATATCTTCATCAACGAATTAGATGTTGGCATAGAAAGTACGCTTATTAAGTTTGCGGACGATACCAAACTGGGAGGGATTGCAACTGCTCTGGAGGACAGGGTCAAAATTCAAAATGATCTGGACAAATTGGAGAAATGGTCTGAGGTAAACAGGATGAAGTTCAATAAAGATAAATGCAAAGTGCTCCACTTAGGAAGGAACGATCAGTTTCACACATACAGAATGGGAAGAGACTGTCTAGGAAGGAGTATGGCAGAAAGAGATCTAGGGGTCATAGTGGACCACAAGCTTAATATGAGTCAACAGTGTGATACTGTTGCAAAAAAAGCAAATGTGATTCTGGGATGCATTAACAGGTGTGTTGTAAACAAGACACGAGAAGTCATTCTTCTGCTTTACTCTGCGCTGGTTAGGCCTCAACTGGAGTATTGTGCCCAGTTCTGGGCACTGCATTTCAAGAAAGATGTGGAGAAACTGGAGAGGGTCCAGAGAAGAGCAATGAGAATGATTAAAGGTCTTGAGACCATGACCTATGAACGAAGGCTGAAGGAATTGGGTTTGTTTAGTTTGGAAAAGGGAAGACTGAGAGGGGACCTGATAGCAGTTTTCAGGTTCTAAAAGGGTGTCATCAGGAGGAGGGAGAAAACTTGTTCACCTTAGCCTCCAATGATAGAATAAGAAGCAATGGGCTTAAACTGCAGCAAGGGAGATTTAGGTTGGACATTAGGAAAAAATTCCTAACTGTCAGGGTAGTTAAACACTGGAATAGATTGCCTAGGGAAGTTGTGGAATCTCCATCTCTGGAGATATTTAAGAGTAGGTTAGATAAATGTCTATTAGGGATGATCTAGACAATATTTGGTCCTGCCATGAGGGCAGAGGACTGGACTCGATGACCTCTCGAGGTCCCTTCCAGTCCTAGAGTCTATGAGTCTATGGAAGGGGCATATGAATGTTCAGCATATCTAGCATGTAAATACCTTGCAACACTGGGTACAAAAGTGCCATGTGAATGCCTGTTCTCACAGGTGGCATTTTAAATAAGAGGCAGGCAGCAGTATCTCCCGTAAACAAACTTGTTTGTCTTGAGGTATGTCTACACTACCCGCCAGCGGGTAGTGATCAATCTATTGGGGATTGATTTATCGTGTCTAGTGTAGATGTGATAAAATTGATCCCTGAGCACTCTCCCATCGACTCTGGTACTCCACTGCTGCGAGAGGCGCAAGCGGAGTCGATGGGGGAGTGGTAGCAGTCGACTCAGCGTCGTATACACACTGTGGTAAGAGGACCTGAATAAGTTGACTTCAGCTACACTATTCTCATAGCTGCAGTTGTGTATTTTAGGTCAATCTCTCCCCTAGTGTAGACCAGGGCTTGGTGATTGGCAGAATAAATAGTAGGACTGAATGGACTTGTAGGCTCTAAAGCTTTACACTGTCTTTATTTTTTTTTGAGTGCAGTTATATAACCAAAAAAAAATGCTTTCATAGGTTACACTCATGATAGAGATTGCACTACAGTACTTGTATGAGGTGAGTTGAAAAATACTATTTCTTTCATCATTTTTACACTGTATATATTTGTAATAAAAAACAATAATATAAAGTGAACGCTATGCACTTTGTATTCTATGTTGTAATTGAAATCAATATTGAAAATATAGAAAAATATCCAAAAATATTTAGTACATTTCAATTGGTATTCTATTGTTGTTATAAGTGTAATTTACAGGAATTCATTTTTTTGAGTTAATCGCGTGAGTTAACTGCAATTAATGGAGAGCCCTAATTTTAAAGTGTAAAATTATATTGTCAGTGTAATTAAATGCTATAAGGATGTAATAAACCTTTTATTCATATTCAGTTTTCTTATATACATGGTATCAGGTACTGGTTACTATGGCTGTCCAGAGGACAACCATTCTGTTTTGTGGTGACTTCTGAGATTATAAATTTTGTTTTTCAGTCAACTTTTTCAGTGAAAATATTTTTTGATCTCTTTTGTAAAAACAGATTTGTGTTGACCTGTCCATTTTTGGATTGAAACCTGAGCTTTCTGATTGAGAAAGAAATAAAGAATGTGGGGGAGGATTGATGCTGAAACCTGAGAGGCTAGGGTTGGCCTGTGATGTAGGACGCAGCACGTTCCAGTACCTGCTCATCCTGATTAATAGTGATATGGGATGAAAAACTAATTCAGACAAGCTCCCTTCCTTATGAAAACTTTTTTCTGAAAGTGAACAGCATAGACAAACACATACCGAGGAGGCATAAATGTGATGTGACCTGAAATTAACTACAGATGATTTTACCGTCTTTCAAAATATTTGCAGAAAATCAAACTCAGTTCCGGAAAAAACCCAGAAAACTTGACTTGTAACATATTTATACAGGATTACATGGTTTGAGCTTGAGTACTACCAAATGATATCTATGCATTCCACCTCATATTAAAGGCAAGAGTTTGTTCTTCTGATTGTGGACGATGACTTTCAAATGTATTATTATGGAACTCTCATCTTTTACATGAGCTATAAACATTAATTCGTTAACACCCCTTTAAATAAACTTAAATATCAGAAGCTAACTTTTTATGGTCCTATATAACTGTTTATCTGTATTGCTTCATTGCATTTTTATGAACCAGACTGTCTTGCTCTTGTTGTGAGTTGTCATATCATCACATCTTGGACCATTTGTGTAGTGTCAGAGAAATAACAAATTACAAACTGAAAATGTGTTGTAATGCGAATAATTCGAAAGTAGTGCTTATTTAAGACTATTTCAGGCTTGTAACTTTAGGGGTGGGTGGCAGGGTTTTGATGTACGTTAAGACACAGTAGTGTTCACGTTGGACATCAGTAGAGTTGACATTTGGGAGTGTAGTAACTCAATATCAGAAGTAAGAACTTTATGACTGCATGGTTAAAAATGCAACTTTGAGAAAGGACTAGTATATAGTAAATAAATATGTAATTCAAATAATTTTTCAAATGTGTAGAAAAGTATGCATTTTTTAAATAGAAACCATTTGCATTTTCTGATTTTTATCTTTTAAGTGCTGTACCATTAGCACAATTTAGAACAGACAGTCATCTGTTTCTGTTCCTTGTAACACTGACAAATAGTAAATTAAAGATTGCATTAGAAATAATTCACTGTACAGAAATGTATTTCTGGGGAGTGTATATAACTGGGTATGATGAACTATCAGTTATTACTGACACACTGTAGATAAATAGACGCAGAACTGCAGTTTGAAGTGTTTATTTCAACAGAAGCTGAAGTCCCCATTCCTGCTCCTCATTGGAGAGTAGTTTCAAAAAGTTTATTCAGTCCTTTGTATCTTGAATGAGACTCATAGCAAGTGTGTCAATTGAGATGCTGGGTTTTTGTGAGTAAATACATAAAGTATATTGATATAAAATGTTTAAAGTATGGTGTGTGTTAAGTTATTCACCAGATTGTTCAGAAACTACACTGAGCTAGTCATGAAAGATTTATTGTATATGTAGGCCGACAAACTGTTAAACTGTGGCACCACTCTGTTTAGCATAAATGTAGTAGGAAAGAGCAATTAGTACTACGTTACTTTCGAAGTATGGCTAATTTGCCCTTTATACCAAACTACCAAAAATATTTAGCAGCTGAGTATCGTAACTGTCTAAGGAATGATATGGAGTTTAAATTATGTCCTGCTTCAGACTGAATTTTATGAGTTTGTGAATTGAGTTGGCCATTAGATTCAGCATTTACCATAACCAGGCTAGAATGACAAATTTAATACTGTAAACTTTCAATGACCTTGACTGTATTATGAATCTACTGTGAATTGGCAAGTTCTAATTTAATGCAAATCAAATACTGTGTATAAGCATGGCGACCAACTGGTTTTAACCATCCTATATTATTCTTGAATGTGCTTACAATGATGACAGATACTGACCTGAAATGCTGAAGTATTTTTTTCTGCAGTAAGAAAGGATATGAATATTATTGTGCTTCCCTAGTGCATAATGACACTGCTGTTAATCTTTTTCAGTACTGTATAGTTTCAAAAACCTTAGCATGAGTTTTTATCATTTATGTACAAAGTTGTCAGTGTGTGAAAAAAGGTGCATGCATGTTGTTGCTAGCACAAAGGTGTGCAAACTCCCATAGAAAACTTGTTTTCTGGAAGCTTGGCCAGCATGTCCATGCAGCCTGCCGCTTCCTACGGCTCACATTGGCCGGGAATGGCGAACCGCGGCCACTGGGAGCTGCGAGGGGCCCTGCCTGCCGACAGTCAATGTCAGCAGAATGTCTCGTTGCCCAGAAACAGATTACCCTGATGGGTCACATGTGGCCCCCCCAATCCCCCGATCGCTCTCCTCACTCTCAACCTCACTCTTTTGACATATTGGTTGAGACCTGCATACCACCTTAATGCCGACCACCTCGTCCCCTATTACCTTTTGGGGTTCTCGTGCATTCTTCACGTGCAACTGGAACAAGATCACTATGGACAGTTGGGTTCTGGAGATTATCCATCAGCGATATTCTGTAAAGTTTCTCTCCTTCTCACCTCCATACTCCCTTCAGGGACCACACTCTCGAGGAAATTCTTTAACGGGAAACAGAATCCCTCCTATACCAAGGGGCAATAGAGTGTGTCCCACTTCATCACCAAGGGAGAGGATTCTATTCCCTATTTCCCCCAAAAGGCGGAGGGTGCAGACTCATCCTGGACCTTCTGCAATTCAACATCTTTATTGGAAAACTTAAGTTTGTGGCTCTTGACGAGAAGGATACATATTTTCACATGGAAACATTATTCACTCATCACAAAGGAACTTCCTGCTTTTTATGGTAGGCCAGGAACTCTTCTAGTTTTAAATCCTTCCCTTTTGGTCTGGTTACATAACCCAGTATTTATGAAGCTTTTTTTTGTTTTTTTTTTTGGTGGTAGCAGCCCAGATGAGACATGAGCTATGCGGTATAATTGGATAATTGGTGCCTGGTAGGCTGATCTCATCAGCAGGTCAGGTTGGTGATAAGGGTTCTTGTGCAACTTTTAATGGCCCAAAGTGTTGGCATGAATGTTTTGTTACTCACAAGATCAATAAACTGTTTAGGGGCAAGACTGGACTCTCTTTCTTTGAGGGCATTCCTCCCCTTAGAAAGGTTTCATGTACTTTGCACCCTGGTTTCCCACACCATTTACAGACCCTGCATACACCTGTGTGACTCCTTATGACAGACTCCACTGATGGTGCATGCAGACTTGGCTCCACTCAACCTATTGACCAAGCAAGGACCACATCAACTGCAGGGTGGTTGTTCCCACCAGAGTTGTCACCTCTCAGACTTGGTGTTCCAACACAGTTCCCTTCAGCCTCCCAACCTCCATGGACACCATTGCAACAGACTCCCATGTTCTGGGATGAGATGCTCATCTGGACAGTCATGCTGCCCAGGGTTCCTGGACCCCATCAGACACTGGACTACATATAAACTAATTTGAACTGAAGATGGTCCTCCTTGTGTGCGAAGTCTTCCTTCCGTTTATACGCTCGCCCCATATTCCGATAATGTCTCACAATACCACCACTACCTAAACAAAGAGGGAGGAGTGAGAGTTAGTCCCCGCTCCCAGGAAACCGTGAGACTTTGGAACTGGTGTGTCAGGAACTGCATCATGATATCTTTGCAGTATTCGCAATTCCCTGCCAGACAAATTAAGCAGAAGCTTATTGATAGACTATGAGTGAGAGATTAATGACACAGTCCTGAGTGAGATATTTACAGGTGGGGTACTCTGCTATAGGACCTCTTGATGTCCCAAATGAATAGAAAGCTCCCTTTTATAGCTCCAGGGGAGCCATGGGTTGCAACTCTCAAGGTTGTTGGTCTGCTGATGTCTTTGACCAACGGCCTCTGTTAGGCCTTTCCTCCCATTTTCCTGCTTTCATTGGTCATGGAAAAGATACGTTGTGACAGAACCAACATCATTCTCATTGGGCCAGACAGTTGAGGTTCACAGAAATTCTACCAGTGTCTGCCCACCTATCAGTCAGGAGTCACCCATTCTCAAATATCTTAACCCAAGATGTGGGGGGAATGGGGGGCGAGGGGGAGAGTAAATATCCCAATCCAGGTTAGCTTTATTTTATGGCCTGGTTTTTGAGTGAGCATCAAATAGAATAGTCATAGAATCACAGAACTGGAAGGAACCTCAGGAGGACATCTAGTCCAGTCGCCTGCATTCAAGGCAGGACTAAGTATTATCTAGACCATCCCTGACAGGTGTTTGTCCAACCTGGTCTTAAAAGTACCCAATGATGGAGATTCCACAATCTCCCTAGGCAATTTATTCCAGTGCTTAACCACTCTGACAGTTGGGAAGTTTTTCCTAATGTCCAACCAAAACAGTCCTTGCTGCAATTTAAGCCCATTGCTTCTTGTCCTATCTTCAGAGGTTAAGAAGAACAATTTTTCTCCCTCATCCTTGTAACAACGTTTTATGTACTTGAAAACTGTTGTCATGTCCCCTCTCAGTTTTCTCTTCTCCAGACTGAACAATCCCAATTTTTTTCAGTCTTCCCTCATAGGTCATATTCTCTGGACCTTTAATCATTTTTGTTGCTCTTCTCTGGACTTTCACCAATTAGTCCACATCTTTCCTGAAATATGGTGGTCAGAACTGGACACAATACTCCAGTTGAGGCCTAATCAGCACGGAGTAGAGTGGAAGAATTCTTTCTCATGTCTTGCTTACAGTACTTCTGTTAATACATCCCAGAATGTTTGCTTTTTTGAAAGTGTTACACGGTTGACTGATATTTAGCTTGTGATCCAGTATGACCCCCAGATCCCTTTCCATGGTACTCCTTCTTAGGTAGTCATTTCACATTTTGTATGTGTGCAACCAATTGTTCCTTCCTAAGTGGAGTACTTCGTATTTGTCCTTATTGAATTTCATCCTATTTACTTCAGACCATTTCTCCATTTCGTCCAGATCATTTTGAATTTTAATCCTATCCTCCAAAGCACTTGCAACCCCTCTCAACTTCTTGATAGACTACGTATCGTCGTAGACTTGGTATCGTCCCCAGTTCGGCCCCGGTTCAGTTGATCCATACCAAAGTAAAAGAGTCTCGTAGCCCCTGCTGTTGAGCCAAATTTTTGGCCTGGGCACAACTGTACCGACATTATTCAGATACTGTAATAATTCTGTTTTTCTAGACTCTCTCTCGTCGGGATCTCTCTGTGTTTACTATGAATACAACTTGCAGAGTTAAGTGCCTTCCTCCCACCGGTGGAAGGACACTTAATCTTTACTTACCCAGGTACAGTATAATTCATGAAAGGCCTTATTAGGACCTTCCCTTCAGTAGGATCTGAAGTTAAGATTCTTAACCTTGTCCTTTCCAAGTTCATTAATCACCTTTAGAATGCATGGGGATTTTTACCATGGCCCACCTGTCCACGAAGCTGGTGTTCTTAGTAGCTATCACCTCAGCTAGGAGAGTCAGTAAGCTCAGAGCCATCATGGTGGACCCTCTTATACAGTAGTTCACAAATGAAAGGTTTCTCTTTGACCTCACCCATGTTTTTTCCCCATTTTTTTTGTGTTCTGCGTATATTAAACAATACATGGACCTGTATATTTCTCAAAATGCCACACTTTCTCTGAAGATGACACAGATCACTCCATCGATGTCCAGCATGCTCTAGTGTTCTACCTGAACAGAACCAAACCCATTAGGAAATTACAGAGGCTCTTCATTGCCATAGCATTGAGGTCACATGGACAAGCCATATCATCGCAGAAGATTTCTAAGTGGGTCTTAGAATGTATCACAGAGTGCTACAATTTAGCAAATAGTCCTACTCCTGGGGTGTCACAGCAGCCTCCATGGCATCCCTGTCAAACATTCCGCTCTAGGACATCTGCAGATTGGCCATCTGGAGTTGGAGCCACATGTTCATGACACACTATGCCCTGCCTAGTTGATGCCTCAACTGCGGTTGCAAGTGTGGGAGTGGTAGTATTTTTCAGCTTCCTCGCACCTGTCTGCAGTCTGAACACTGCTTGCCAATCACCCATATGTAAAATATATGTAAGGACCACCTCTCAAAGTAGTAGTCAAGGTTACTTACTGTAGCTGGAAGTTATTTGATGTGTGGTCCCTATCTGTATTCTATTGTCTGTTCTCCATCCCCTCTGCTGCAGATCCTGTTGGATTTGCAGAAAGCGGAGGTACTGGAGAGGAATTCACCCACACTTCCTCTTACACCTTTATTTGGGAGCACGGAGAGAGCTACTGTGCATGTGGGCCAACAGACAGTGCTTCGAAGAACTTTCAAAGTCGGGTGCATGGCGTTCATGCATACCTGCATGTGGAATACAGGTAGGACTCACACATTTTGAAGAATTTCCGGTTAAGTATCTTCCACTTCTTTTTATAGGTTATATGATTTAATTAGAACTGTTCACCATTTTTTTTAAAATAGGCTTTCCTTCTGCTCTTTTCAGAGGAGGGTAGATTTGATTTAAATCACTAGTCAGGAAGACTCAATTGAGTCATGGATTTCTACATAAAAGTGCATTCTTGTTGTTACAACCTTTATACATATTCTTCACAACTCAGAGAGAGACTGGGAGTTTAGCTCATTACAAAGGCAGCTTTGCCTCTTCTGGAATTGACAACTCCTCTATTATTGGGAGTGGACTACATCCACCCTGATCGAATTGGCCCTGTCAACACTGGTTCTCCACTTGTGAGGTAACTCCCTTCTCTTCATGTGTCATTATATAATTCCTGCATCTGTAATTTTCACTACATGCATCTGACGAAGTGGGGTTTTTTACCTACGAAAGCTTATGCACAAATAAACCTGTTAGTCTTTAAGGTGCCACCGGACTCTTTGTTGTTTCTGCTCAAACAGTTTCACTTTTGTTTCTACTGCCTCTTTCTCCCTTCTCACATTTATCTCCAGATTCTCCTTGTTCATATCTATTCCACCCCTAACAATCTTTTATTCGTTGAACTTTTTGAAACTTTGCACTTTTGGAGAGAGGTAAGGGATTGACTCTGGGTACACAAATTTGCAGAGGTCTGTTATTTCTCACCTCTATATATTTATTTATTTAAAAACATTTTTGCTCTTAAGAAGCATGTTATCTCTGGAGACACAAACCCACAATTTGAGAACTTCAAAACTAAGCATCTCTGATGGTATCTTCTAGGCTGAGCACTGAGTCCCATTGGGTAAATAGGAAAATTACCCTAAATAATCTATACAGAAGTGACTGGAACCCAATAAGATTGGGTCCCTAATCCATGAACTATTGGAACTCATTTGCAAAACTTTTCTAAAACATTACATGAATATATTTTCTCATGCTATAGAATTAGAATTTATAATCCCTGTTCCATTATGAGATATCTTTGAGTTATAATATACCTTAATTAAAACTATCTTTAGATAGGTTTTTTCCTCAAAAAGCATTATATCAAAAAAATCAATTTAAATGAAAAATCTGCCTTCTTTGATTTTAAATCATTGATTTTTATCCACCCTGCTTCAAAAGGTTCATAATTACTTAAAAACAAAAAAGCATTTGAGATACAGAAGCCCCCATGAGTAAGACATTTTTAACAGCTTGTTAAGTATAACAGAAAATTTAATTGGGAAATCATGCTACAGTGTTTAGTCTGCCAGTGTGGTCATGGTGGGGACCATGTATATGGAATGTGAAGAATTCTGTTAGTTTCTCCTGTCTATAAAAATAGAGTAATACATGAAATGGAAGGGAATAAAGTTTATAAATTGAAGACAGGAGAAAGTGTTACATTTACTGGTGCACTTGATTTCTTTATAGCAAACATCATAAAACTACATTATAGAATATCTCAAAATGGCAAAGGTTGACAGCTCAGATTTTAGAGGTGAAAAATATATGGCATAAAGTGTACACTTACTTATGAATGAAAAGTATTTTTCATTTATTAAACATTAGAGTATATTCAGAGTAGGTTACTGTTGATGAAAATTGAAGTTATTAGAGGTCTGAAGAATCCACCACATGAGACTAAGGACATGTCCTCATTATGAACTTAAGTTGACCTATGTTAGGTTGACTTACAGCTGCTGCATTAATTACTGTGGTTTTTCATGTCCACACTACTCTTCTTCTGCTGATGTGCGTACTCACCAGGAGCACTTCCAATGACTTGAGGAACAGCGTGGGAGGCTGGGAGCCTGGGCTCTCATCTCTGCTCCCTGCTGGGAGCTTGGCTGCAGTCGGGGCTCTGCACGTAGCTCCCTGTTGGGAGCGGGGCTGTGTCTCCCTGGGCTCTCAGCTCTGCGTGGAGTTCTCTGCTGGGAGCCGGGGTGCTTCTATGGGTGCTTGGTTCCCTGCTCCCTGCTGGGAGCCTGGATCCTTCCACCTCCCACAGCTCTCAGCATGGGGCTCCCCACCAGGAGCCTGGCAGACGGCTTGGGCTCTAGGTGTGGGGTTCTCCGGCTGGGAGCGGGAAGCCAGAGGCAGCAGGGCTTCTGGTGGAGAGCATGGCCAGCAGACCGGCTTGGAGCAGGGACCCTACTACTTGGTGTGGGGTGACAGCCTGCATCTGACGAAGTGGGTATTCACCCACGAAAGCTCATGCTCCAAAACGTCTGTTAGTCTGTAAGGTGCCACAGGATTCTTTGCTGCTTTTACAGCCTGATCTTTGAAACAGGTCATCCTAACTGCACTGACATAAGCCCAGTGCCTCTTGTGGAGGTGGAGTTATGATGTTGGTGTATAGGGCACTTACCATCGGCAGAACAAGGGTGTAGTGTAGTATAGATATTGACATAATTAGGTCGATGTAAGCTGCCTTACATTGACCTAACTCTCTAGTGTAGAAGCCTATCAAGAGGAAAACTTTTATACTACCTACTGTAGTAAATAATAACGAATGACTGTAATTCCTCCGTTGATGCATACAAATGGAAGTATGTAGAGTTTAAGTACCTGTGTAATAGATTGTTGCTGGTTCTAGAAAGGGGATTCGTGAGCGAGATATGTGATAAGATATTTGTCATTGTCTTGCATTGTCAAACAGTTGCTCCATCTTTCTGCTTTAAGTAACTTAGAGCCTTATTTTATTGCTGTATGACACTGTAAAATGTTTTATGGTCTACTTCTTTTTGCATCATGTAGTTAGTATTCCCACTGATTTAAAGGGAAGTTTCATTGAGTAAGTACAGCAATATTTACTCCTTAAATGATAGTTTGCATTTATTTGGAATGGGCATTGATAATGTTTTGTATGTAAAGTAAACATATAGGTTTTGGAGCCTGCCTAACTTGATAATTTTATATTCATGCCAATCTCTTAATTTGTTTACTTAGTGTTGTATTCTCAAAAAGCTGGTCTGTGTGTGTGCTTTATTTTAATGTAGTTTTTAGCTCAACAATTTCATGTGTTGTACCAAACAGTACCTGTTCATACCAAAAACAGAAACATGATGGTTATTTAATGGCCTATGATGCTTTTTTACAAGTAGATGTTATGACATATTTTCTCCACCAAGAAGATCAAGTACAAAAGTAAAACACAAATTACATAAGATTACCGAAGTGGTGCAGCCTCTGAAGATACCAGCAACCACTTCAAGAAAAAAAATTTGAAAACATATGGAAAATAATCCATTCAAAATTAGTACAAATTAGCATTGTGCTTTGAATACCTCCGGTAAGCCAAAGGAAGCAAATGGCAAATGTGCACTGAGGGAGCCTAGCTGCCTGTTCTAAAAAATTCAGTTTCAAGAATAAGTAGTACATCCATCCTAGCTGTTGAAACTGACTGACTGTATTATGAGGAAAGAAAATGAATTGCTATGACACAGCATTGTGAAAATATAATTAGTACATAGATGAGAATACAACCCTATTACTCTCTCTCTTTATTGTTATTACAAACCACAAACATCTCACTAGTGCTGCTGTAGCATGGGGAAGGAGGAAATTCTGCATAATGCCAGTTGGGAGAAGACATGGTTGACAACAGTGGCCTGTCTGCTATTTATGGCATTGGAGAGGCCAGCCCAAGCCCACCACTGTTAAGATTTTGGAATACTGTTTAACAACCTTTTCACAGCTGCTTTCTGGTTTTGCTTCTTTCTGTATATTTTGTTCCCTCATTCCCTAAAGAAGATGAATATGCATTAACAAGAACTAATATTTTCCCCACTTACTTTTCATCTGTGTTCTTCTAATTTATCAGTCTGTCATCCTGATCCCATCTTCTCTCAACTTCTGTCCAGTCTCACTCCTATGATAGTTACAACCTTCTACAATTAGATTTTGTCACCTCTCTTAGGGGAAGAAGCTTGTCCTTGATCACACCAGTCCACTACTTCTTAATTCACTTTTCTTCCTCTGCTAGACTTTTCAGCCCAGTTTTCCTCTCCTGATTTTTTTAAATATTTGAATATTGTTTCTTGCCCTACTCACCTCTCAAATAATCTAACTAAAATGGCCTTTTCCCCATCCAATTCAAAATATTCCCTTTTTTCTCCTGAGCAGGTTCTCATACTTTTGGCAATTAAACAATCCACTTCTGCCACTTTCTGTCTTCCCGTGGGTTCTACAACTGTAGGCTCTTCCCGTTCTCCTTCAGTATCACCTTTGGTTCTTCATCCTCTCTTTTCCCCGTATCCGTTGTCATCTCTGATTTATACTCTTGGACGTCTCCTCTTCTATTATCTCTCGTCACTCATCTGCTTGTTGCTTTCAGCTGCTAGAAATGAGTCCCAGAACTTGCCTTCTGTATGCTGTAATCTCCTCCTGGATGTACTGGTGTAATGTGAATTTGTCTCTGGAATAAAGCTTCATAGTTTACCTGGGAATCCTCTTGTGCTTCACCAAGCCCTTTGCAGAACACACTATACTCTATCTCACGTCTTCCCTACATATGCTGTCTGTCCTGTGACTTACTCCTTTTCAAGATCTCGTCAATGAAATCCTTTCTCTTCGTATCCTCACTTCTAAGCATCTTGGCTTCCTCTCATTTATCTGTTATCTTTATTGCTGAAACCTTTAACTCTGACCTCTTGTCAGCTCTCCTTTTCCATCTTCCAATCTGTAGAAAACACAATTGATCAAGTCATAAATAATTTCTGCTTTTCCTGTTACAATGAATTAAGCTTAATAGAAATGAGCCCTTTCATTAGCTTCCTGTCACTTTCTGCATCAAATTCTGCCCCCTGCATAATCTTGAAAAGCTTTTGAAATCTTACCACCACATTCAGTACGTTTCTAGGATATGTATTCTGCAATGTCAGTCCTCTAAGGTCTTGTTGAACCTGGGTAGCTCTGCAGAGCCATCTAGTGACAGTGTTTTTCATATGTAGAATTAAACTCTAAAGCCTTTAAATTAAAATGTTGGGTTTTTTTTTGTTTTGTTTTTGTTTTAAACAAAATGCTAGCAGGATAGGAATTAAGTTGCTATTTTACTTCTTAGTCTTTGACTTCAGCAAGCCATGTTACTACAGTTGCCACCTCCAAGATAGGACCTGGCCAATGACCATTCTGACCCCACGACCGCCACCAACAAATGAGGTCCTAGCGCTGATTGTAGCTGATAACTCGTATGTTTGAGAACCATTTTTACACACACACAGAAAATAAATTGTGTATTTTTGTTACTTTATCAGTTTTTCTTACCGTATACTAAAATGACATCGCTATTCATAGGTGTGAATTATTGAGCACTCTAGCATGTCTCAAGTGGGGTGGGAGTGGGAGGGGGAACTCCATGTTAAATATTTTAACCATCTAGTGTGGTTAAGAACCCTACATGTTACTAAAACACACGTTCAAAGAGTATGCACTTTAAGCAGGAAACGAAAAAGTAGTCTGCAGTGAGTCTGTGGGTATTAGTGTTTATCTGTACTATTCACCTATCTACTTGCTCTTCATAGATTTAGGTTCCCTGATGCTACTTCATTTATGGTGTAACTGCTAATGTTCAAATACATCTTGACATGTAGAACATATCATTGATTTCTTTAATGCATGTTTAACAATTAACATGCCAAAAGTGAAATATCTGCAAATTTCATGGAGACTTTTTAAAAACACCATAATAAAGGTTCAACTTTAAATGTATAGCTGAAATTAAAAAACATAGTAAGAGAACAAAAAAAGAGCTACCGTGGCTAAACAACAAAGTAAAAGAAACAGTGAGAGGCAAAAAGTGGAAGGATTTATTTAATCCCGTGTAACTTGGATTGTAATCCTTTAGGGACAACACCCTCTTTTTCTTTGTTTTGTTTTGTTGTCACAGATGTGTGCTTACCACAGTAGGTCCCTGATCCTTGTTTAAGGCCTTTAGGCTCTACTTAGATTAAACAAGATTGAATTTATTAATTTAATTTTGAGTCTTTGTATTTTTAGGTGGGTTGTGCATCAGAAAGCTGCTGTTTTGTCTTAATTTGATGTCACTTTTTTATGTTCCTGGATGCGAGACCTGTTGAACCAGTGGAAGGGCAGAAGTTAAACATAATGTGAAGCCTCTTGAGCTGTGTTGATCTGGAAGTAAAAGCCTACAACATGTCCACTGACATATAGAGTACTTTTGTAACTACCTTATTGAATGTTATAAATTCATTTTGATTTAAACATAGGAGTGGCCTATTCGTGGTTCTGGGCACTTTTCTGTATATTATAAACATGCAAGTATAGGAGGATTAACACTAATGAAAATAAATGTAGTTACTTTGAAGTAACAGAAGTCAAAAAATAAAACAACCTCAACACAGATTGTAGCCTTAAATTTAACTCTTGCTGTCCAAAGGCTCAGAAGCAGAGGTGAATATTGCCAAGGGCTCTTAAGGTCAGCAGCTTAAAGTTATTTCAGATCAAGATGGGGACTGAATTCTGAAGCTCAGGCTCCCTGTCAGCAATTCCCTCTCAATCAAACCGACACATCTTCAGCTTCTACTTAAGGCATTTGTGACAATATATCATGGGGGGCGAGGGAAGCTTTCTTAGAAGTACCACACCAAGTTGTTCTTTGTTGAACAAAGCCAACATTATCTCAATGAGGAAACCATAATAAACAACAAATTTCAATACTAGCTTCAGTATCAATGTATTTAATGGAGACTTTGCGTGTGGTGAAGGCAAAGAAGCTCTACCTCATTCTCTATCCAGAATCAGATTTCTTTGAGTGGGGGGAATTCTGCAGTGGAAGTTTGATACTGTTAAATCAGTTGCATTCTAGATGTCTTCCCTTAATTTTGTGCATTTTGCTAAGTAAACTATGGTGACCTTATGAAGAGAGAGCCTGGAAAGAGGCTGCCTAGGAGCCACTTCGTTGATAGTAGAAGATATTTTTGAGCAGTTCTGCCAAGCCACGGATAAGGACAGAACAAAAATATTATCCTTTCAGGAAGTTTCCTGTGTTCGATAATGCTGGACCGTTAACACTGGTTCCTTAGTTGAACTAGAGCGGTGCTATGCCTTCTCAGTTTGCAGGTGTAAAAAGGCCAAAATTCAGTTTTTGCTGCCAAAATAAATCAAATATCAGATCAAGTGTGACCAGGTGAGGCATAAACCAGCTGGGCTATTCAGTGGTGGTTATTGTGATTTTTGAATCCTAAGCGCTCTCTGAATAGCAGACACAAATATGATTTCTGAAAGTCAGAGTACTGTCAGCCAATACCAACTAAGCACTAGTACCAGTTCCCTTTTAGCATCATCCTGGCACTTGCCCTCTAGGTATATGCTGTATATATTCCTTGCCTGAGTAGGAAGAGGACTTTCTACACTCCCAAGCTAGATGCAAGCAGGAGAACCACGTCATCACCTAGTTGACCTCTGCCTGAAGCCTAGCACTAATAATCAGTTTAGCAGCATAACTCCAGACAGGGTTCGATAATATGTGTAAAGTTGAGGGGTTTGTTACTGAACAGATCATGAGTATTTGATAAGCTGCGCACAACCTGAAATTGGTCAGCATCAGCAACATACTATCTTTCTGAGTGATCAAAATTAGAAATCTTGATTCCAGCTTTTGCTATAACCATAGACTATGTCTACCATAACTAAAGAGCTGGTACTTCTCATCTTTCTTTCTATGATATGCAGGATTTTAATCAACAATAAAGCATAGTTTTGGAACTGATTGTCAATGTAATTGCGAGTAAAACATTTCACTATTGTAAAATTCTACTAAGTTTTCAAATTAAGATACGTATTGCAGAACTACATATATACTTATAATACAGCAAGCCTGTCTCAGATGTTTTGTATTGACAGACTCTCTCTAAGGTAAATTTTCAGTCTGGTGTATTGTTTAAACTCTCAACACAAATGATTGTTAATGTGTTATGCAATGGAATTGTCTTTGCTACCTCTAAATCAGTTGTCTTGATCATAGTAATTTGAATATATTTTCAGCTACTCATTTTTTCATACTAATACTATTAATTCCTTAGAGAAAATACTTCATTGGAGTGATAATTATATTCCTTACATATTTATCGTTGTTTGTAGCTAGTTGTTATTACCATTCACTGTTGATTTCTGTTCATTTAACTGTAGAATTCTAACTTGCAAATTTGTGATTAAAATGAGCTTCTTAGAGCCAACTTTCAGTGACATGTACCAGAGAGGTAGCCGTGTTAGTGTGGATCTGTAAGCAGCAAAGAGTCCTGTGGCACCTAATAGACTAACAGACGTATTAGAGCATGAGCTTTCGTGTGTGAATACGTTGGATGCATCCGACGAAGTGGGTATTCACCCACGAAAGCTCATGCTCCAATACGTCTGTTAGTCTATAAGGTGCCACAGGACTCTTTGCTGCTCTTTCAGTGACGCTGGTATTTTACTTTTAAAGTTATTTTGGACTGGTAGGTGTCTGAGTTGCCACGCTTACTGACAAATAATTTTTCCATCTTTTGTCAATGAATGGAATTGCTTTTGGGTTGACTATAAATACCAGGAATAGCTTATGGATTTTTTTGGCTTAATATTAGTCTCAGAACTGGTAAACAACCTCCTTATGCTGTTTAAATAGAAAAGGAATGGTGAAAAGTTCTCTGTTGTAGATAGGATACCTAGATGGGAGGCTTTGAAACTTGGCAATCAGTCGCTATTTAAGTGAATTTTGTTTAAGCAAAAGTTTACAACTGCCTTCCAGGTTTGTTTTCTGTATACTTCTGCTAAGTTTTCTTTTCTAAAACAGAAAATGAAATAATTGGACAGTATGTAAAATCAGAACCAACACATTTGAACACTGCTTCAGGAGCTACAGATTGTAGCATGGTGGGTTAAGAAGAAGATTGGAGTTTTCTTCTTCAGATCATTGCTTCTAATGGATTTGTCAGCTCTTCAGTATTTGAAGATAGTGTCTGTTACTCTAAGTCCTTTCCTGCTGCCACACCACAAGTTTTCCTCGGGAGGAGTTCAGAAAGTACCAATAAACCATTTAAAGTAAGAAATGGGAGGAAATTACAGGTGTGCTAGTGTAAGTGTAAATGGTGTGTGTGCGTTTATTTTAATAATTAGCTGATATAGCAGTTCCATTTTGAAATGGAAATCTAACAAACCAGGTCTTTAAATTTGCTAAGTGGTGTAGCCAATACTATGATAGCACTTATTTAGGATAGCGCCCTTTTTGGGAGCTCCTTTTTCACAGGTCTGCTTTTAAATTGGACAGTATTTCTCAGGTAAGGACACTTAAGTTAGTTATTAACCAATCAAAAGTTTACTAATGCTCTCAGAGCCAAAGAAGTATACAATCAAAAGTTCATCCATTAAATGTAGATATAACAGATGTTCTAGGGAAAAAAACACATGCAGTCTTCTAAGTGATTAACATAGCAGCCCAGTAGCTGTGCCAAAGAACAGTACATAGGCTTAGTCATCAATTTTCAGTTATTTTCAGTACCGCTAATACATGACATGTCAAGTAATTCATGTCTTAAGGCACTGTTAGCAATGTAGTCCGTGCTATTCTATTCATTTCATATGAAAGGGAGTACTATAGTTTAAAAAATTGCTTTAAGTCTCTCAGGCCACTTTGATTAAAGGGGATTCAGTGTAAATGCCAAAAGACCTGGGTAGCGCAAACTCTCAGCAGGTTTTTCAAAGTGTCTTTTCTGAAGCTTGTTCTCCTGAACTTTCAAATGTAGCTGAAGGACTATGGGTGGGGGTGGAGTGAGTGGAGAGTGGGATGGGAATGAATGAACTAGGAGTAATCCTGCCATTGGCACCTAACCCTGCTCCCACTGATTCACTGAGAGACAAAGCCACTACATTCCTCACCATACCATGTGCTCCTCAGCTCTGCATAAGGGAAGGGGGGGAGTTTTGGGGGTGCCTGATACTCTGGGACCGGGGGCTCATGGGGTGCCCAGCACTCTCAGGGAGCAGAGGACAGGAGGAGGTGCCCCATGATAGGAAGTGGTGCCTTGCACTGAGGATGACAGATGCACAAGCACTTAAGGGGCTGATACCACCTTCTTCCCTGCTCTGCAAACACTGTGTGGTGGGGAAATGGACAGGTGCCCCTTCCTGGTTCCAGCACTCCTGGAGGGCAGGGAAGAAGGGTTCATATTTCTTGCATGTACATGGTGCCAGGTACTTATGGGGGGGAAGTGGTCATAGGCAGAGGATGCCCCATGAGGATGCCTGGCACTCTTGTGGGAGGAGTGGATCTAGCTCTGTGTCCTGTGGCCACACTGAAGGTCAGGGGAAGTAGATGGGAGCCAGTACTCAGTACGGTTCAGGCTTCCACTCTCATTGGCATGTGTCAGTTGCTGGGGCGAGCCTCCCTGCGTGTCTTGCCTTATTGTGCCAACTGCAGCAGCCACCAACCGATAGTTCTTCTTCAAGTGCTTGCTCATATCCATTCCAGTTAGATGTGTGCGCGCCGCGTGCATGTTCGTCAGAAGATTTTTACCCTAGCAACACTCGGTGGGGTGCCCCCTGGAGTGGCGCCGCTATGACGCCGGATATATACCCCTGCTGACCCAGCCACCCTTCATGTTCCTTCTTACCACCCGTGTCGGTCATTGGAACAGTGGAGCATGGCTTAGCTGACCTCCACCTCCCTAGCTACTCGTAGTTCTCGTGTATATAGTTATAGAGTTATAATCCTTTTGTATATATATTTATATAGTTATACATTTTTTCTTTACTAGCATAGTTAGTTGGTAATAGTTAGCGGGGTTCGGGGAGTAGCCCCTTCCCCACGCCCGACACCTGCCGAGGCACTGACGACGTCGGCACCGTCGATCCCTGTCCCATGAGGGCTGTCGAATCCCGTGCCTGGCAGCTCCCCGGTATGCGCTGTGGTTGAGCTTACTGCTCCCTCCATGCTGGAGACATTCCCAATGGCGAGGGATCTCATTGCCGTGACAGAGTCGATGCTGCCTGAACCTCTGGCACCGCCAGTGCGGGTAATACAGTCTCTTGGCAAGCCTCCCTTGATACGACCATCCTCTGTCGGCACAGCAGAGCGGCACCGTTCATTATCACGGTCCCGCAGACGCTCCAGGTCCCGTTGGCACTCCTGCTCCCGACACCACTTGCAGTTCCGGTGCTGTTCTCCTCCTTGGTACCGGTCGCGCTCACCACACTGGTCGGTATCCCGTTCGCCGACCCGCTACTCTCGGCACCGTTCCAGCTCCCGGCACTGCTACAGGCACCGTGACTCCCGTAACCGCTCCTGATGTCGAGCCTCGAGATCTCAGTCGACCTCCTGGCACAGCTCTGGTCGCAGGTCTGGATCTCGTTCCAGGTACCGGTACGCCTCTTGGTACTGGTCCCCGGTGCCGAGTTGGGCAGGGTCCGATAGAGTCAGAGACTCTGCCCATGGTTTTTCAGCACCTCCATGGCCATTCAGACACGCATCAGTGTCATCCCACGCGGACAGCTCTTATGCTCAGGACCGCGATTCTGATGTGCCCACCAACAACCTGAGAGCCCATCAGGACCTCCTAAGGAGGGTAGAACTCAATATGGACCTCCAGGTGGAGGAGGTCCTGGAGGTAGATGACCCGGTAGTGGGCATTATATCTGTGGTTGCCCCACTAGAGGGGCCCTACCCATTTATTCATACCATCCAGGCGAATACCAATACTATATGGCAGTCCCCAGCCTCTATCCCTCTATCCCTCCTGCGGCCAGGGGAGTCGAGCGTAAATATATGGTGCCCTCTAATTGGTACGACTTGTATGTCCGTCCTCCTCCCTACTCACTAGTTGTTCAGTCCGTTAAGGACAGGGAATGGCATGGCCAGCAGGCGCCAGCCCCAAAATCGAAGGAGGCTAGGCGAATGAACCTACTCAGCCGCAAAGTGTACTCTGCAGGGGCCTTACAGCTCTGGGTGGCAAATGAACAAGCCTTGCTTAGTCGCTATAATTATAACACCTGGGTGGCGGTGCTAAGTTTATGGAGCTTCTCCCTCAAGACTCCCGCCAAGAGTTCGCTGCCCTCTTGGAGGAAGGGAAAAAGGTGGCCAGAGCTTCCCACCAGGCCTCATTGGATGCAGCAGACTCAGCAGCCAGGACTCTGGCCTTGGGTGTTGCCATGAGGCGCATCTCATAGCTTCAGGTTTCAAACCTCCGGCCGGAGCTGCAGTATACCATTTGGGACTTACCATTTGATGGTAAAGGCCTCTTTGCGGTAAAGACAGCCCCAGGCTGCAAAGCCTGAAGGACAACAGGGTCCTGATGCGCTTTCTCGGCGTGCATACGCTGGCTACCAAACACAGGCCTTTCTGTCCCCAGCCACACTGCCGTAGTCTTTGCCTAGCCAAAGACAGGACTTTGGCAGACAGCGCGGCCGAGGTGGTCGCAGACGACTGTCAGGACCCCTAGAGGGCCAAGATCAAGGTCCCTTGCAATCACCACCGGGACCAAAAACGAACTTTCGAAGGTGTGCCCGCGGGCGGCGTACCAGTTACATGCCGGGATCCCATTCCTACTTCCTTCTGGCATGGTCCCAGTTAACTTCAGATCGCTGGGACCTACGCATGGTAGCGTATGGGTACCACCTCCAATTTGTTCCAACCCTGTCCCTCTTCAGGGACCCCTCTCACGAGCAATTCCTCTTACAAGAGGTGCAGACACCGATGGATGGAAGGGGCAAGGGATTTTACTCCAGTTATTCCCTAATCCCCAACTCGAACGGCGGTCTCAGATCTATCCTAGACCTGCAAGGACTCAACCAGTTTACGATAAAGTTGAAGTTCCGCATGGTATCCCTGGGAACCATTATCCCGTCCTTGGATCCTGGAGACTGGTATGCCACCCTCGATATGAAGGACGCGTACTTTCACATTGCCATCTTCCCTCTGCACAGGAGATACCTCCGCTTTCTAGCCAACCGTCAGTACTTCCAGTTTATGGTCCTGCTGTTTGGTCTTTCTACAGCCCCATGGGTATTGACAAAGTGTATGGTCTTAGTCACCGCCTACATCTGCCGATGTCGGATATGTGTTTTTCCGTATCTGGACGATTGGTTTATCCATGGAGACTCCGAGACACAAATCACTCAGCATGTGGGCATCATCAAGGACCTATTCACATGTCTAGGCCTGATTATCACTATAGAAAAATCCACTCTGGTTCCCATGCAGAGGTTAGACTTCCTAGGAGCTATCCTGGACTCTGACCTAGCCGAAGGCTGCTTAACACAGCCGCGGTTTCAGGCGATGGCAACAGTCCTCCGAGGTCTGCAGACTTTCCCAATGACCTCGGCTCGCACTTGTCTCCGTCTCCTGGGTCCCATGGCTGGCTGCAAGTTTGTAACCAAACACGCCAAGCTCCGCCTCCATCCTCTCCAAGTTTGGCTTAACTCGGCGTACCGCCCGGACAGGAACCCAATGGTCACGATAGTCACCATTCCCTCGAGCACCCTGGGCTCCCTAGAATGGTGGCTAACTGCCTCCCTTGTGTGGGCAGGGATGCCGTTCCATCCGCCCCAGCACTCACTGTCCCTGACAACGGACGCGTCATCTCTCGACTCGGGTGCTCACCTCGGTCACCTTTGAGCTTAAGGCCTTTGGTCTTCTCAGGAACTGGCTTTCCACATCAATGTCCAAAAATGAGAGCAGTCCACCTGGCATGCCAGGGGTTCCAGCAGCAACTGCAAGGCCGTGATGTCTCAGTGTTTACAGCCAACACAACGGCCATGTGTTACATAACCGACCAGGGAGGGACATGGTTCTCCCCCTTTTGTCAAGAGGCCATCCATCTCTGGGACTTTCGCATAGGCCACTCGATAAATCTGGTAGCGTCCTTTCTCCCAGGCATTCGGAATGCCTTGGCGCTTCGACTCAGCCAGTCTTTCCTGTCTCACAAGTGGTTGCTCTGCCCCGTTGTGATGCATTCTGTTTTCCAGAAGTGGGGACTTTTCCCCACATAGATCTGTTCGCTTACCGCGAGAACAGGAAATGCCAGAAGTTCTGCTCCTTCCAAGGTCTCTTCTCGGGATTGATCTCGGACGCTTTCCTGATGCCGTGGAAGGGCCAACTCCTTTATGCCTTCCCACCATTCCCGCTGGTTCATTGGGTCCTGCTCAAACTCCGCAGGGGCAGAGCGCGCGTCGTCATGATCACTCCAGCGTGGTCCAGGCAGCACTGATACACCACGTTACTCGACCTGTCAATAGCCAACCCAATTACCCTGCCACTCCACCCAGACCTCATAACTCAGGACTATGGCAGGCTTCGCCACCCGGACCTGCAGTCTCTTCACCTCACGGTGTGGCTGCTGCGTGACTAAACCAGGGTAGCAGGAAGCCTTCCACCTGGTCAACCTACCTGGCCGAGTGGAAGTGTTTCTCCTTCAGGTGCGAAACGCTTGATCTTACTCCTACTGAGATCTCGATCCCCTCTATTTTGGACTACCGCTGGCCTACAACAGCAGGGCCTAGCAGTGTCATCGCTGAGGGTAAACTTGGCAGCCATCTCTACCTTCCACCCAGGCTAAGGTGGTCATTCCGTGTTCTCTCACACACTATG
Organism: Gopherus evgoodei; assembly: GCF_007399415.2. Taxonomy (NCBI): domain Eukaryota; kingdom Metazoa; phylum Chordata; order Testudines; family Testudinidae; genus Gopherus; species Gopherus evgoodei. The sequence goes on along the minus strand of NC_044330.1, from coordinate 72,319,748 downwards.
GTTTTGAGGTTCCTCAAGGACTTGGAGCGCTTACACCCTCAAGTACACCGCCCAGCCCCAACCTGGGACCTCAACCTGGTTTTAACCAGACTTATGTTTCCCCTATTCGAGCCGTTAGCGACCTGCTCGCTGCTATACCTGTCTTGGAAGACAGCTTTCCTCATAGCCATTACATCGGCCAGACGAGTCTCCGAGCTCAGGGCTCTTTCGGTGGTTCCGCTGTACACTATGTTTCACAAAGACAAGGTGCAGTTACGACCACACCCGGCTTTCCTCCCTAAGGTGGTTTCGGCCTTTCATGTTACCCACACTCAACGCAATGGGAGCAACAATTGCACTCCCTGGACGTCTGTATAGCGCTTGCATTTATATTGAGCGGACAAAACCATTTTGTAAAACGCCCCAACTCTCTGTTGTGGTAGCAGACCGAAGGAAAGGCCTACCTGTTTCCTCTCAGAGGATCTCATCTTGGGTGATGGCGTGCATCCACACTTGTTATGATTTGGCTCATTTTTCCCCAAGCCACATCACCCTGCATTCTACCAGGGCTTGGGCTTCATCTGCCACCTTGCTGGCTCGTGTACCTACCCACGAGGTCTGTCATGCAGCTCCATGGTCCTCGGTCCATACCTTTGCTTCGCATTATGCTCTGGTTCAACCGTCAAGAGATGCTGCAGCCTCTGGCTCAGCAGTTTTACATTCTGCCACATTTCACTCCGACCCCACCGCCTACGTAAGGCTTGGGAATCACCTAACTGGAATGGATATGAGCAAGCACTCGAAGAAGAGAAGACGGTTACTCACCTTTGTAACTGTTGTTCTTAGAGATATGTTGCTCTTATCCATTCCAAACCCACCCTCCTTCTCTGTCGGAGTAGCTGGCAAGAAGGAACTGAGGGGTGGTTGGGCCAGCAGGGGTATATAGCGGCGCCATTCCAGGGGGCACCCAACTGACCCTCCGAGTGTTGCTAGGGTAAAAATCTTCCAACAAACGTGCACACGGTGCGCACACACACCTAACTGGAATGGATATGAGTAACACATCTCGAAGAACAACAGTTACAAAGGTGAGTAACCGTCTTTTACTCTCTTGGCTTCTGCTCGGAACAGGTGCATAGTGCTGCACCATCTGGAGAGGGCTCTGTGGGTGGGAAGCTGGGTCCAAGGAGTTAGAGCACTTGAAAAATTTAGGTTTAAACTGATAAAACTAGAACTTTGGGTTTTTTGTGGTCGTTTTTGTTTAAATAAAAAAAAGAGAAGAAAAAGCTCTAAAAAGAAGGATCTTTGCTACGCTACATTCTTTGCCATGTCTGATGTGTCATTTAGGGCTAGATATTCAAAAATATTGAGCATATAGTTTGCTTTTGTAAGGTTTATGGCCAAATTTTCATAAGAGTTCAGCACCCAATATGTACAAGTATTTTTTAAATCTGGTCACTTATTTTGGTGCCTAAATGGGAGCTGAGCTGAGCTCTTTGGAAAATCTGATGCTTATTGTAGGTTTTGAGCCCTAATGGAAACTCTGTCCTCAGGTACAATACTGAGGATATGTCTACACTGGCAACCAAATGACAAAACTTTTATCTTTCAATGGCATTAAAAGCACCCCCGCCCCAAAAGACAAAAGTTTTGCCGATGGCAAGCTCTGATGTGAACAGCTCGTTGTCGGCAGGAGCGGCCTGCTGCCAACAACACTAATGCCGCCCATTATGGGTGGAAGTGTTTTGTTGGCTGGAGAGCCAACAAACAGTGGGCTACGCTGCGGACCTTTTAGTGACATGGCTGTAGCGATACAACCCTGTTGCTAAAAGCTGTGTAGTATAGACATAGCCTAAGATAGGAAGCACAAACCTGTGCAGTTGCTGTGATGGTGACTTAGAATAATAGAAAGGGAGGACTGGAACAAGGGATCTTGAGGAGTCGTCTAGTCCAGTCCTCTGCACTGAAGCAGGACCTGCCCTTAACCTCAAATGAGAGGAATCCACAACTATCCTTGGTAACCTATTCCAGTACTTAACTGCCCTTAAGAGGGCCAGCTCCAGACACCAGCTCAGCAAGTAGGTGCTTGGAGCGGCCAAGGGGAAGGGCCGGCACATTGGGCTTTTCGGCGGCAATTCTGCGGCAGGTCCATCCCTTCGAGAGGGACCGAGGGACTCACTGCCGAATTGCCACCAAAGAAGAAAGTGGTGCAGTGGAGCTGCTGCCAATCACGATCGCAGCTTTTTTTTTTCTTTCCCCCTTCCTGCCTCTTGGGGCAGCAAAAACCTTGGAGCTGCCCCTGGTCCTTACAGGTAGAAAGTTTTCCCTAGTAGCTATCCTACACATCTTTTGTTGCACATTAAACTGATTACTTGTGGTCCTACCATTGGTGGACCTGGAGAACAATCGATCAGCAACTTTTATTACAACACTTAACGTACTTGAAGACTGTTAATAGGTCCCCACTCAGTCTTTTTCTTCTCAAGATAAAACATGCCCAGTATTTTTAATCTTTCCTTTTAAGTCAGGGTTCTAAACCTGGTATAATTTTTGTGGCTCTCCGCTGAACTGCTCTTCAGTTTGTCCCATCTTTCCTAAAGTGTAACTCCCACAGTAGGACACAGTGCTCCAGTTGAGGCCTCACCAGTGCCAAGTATCATGGGGCAATTCTCACATTTCTTTACATCTGACATTCCTGCTGTGATACCCCAAAATATTAGACTTTTTCGCATTTACATTATTGGCTCTTACTCAGCTTGTGAACCACAATAATCACCAGATACATTTTCAGCATTACAGTATTACACCTTGCTAGTTATTCTCCATTTTGTAGTTAAGCCTGTGTCTTTTCGGTCCTAACAGCACTAATTTGTTCTTACCTTTATTGAAATTCATTTTATTAATTTCTGACCAATTCTCTAATTTGTCAAGGCCATTTTGAATTCTAATCCTGTTTTCCAAAGTGCTAGGAGGCCCTCCCAGTTTGGCATCATCTGCAGTTTTTATAAGCATAATGAGTTGTTTAATGGAATGGAGAGTAATGAAAATACTGTATAGTACCAGACCTAAGACAGATCACTGTGGGACCCAACTAGATACTTTGTCCAAGTTTGCCAGTGAACCACTGCTAACTGAATAAGGCCTTTCAACCTGTTGCTCCACCCACCTTATACTAATTTAATCTAAACTGCATTTCCCTACTCTGTTATGCTGTTAAATATATGAAGCAATTTTCCAAATGTCAACACTGGATTTGTGTTCTATAACTGGAGATATTTTATTTGTCATGCTCAAAGCTAGCCAGAGTCAGTGACCAAAATTCAGGGGTTAGATACTGTCAAGGTTTTTTCTCCACTCTGAACTTTAGGGTAGAGATGCAGGGACCTGCATGGACACTTCTAAGCTTAATTACTAGCTTAGATCTGGTATCGCTGCCACCATCCAGAATTTTCAGTGTCTGGATCACTCCCTTTCCCCCCAAAACCTTCCCCTCCCTGGGTAGCCTTGAGAGACTCCTTCACCAATTCCCTGGTGAGTCCAGATCCAATCCCTTGGATCTTAAAACAAGGAGAAATTCACCATCCCCCCACCTTTCCCCCCACCAATCCCTGGTGAGTCCAGATCCAATCCCCTTGGATCTGAAAACAAAGAAAAATCAATCAGATATTAAGTAAAAGGCTTTTAATTAAAGAAAAGAAAAGTAAAAGAGAACCCCCTGGGAGAGATTAGCATACCAGCTACTCTCACAGACAACAGATTCAGAACACAGAGGATGTTCCAGTGGACACAAATTTAGTTACACAAAAAAAATGCCCAAATACTCAATTTGATTCTATCTCTAATTGCATAAGACAGGTTACAAAGAAATAAACATAAACCTATTTATTCCTTTCTAAAACTTACGACTCCGATAAGAGGCTGGTTCCTTGATCTTTTTCACTCTGGCTGAAACTGAAACTTTCAACAAAAGAAAAACTTCCCTCCTTTCTTTTGAAACATCTTGTTCCCCTATTGATTCCTCTGGTCAGGTGTTAGCTAGCTAGGTGAACTTTTTAACCCTTTACAGGTAAAAGAGGCATTAACCCGTAACCATCTGTTTATGACCAATACCAATACATTAAAACGGATTTGAACTAATGTCTTGGTCATTTAGAAAATATATTGGGAACATGGGACAAATCATCATATTGGAGAATAGTTGCACATGTGGTCAAATTAAATAAAAAATGAATCAATTAACATGTATATTTTACTCTTCCCACAGCTGGGTCAACAATTTTGGACATGAAGGTCTTGGGCTTCTGTTGGATGTACTGGAAAGACTTCTGGACAAGAAACAGTAAGAACCCAAAACACTGGGGTGGGAGATGGATACTGCTATTAACGTTTTGACCTTAGTTAATGTTGTTGGTTTTTCTTTCAAGGCAAGAAAGTATTGACAAGAAGAATCAACATAAGCTTATTCAGTGCCTCAAAGCATTTATGAATAATAAGGTAAGAGAAATATTTTTATTTAGTTTTAGGTGCTTTGATCATGCCTGCCTGTTTGATAAAGAGCTAAGTGCAATAATGACGTTTAACATTATTGCATCTTTTCTTTTAGTCATGCTTCTTTGTCAAAAGTGAGAAATTCAGAGTAGCGAATATTTAAGTCCTGCATTAGTGAATTAGGGATAAGGATGCAGTACAGACTTGAGTGTCCAATTCATGTATCTTCAGTGAAAAGGATGTTACAGTAACAATTTTATTGAATGCTGTGGACCAAATTTAATTTGCTTGTTAGGGAAATATTCATAATACTTTTGTAGAGTGGAAATAAAAATAAAAAAGTTCTCCAATTTTTTCTTCCTAATATCTGGAGTTTAACAGGAATAGGGTGCCTCAAGGCTTGTCTCTTTTCTGTAGCCTGTTAAGAGATGGGTGCAAGGGGAGAAATAACTATGGTGGGGATTATTTAGAGGAAGTTAAAATTAATGATGCCATTATTTCTAAGATACTGTGATCCGGAGGTAATGGGCAGAGTTGGTTTGTTTTTAAGATATTGTAAAGTCTTAGATGGGTGCTTTGTTGGTGTGGAGTAGTAGAAATCAAAATACATAATTCATAGGATCAGCTGTTTTCTTGGACTAAAATGTTTAATTTTAATATATTAAAAAACCCATGAATTTGGGAATGAAAATGAACATATATTTTCTGTAAGAAATGTCCAGGCTACATTTGGTGAGCAGATTGTAGGGAACTTTGTGGTATTCTTTAAACTGTAGAAATAGAAGGCCAGAACAATATGAAAGCAAGTAGAGAAATGCTTAATATTCATAAAATAGATGATATAGTCATTTAGCCATCATATTCAGGCATGGATGTCGAAAGTTAATCACCTAGTTCTGTGCTTAGCAAGATAACCACGTTTAAGTTTTCAGAGGTGCTGAACTCACAGCCCCCATTGACCATAAAACAAGTTCTAGGTGCTCTGCATCTTGAGAAAAATATGGTTTTTTAACCTATTTTGAGATTTCACATTCTGGTAAACAGAATGATTTAAGCTGTTAATTTTATATACACACAAATGAAGTCAGAGTACGCTCAGATATTGTCTTTAATCACAGACATAAATTACACCTGTTTTCTCTTAATATTAGCTAGTGTATGTGTGTAATTGAAGTTTCTAGTAGTTGCTATTTCCAAACTTAAAAATAGATACTAGATTTAAGGGAATATGTTGGAATTATGTTCCCAGATGTTAACCAGTTAAAGTGGAATCTAACCAAAGTTTGTTTCAAAGATTCATGTCAATGAAGAGTTTTACTTGTGTGAGCTGTTTGAAATCTGCATTATTAGATGATTTGTGACTTTTTTAATCTCCCATAATAAATTGCAAAGTATTCAGTTACTGGTGTTCACCTTGCAGTTTCGTGCTAAATGTAGCAATTTATTATTGTTACTTAGCTTTATTGCTGTTACTTAGCTGAATATATTGATGAAAGATTCAATCATTTGATGTAGGTGGGGAAAAAAGTGATGAAACCTCTTAATCGAGGTACCTATTATACTTCAGCATATCTGAATTAGTAAGATTTGTCTTTTTCAGGAAGAAGATTATAGTTTAAAATATGAATTTAGTCCACAAGCAATAAAGCTGTTTGTGTGCTAAAGCAAGTTTCCCATTGAAGTGAAAATACTTGAAAAAAAAATTAATTTTTATGTCCAGTCTTGGATACACAGGCTATATGTGTCTGAGGGAGAGCAATAACCTTTTCACGAAGAACTCATTGTTGTCTCTCTCTTTTTAAAGTACGGGTTGCAAAGAACTCTAGGAGATGAAAGAAGCCTTTTGTTACTAGCAAGAGCAATTGATCCAAAGCAACCAAACATGATGACGGAAACAGTAAAAATACTTTCTGCCATTTGTATTGTTGGAGAGGAAAATATGTAAGTAATATGTTGAAGAAATACTTATGGTATGTAGGGCTTTGAGAAAATAACTAACTTGAGTTTTCCATTTTATCTGTTCCTGTGTTTTGTGTGTTTTGGCATGAGAAGGTGGTTACAAATGTTCCACTTAATTGTGCATATTGTAGATTATTTTGTTGCGCTCTATTTTCTTCTGTAGTAGTATAAAACAGGATAAACTCATGTCTGATAAGTCATTTATTTTACAAATATCTTTAGTAATCTTTTCCTCTTCTGTTACACTGTTTTTAGTTTAGGTGAAAAGAAATGCATTATCTATTTAAATAGACAGAATTAATATTTTGATAAATCAGTTGGAGTAGTTTATATATTGGAATTATATTCTTCCTACTAAAATATTGACCCTGACATGATTTACTGAGAGACTAAAAATGATTTTAAGGTAAGTTAGTTTTTCAGACCATGTTTCTTTATAATCCTCATTTGACTTTATCTGGAGCATGACATGTTTGAGTTGTTGAATATTTGCTTGTATTGCGATATACAGCATTCCAGGTGTGAGTGAAAACCATGGAAAGTCCCTATGTGCTGCAAAACTTAAAATTGTCATGACTGAGACACTGAGTTATTGGTTGGTGAGTCAGTTTTCAGTTCCAGAGAAATTGACGGGCAATGTAAGAATAGGGTAGAAGTGCTCCTATGTATGTATGGGTGAAACCATTATGGCTTTTATGGCAGTAATTTCTATTTTTTTAATCTGTTAGAATACTTCCAAAAATAATGAGAGAGTAGATAAAGGTGACCAAATGGACCCAATTATTTACTCTTAATTTTTAAAATGTCTTTGATAAGGTCCTGTATCAAATAATTATATGGTAAGGGTCTTGTAGATAAAAATGTATTTAGGTTTAGATGAGTCATAGCGAACAGATAAATAACAAGCAATATATGTGTACATATCCAGTGTTGATGTTGCTGTCCAGTCAAAGGTGACACTAGTATTTAAGTGACAAAGGATGCAAAAGAGTAAGCTTTTCTCTGAACTTGTACAATTGATTTTTAACCAAGATGACTAATTTAAAAAACAAAACAAAACTCTTAACAGATTTCCCAGATAGTGTGATTGAATTTTCATTTTCAAATAGCCTAGGCATTCTGAAGTCATTTGAAGATTTTATTTTAATACCTCACGTGGAAGATCTAACACTCTGTGGTAAACTACCTATGAATTCCCCTCTCTCACACACACTCACTCTCTTTCACTCTCCCTCTCTCTCACAGTCTGGACAAACTTTTAGAAGCAATAACGACTGCAGCTGAGAGAAATAACAGAGAACGTTTTTCTCCAGTTGTGCAAGGACTGGAGAACCATGAAGCTTTGCAGTTGCAGGTGGGTTTGCAGTATCTTAAACATGATCTAATTGTCAGATGTCTAAATATAATGAAAAATGGTAACAAAATGAAATCAGCTCAACTGTTTTTGCATCTTTTAATTGTTTTGCTATGTAAATTTGTGCCTTTTATATATTTCAATAAAAGGAAAATTTATTGTTGGGAATAATTAAGTAGACAAACTCTGTGGAAACTCTTTTCCAGCAGTTAGCATCTATGAATACAAAATCAAGAAGACTTCAGTTCAGTAGAAATATTTGAAGAGCCTTGCAGACATACAATAATTAATTGGTTGTATTAGACATTGCCTTTATTACTGAGAATGTTAATAGACTCATAGACTCTAGGACTGGAAGGGACCTCGAGAGGTCATCGAGTCCAGTCCCCTGCCCTCATGGCAGGACCAAATACTGTCTAGACCATCCCTAATAGACATTTATCTAACCTACTCTTCAATATCTCCAGAGATGGAGATTCCACAACTTCCCTAGGCAATCTATTCCAGTGTTTAACTACCCTGACAGTTAGGAACTTTTTCCTAATGTCCAACCTAAATCTCCCTTTGCTGCAGTTTAAGCCCATTGCTTCTTGTTCTATCATTGGAGGCTAAGGTGAACAAGTTTTCTCCCTCCTCCTGATGACACCCTTTTAGATACCTGAAAACTGCTATCATGTCCCCTCTCAGTCTTCTCTTTTCCAAACTAAACAAACCCAATTCCTTCAGCCTTCCTTCATAGGTCATGGTCTCAAGACCTTTAATCATTCTTGTTGCTCTTCTCTGGACCCTCTCCAATTTTTCCACATCTTTCTTGAAATGCGGTGCCCAGAACTGGACACAATACTCCAGTTGAGGCCTAACCAGCGCAGAGTAAAGCGGAAGAATGACTTCTCGTGTCTTGTTTACAACACACCTGTTAATGCATCCCAGAATCACGTTTGCTTTTTTTGCAACAGTATCACACTGTTGACTCATATTTAGCTTGTGGTCTACTATGACCCCTAGATCTCTCTTTAAAGCAATCTTAATACAGCAACTTGGAAAATTCTGGGAAATATTGACCCCAGTATTACTGGCTGATTTTGGATTTTGGCATGGTATATCTCCTATCTGCCAGTAGATATGCTGAAAACAATTCTTTTGTGTTTGCTTGTTGTTTAAAAATAAAATAACTTCAAAAGAAATTTTAGATGATTAGCTAGAATGAATGCTAGTGGTTCACTTGTGTTAGAAATCTGAATCTCCTTTTTTATATAGAGATAGTAAATTAAAGTCAATGGGTGTATTGACTAACTAAAGACTTCAAGATCTGAGCACTATATAAAGGCACAAAATATTTTATTTGTGTGTGAAATGCTTAGAATAATAATACTTGCCTCTTAAATAACACTTCTCATCAATAGCTCTCAAAGCACTTTACAAAGGAGATGAGGCTTCTTCTTCCCATATTACGGATGGGGAATCTGAAGCACAGGCATGTGAAGTTACTTATCAGGGGGCCAGTGGTTGAACCAGAAATAGAACCAAGGTCAAAAAGTCCCAGTCCAATGCCTTATCCACTATACCACACACACACACAATTGTATAAACATTTTATTTTTCTAGAGATTATAGAAAAAAAGTAAGAGGCATTTTAAAACTCTAGACTGTTGTATGAACCAACACACATTATAAAGTCCAGGAAGGAAAATCCCAGAACCTTTGACTTGCTCACCTCTTTCATATGTTAATTTAATCTGGAAAAAGGACAAACAGCTGTGCCCTTTTTACTCTTCATTGTGAATAAATGATGCCTGTTGGTCCCCGTCCCACCCCTCTTGCTTGTTTCTTACATTAGAAATTCATTTTTTGTTTAAATTTGTAAAACATTATCTAGTCATAATTAAGGCTGTGTGTCTGTCATGGAGGTCACAGAAGTCACTGATTCTGTTACTTTCCATGACCTCTGTGACTTCTGCAGCGGTCGAAGTGACTGGTTCCAGGGCTACCCTGAGCAGCTCAGGCAGCCCCTGGGCCGGTTGCTTCTGGGGCAGTTTGGATGAGGGAGAGGACTAAGGGCTGGGGCAGGGAGTTGGGGTGTCTGGTGGTGCTTACCTTGGGGTGCCTTCCTGGAAGCGGCTGGTGTGTCCTTGCAGTTTCTAGGTGGAGGGGCCAGTGGGCTCTGTGTGCTGCCCCTTCGCACAGGCATTGCCCCCACAGCTTCTATTGGCTGCTGTTCCTGGCCAATAGGAGCTGTGGAGCTGGAGCTTGTGGCAGAAGCAAGTGCACGGAGCTCCCTTGGCCTTGCCTCCGCCTAGGAACTGCAGGGACATGCAGAGCTGGGTAGGGAGCCTACCATCCCCCACTCCCCAGCACCAGTGGCGGTCCCAGGCTGCTTCCTGGACCCCTGCTCCCAGCACCAGCAGGGGGCTCTGAAACTAATAGCTTACCCCATTGTCTTTTTATTGCCAAAATGTGTTTTTGGGAGGCTGCTTATTTAGTCATGTGTTGCTTTAGTGTTGTTTTCCCCAACAGTCCTCTCTTAAGCTAGACAAATAAGTTTGTACAGCAAAGCCCCAGTAATGCTCCAGGGCAGACTGGCAGAGGCCCTGGGTTTTTTTTGCCTTCCTCTGCAGCGTGGGGCACAGGTCACTTGTTGGAGGATTCTCTGCACCTTGAAGTCTTTAAACCACGATTTGAGAACTTCAGTAGCTCAGATATAGGTTAGGGGTTTGATACAGGAGTGGGTGGGTGAGATTCTGTGCCCTGCATTGTGCAGGAGGTCAGACTAGATGATCATAATGGTGCCTTCTGACCTGAAAGGCTATGGTGTTATCTCACTGACCAGGTCACATGCAGGGTTGAGAAAATTATTCGTCCGTGTTTCTAGATTATTACATAGCAGATTCTTGTCTGTTACAACTACTGCTTTAGATACTGTGGTATGTATTATACAGTATTGTAAAATGGGTTTTAGGATTAAATATGTGTAGAAGCTGAAAGCATTTAATCCAATCCTGATCCCATAGACTTGCAGGATGGCTATCTAAAGGATATCATATTCTTCTGCCATCCAACTCCATGTGAAGTTCATCTGCTCAATGTTATTAGTCATTGCTAATATAGCTAATTGCTGCTTTATATGCAGACTTGCTCTCTGACCCAAGACATGCAATACTGGTTTGGGAATTTTTTTAAGTCTCTAAAATACAGGGCATGGAAATATAAAAACAGCTGGTTCATAGCTCAGCAATTTTGTCTCAAGTGCTGGATTGGTATTTCAGAGCAAATGCCTAAGAAAATGAGATATATGAAAGGCATGAAGTGATTTCAGTGCAGCCACTGTTGAAGAGAACAGGCCAGGTTTGTGCGCATACAGGTTTGAAGAATTTAGCTTCTGTTGTGATATTTTTAGCCTTAACTAAAAGAAAATCCTTGGAATGGGTATCTGGATCCACTTCTTACCAATGTTCAGAAAGGTGCTGATGGCAAGATGCCTTCAGCGTTCCTCAGCCAGTTGGAGTATTACTAAATTGGGGAAGAGATGATTGTCTTAGTAAATTTAAATACATAAATAAAAAAATCCACTGTTACAAAAGTTGCTTTCCGTGTCACCCTGAAAACCATCAAACTACATTTTCACGGCTTCAGGATTGTTAAGTATACAGTATCATGTATGGTGGACATATTCACTGAGTAGAATGAAGCAATTTATAAATTGCAACTGATGTCAAAATGTTTTGTTCCTTTATAGGGTGATAAATATGTAGGTAATTTTAGAAAATCTACCAGTGCTTAGATGCTATGATTATGACTTTTGTTAGAAATCCATAGATATGTTTGTATTTTTTTGAACCATCCAAATGAATTAGTAATCAAAAATGACTCTTGAAAGGCGAGAGTTTCCTTAGCTATTTTGAAAGCAGTGTTAGGTATGCAAGATCTATCTACTTTTGGGTTAAAGCTTTTCTTCTATATATGTATATGCATAACACAGAAGGTCAATGGCATTTGTATAGCCATGGTATAAATCATTGTGGATCTTTGTCAGCCAAGTTTGTGATTATGAAGAAAAATACCAGTTTAGTAACTGAATAACCTTTGGCGATGTATGGGTTAAAAGTTAAAATCTCTGTAGAGGTCCATTTAGTGTATCTGAGTAGGGGATTTTGCCCATATTGTGTGTTAACTCTGAATCATGACAGAGGGATGAAGTCATGCCCTATAATATCTTTTGTGAGTAAGATAATGATTGATTGCATGACCTTTCCACCGAAAGGTTAATGCCCTGTGGCAAAGATACCTTTTGTAATCTTTACAGAACAATATGAAAAGCTAGTTCTACAGTAGTATGAAAGTAAGATTATGATCTTCGATGGTCAAGTAAAATATTCGCGGTGCTGAAAACCGTATAATCAATTATGTTTTTTAGAGATTTTGCATATCAATATCTCAGATGTTTTTGTTGTCAGAAGCTAAAATATGTGTTTTTTAAAGTAATGTAACTTCTTTTTAGAAGGGAAGAATATTAATATGTTCAGAATCATACAAGAGAATTAATATAAATATTTAAGCTCACATGTAAGTAGAATAAAATTTTGTATTGATTCTGTTATGTTCATGTATTGGGGGTTTAGTGCCTAATGTGAACTTCATTATTTTGATTTGTTTCTCCTGGCACCTTAATGTGCCTTGACCTTCTTATTAAAGTTTAAGATGCATTCATTTAGAATGCTTCTTTCCCCTCTTCATAGATTCATAGACTCTAGGACTGGAAGGGACCTTGAGAGGACATCGAGTTCAGTCCCTTGCCCTCATGGCAGGACCAAATCCTGTCTAGACCATCCCTGATAGACATTTATCTAACCTACTCTTAAATATCTCCAGAGATGGAGATTCCATAACCTCCCTAAGCAATTTATTCCAGTGTTTAACTACCCTGGTAGTTAGGAACTTTTTCCTAATATCCAGCCTAAATTTCCCTTGCTGCAGTTTAAGCCCATTGCTTCTTGTTCTATCATTAGAGGCTAAGGTGAACAAGTTTTCTCCCTCCTCCTGATGACACCTTTTAGATACCTGAAAACTGCTATCATGTCCCTTCTCAGTCTTCCCTTTTCCAAACTAAATAAACCCAATTCTTTCAGCCTTCCTTCATAGGTCATGTTTTCAAGACCTTTAATCATTCTTGTTGCTCTTCTCTGGACCCTCTCCAATTTCTCCACATCTTTCTTGAAATGTGATGCCCAGAACTGGACACAATACTCCAGTTGAGGCCTGACTAGCGCAGAGTAGAGCGGAAGAATGACTTCTTGTGTCTTGCTCACAACACACCTCTTAATGCATCCCAGAATTACGTTTGCTTTTTTTGCAACAGTATCACATTGTTGACTCATTCATGCACCTGGACACCCAGGGGCAGTGTTGTATAACTCTGAATTAAAAAAAAAAATTAACTCTAAAAAGGTATTTTTATAAAGTGGATGCAAAGTACTGTAAATTACACGTTATTTTTTCCTTTCTACAACTCATATGTAGTTAAATTAACTTAAATTTTACTTTTGCGGGAAAAATGGCCATGGATTGAGAACTTATTGTTTATTTTTTTTCTATTATTATTTTTAAATTTGGGAAACACAGAAGTCTCTTCTTTTTGCCAGAATCCATTCAGATTGGCATTTTTACATCTATCTTTTACTATTAAGCAGGCTGAATTGTAAAACAGGACAAAAAGTCTTGCAGCCATCTTTTGCTTGCTCTCATGATAACTGAACATATAAATATATGATCTTTACCTTTATGGTTGTTTTGTGGTAGACTATAGGTGAGATAATTCAGTTTAGATAGCAGTTTAGAATTTATTGGTGGCCATGTCTGAGAAGAGAAAATGACCTAAATGAAAATTGTTAAATCAGTTTTTCTTCTATACACTCTTTTCTTTCAATGGTTAACCTCTCAATATCCCCAGACACGTTTTATTATTTATTATTAATAATTTTATTTTGCCGGCTGGAGAAACCCGCCTAGTTTCATTACTGTAATACATTGTTTATCAAATGAATATCTTCTGTCATAGAATATTATCATCCTTGTACTACAGTCAATCATACAGATGTTGTTACAAAAGAAGTCCATTTTATTGATGTTCCCCCATATTTATTATCTCCTTGATCCAAATATATACACTTGAGCAAAGGTACAACTGCAAGACTCATTAACTTGTTTCTGACAAAAATCTTCTTTACTTGTAATGTACTAACACAGGCCATTAAGCCAGAATTTCTTCTGGCAGAAACAATCATAGCAGATGGCACCTTTTCTCTCTATTAATTTCCGATTGGACATGTACTTTGGCTTGTTCAGTCATGTCATAGTTGTAACATAACAAGGATCACTCAAGCAAACACAATGATAATGTAGTTATGGGCTTGTACAATATGCATAGCCTCTACCAGCTTTCTACAGCTATATGGAAGGTTGCACTGCTTCAACCTTTTCAGTACAACCTTTTCTGTGCTTTTCAGTACAAATTTAACACGCTCCTTAAGATATTTGATTAAAACTAAATGGTGAAAGTAATTAAAATTGAAAGAGTATTTTTCATCTGTTGCTTATTTTTTTCCCTGGCTACTATTAATTTGTATGTTGGTTCTGCTTTTACTTGCCGTTAATATCTTTCACCAAACCTGGAATTTCCCAGGAGTCCCCTTGCAGTCTTAATGTGTATCAGCACTTTTGCCATTACATAATTGTCTTCCTGTTTTTAAAATAAATCAATTAAAATGCACAGCTGTTCAATTAAACTGTAAGTCAGTAGCTTGAGACTTCAGGCATTTTCCAAAATGCTATGCAGGAATAATGCAAAAGACACCTGGCAGTTAGCTTTTTGTTGATTGTCTTCTAATTGCCAGTTATCACAAAAATACTGGGAAGATGAAGCAAGTCCTCCAGCATAGATATTATCAGAAACAAAACCTGAACCCTTTAGTAGCAATATAATTCTATATAGTGATCATAGTACTTTATGTAAGCAAATGGAACAATATTTGCTATTGCATGTACTTGTTTAGCATAGTTGTTTAACTATTATAATATGGATGAAACATAATGAATTTGCTTATAAACATCAATGAATTATCTACACATGAAGAACATATTTAGGGGTAGCCTAAAGTGTTGCAATAGGACCATCACACTTGCTTTTAATGGGATGAATTTTTTGCTCTTCTGATTTCATTTATAGATATAAAAATGGCTATCATATTTAGTTAAAAGCAAATGAAAAAAACACACCATACCCAGTGAACAAAATGTTTGTATACTTGGCTACATTATGGATACTACATGTAGATCAGGCGAAAAGGTGCAGGGTTATTTGTTGTCTTTGTGTAAAATTTCATTAAACTTATTTATAGAAGATTCACTAAATTATAGTAAATGACAAATTTGTTCTAAATTTTAGCAGATAATACAATCCATATTATGCACTGTAATATTTATAAATGAACCTCTAGTATAAATTGAAATCTTGTTGAAATGTTCCCTAAATACATCACAGAGAGAACTTTTTTCAAAAACTATAGGTATTCACTGGGGAAAAAGCCAAATCTCATTATCTTTATCAAGGAATTAATTTAAAATCATTCAGGCATGCAAACAAAAAAACAAACAAACCAGAAACTGTAAACTTGTCCTCAAAGATTCATGAAAGTGTTAAGCGTAAAATCAGACCAACCTTTAAAAGTTTGTCTGTTCAAATGGCAGTCCTTGGACATTCGTTACACTTGTAAACAAGATTATTTCAGCCATTGTAAAATTATTAAGTAATACTGGATTTTAACTGGACAATATGATGAGAAACATCTTTGTTGTTGTTTACTGTATGCCACTTTATTTGATTAGTAGGTTTTAAATATTTAAAGGCAGAAAAGATTTAAGTTGCTTGTATGTAAACCATGTGTGAGCACTGAAAGAGAGATTTTTAGTAAGTTAATTTTTCTAATTACAGGTGGCCTGCATGCAGTTTATAAATGCCCTTGTCACTTCTCCAGAAGATCTTGATTTTAGGATACACTTGAGAAATGAATTCCTACGCTGTGGACTGAAGAAAATATTGCCGGTAAGTTGTTTCCACATGTTCACTACAGAAATTAAAGTTGTTGTTGTTATTAACCTCACAACAGTGTTATAAAGCAAAAGTAAATCTGTCTGAGGCAGTCTGGTTGAATTTTAATGCTTCATTCAAATCTCAGATAAATGAAAAGGTGAGTGAGAAGTCACACTGCCAATAATGACCCATCTGCCAAATCTATTTTCATTCTACTTCCTGTCTAATATTTTAGGTATTTTTTACTTGTATTTAGGACCTGGTGATATTTTAGTAGTTCTTAAGAATTTTATTCTGAACACAATAAGAGATTATGCAGCCTCCCCCTCCCCCCGCAAAAAAAAAATAAAGTTAACAGAGTTGCTTTAGGAATCTAACTTTCTTGCTTTTGCATATCAGCATAACACTATCAGAAATGAATTGGTCAGTTACTGTGACAGTCCTAATGGACTTAGTTTTCATTATGAACTCACCATTTGTCAAATTAACTTCAATATATATAACTTTGAAAGCAGATAGTCATAGATCTGCTTTCCATTTAAAATTATTTCTACAATTTTGTAGAATCCCAATTCTCCTGCTTGCCTTGACCCCTCTCCAATGATGATTTTTTTAAAATCAGATTAACAAAATCAGTCAGCCATTTAAACACTTTCTTATTTTGGAGAGGACAGATACTACAATGCAAATATTCCTGTTATGAAGATGCAAACTATTTTTAACAGCAGGGCATCATAGCATACATGTATCTGCTTTCTTGTACTGTTTTTCTATTAGTAATGGAATACTATATGAGGATGAGATCCCTTTATCTAAAATCCTGTAATTTTTTTGTATTGTACTTTATGAACTTTAATTTCTTGGTGTGCTTCAGGTGGCTCAGGTGTTGCATTATGATGGCAGCACAGTACTACTTCACTGTATCAGAAAATGGGAGTGTATGTGTCAGGTGCCCTCCACCACGTTAGAAGAATTTCATTCTATGTGGTGTTCCAGAAACTGACAGCCAGGATACATCTGGTTAACACTGAGTACAATCATAAGTACCTTCATTTGGATACATATGGCCTTAGAATGCGGAATTAGAGTTTGAACCTTACAGCTGCTAGTCTGGAAACAATGGCTACATTTTAAAAATAGGGGGTGGGGGAGAGGGGGCAAACAAAAGTTTCAGTCTTGGGGGCAGGAATGAGCCCAGTGATGTGGGTGTTAGGTCTGTCATGCTTAGGATTTCTTCTGCTATTACTTTTGGAAGTGCAGCTTGTGCAGCGTTAGTGGATACAGGTGCAGTGTCCTGCTGCTTCTAACGCTGGCAGCAGGACTTCATGTAGCTACATTACTGATCCTCTGAGCACCAGTAACAGAGCATGTAGATTTCTAAGTTTTGAGGTTTTGGACCACTGTTCACTTTTTCACTCTTGGGTTAATCAAAAACTTTGATCTGCAGCTTCTGTTATCACTCTCAAGTTCAAGATATTATCTGATTTTTATACGTCTAATTTTTAATCTCCTTTTTTGTTCAGGTGGATAACTGAAGGCAGCCACTCAGTTTTTCTAACTTTTTTTAGTTAAAAAATAATATTAAATGTACTCTAGTTTTTGTTCTTTAAGCTGCTTCACTAAAGAAGCTTGAGGTACATTTTGCTTTTTCTGGCCATACTGTGAAGAAGATTAAATATTCATTTTTTATTTTTTTTTTTGAGTTTTGACAGACAGTTCCCCAAGAAATTCTAAAACTGTGTCAGCCCCATATAATGATTTCTCATAGTTTCCTCCGCAGGTGAGAAATAAACACATCGCAGTGGCTGAATCTTTGAGATGGAAGGGAATAGTGCTGGCAAAATGAAGGTTATATCTCTGAACGTAGTTACTACGTGGATAGTGATGAGTTCAATAAGACCCTGGGACTTTATATTATCTTGAATGAGAGTAAATGCCTTTGATGAAAGAAGAGGTCAGTATCTTGGCCAGCTTCTGTCCTACCTTCAATCTTCCTTGAGTTCATTAGGGCTAGCTGCTTTTTTGGATGGTCATCTCATGCAGATTTGATGCCATTTGCTGAAAGAGACAGCTTGGTGTCATTGGTATGTTTATAGTCATGGAGCTTTTGGAGTATCTCTGCTTCTCCAAGATTTCTCGTAGAGTAAGGAAGAAAAGAGTACTGATCCTTCTTGTATAAGTAATATCTGCGTTTCGCAGTTATCTGATCCTGTTGAAGATAAATGATTGAATCCCTTGTTGTAATATCCACTAGCATCTTGTAAGTGCATCAGCTGCACCATGTCATTGACTACCAATGTTGGTAAATGTCAAGTCTTGGATTCTGCATGTATGGTGATACAGTTTGGGTAGGAAGTGTAGGAGTGATACAAGGTGGCATAGGAGATTGTCCACATCAAATGTTACTTTTTGTGAGAACCAGCTGGAGTATTGCTTTCTTTAGAGAAGTTGGTAAATAGTCCTTTGATAGTGACATTGCAGGTTTCATATATAGTGTGTCTAGTTTCCCTCCACTAGCTTGCTATAACGTGAGAAAGAATAGTGATAAGTTCAACAGGTAGTGGTCCAGCCATTCAGGTTTTCAGTGTTTTTGTTTGATGGTTATTTCCCTCCAGCTGAAGGCTGGAGCCCAGAATCCCAGAGTTGGTGAGATGAGATTGGAAGTAAAACGTATGTGAAAGAAAGAAGCTAAGTAAACAAACCCAGATGCTCTTGCATGCCACCAAGTCAGATCTAGTCTCTTGGCTGAAAGTGGTACACCAGTGTCTGCTCTAGTCAAACACTGTTATTCACAGCAAGACGGAATATCAACCAAAAGGATTTGAGGGCTGGTTTGACCTTAAAAAGAAATTACTCTTCTGAAGTACTATGGGCAATGTGACCTCTATATATTTCACCGTAGCCCTCATGGAATGGATAATTGTACACCATGACCTTAGCTGCCAGGATAAGCTTAAATGGGTCAAGGTTGGAACCACACTGCACAAAACTTTTCTGTCAGAAGCCTTTTGTCTCAGACAGTTCCCTTTATGCTCTTTGAGCTCTGTCAAAGCTGTGACTTGCAACTCTGTTTCCAGGTGCCATATGTGACTGAGTTCCAGGACAAGCAGCCGTTGACAACTTCCAAAGTGTTGGGTGAAGATTAATTTGGGGAACAAATAGCTGGAGTGGAGGCAGTCTTCCTCTGGCAATCTAGCAGTCTCTCTTCAACCAGGCAGTTGGCGAGAATACCACTGGGTGAAATTCAGTGGCCTGTTGTCAAGAGAGATTTAGTGGCCTGTGGTATACAGGAGTTTAGACTAGAATATATATCCCTTCTGGCTTTAGAAAAAAATATTATTTTATACAAACACCTTTGCAGAAGGAAGCAGTCTTTTCAGGCCTGTGTGGCAAGCAATTACAGCAGAAGTGAGGACCAGTGCCCTACCAGAAGATTTAATAGTCTTGGTGATCCTGAGGAGAATTTGACCAGAGATCCATGACTGCTCCATCTATGTTAATCAACAAACCAATCTAAAGTGTAGAACTCTCTGGAGGCAGATTTCTTCCATTGGGTCAAGAGTGGCATCTCTGCTTGGGACAGATGAGCATTGGAAGTGACACAATATAGGGACAGATGAGCATTGGAAGTGGCACAAAATAGCTACTCGGTTTCTGAAATACTACAGAAAAAGTCATGTGTGTGTGTGTGTGTGTGTATATATATATATATATATATATACACGCGTATGTATGTATGTATAGGTTTGTTGAGAAACTTCAGTTTAAGAACTGAACTTGTCTCTTCCAGATCTTGCCACTTTGAACGGAATGTAATATAGACTTGTTTCCTTACTAAGGCTGTAATGCAGAGGCACCATATGAAGGAAGCAACCTTGACCCTCATTTGAATTTAAAAGTTTAGCTTGAAAATGAAGACTCAAAGGCCTGGTCTACACTAGAGGTTCTTGTCGATGTAAGATATGCAACTTCAGCCACAGGAATACCGTAGCTGAAGTCGAAGTATCTTATTCTGACTTACCTCCCGTCCTCACGGCGCAGGATCGATGTCCGCGGCTCCCCTGTCGACTCCACTACCGCCACTCTCTCTCCGGTGGAGTTCCGGAGTTGATGGGGAGCATGTTCGGGGATCGATATATCGCGTCTAGATGAGACGTGATATATCGATCCCCGATAAACCGATTGCTACCTGCCGATACGGCAGGTAGTCTGGACGTACCCTTAAATGCACCTCTCAAGGTGTCTTCCAGGTGTTGGCAGTATCATCTATAAATCTCAAGGAGACTTAATTTCACATTCGAAGGAGTAATCAATTAAGGCTAGTTTGCAGGTTTTGTTAATGAGTCTTGATTGTTAACTTAGCTGGCAATGGATCATCATCTACCTTTTGTTCTTCCTGTTTTTCACTCACTTAACCTTAACTCAGAGTTCTTTTGTTTTCAGAGAATTGAAATTTCTTTGAATGCTTGTTTACGTTTGTTACGCTTCTGGTATGCATGCACCCCATGCACTTGGGATCAGAATGCTTTAGCCAATAATGTCAGTTAACCATACCTGCTCCCTTGATGACTTCTAGAGCCTCCTCCCTCATCATATTTAGGGGGCCTGATGACCAGCTGGCCCTCAGTTCATTTCAGCCACTTATGTTTGTGAAACAGACCTAGTTAGCAATCTCCACTTTTTTCCATTTGCGTATTTTATTATGGTTCTGTAAATAATTACTTACTTAGACAAGACTTTTAAATTCCTTTTAACAGATTTCAGATATATCCATATGTATCTGCTCCAGAGTGTTTAGTTGTGGTGCAGAACAAGAGTAGTCAAAGCATCAATCCTTCAGAAGTATTCAAAAGGAATAGGTGCTAAAAATATTTTTTAGAAACGAAGAGTTATTCATTAGCTATCCTTCAACTTCGCTGGTCAGTCTGGTTTAGTCTTACTCCACTAATCTCTGTGCCCAGGTTCCCTGTGGTATGTCTGTTGACCCACATGACCTCAGTCTTAGTCGTGCTCATCTTCATCCCAGACCAGTTTCACTGGTTAACCTTTTCCTTTTGAGGATGCCCGTATTGCTATTTTTTCTGCATATAACATCATCTTGCCTTTTCCCACTGGTATCTGCCTGCTGACATAGTCCATCAATATAATAAACAGCACACCTTCTGGTGTGGTCTGACTTTCAGTTCAGAGACTTGTCATTCCAAAATATGTTCAGATCTCTATTTTGGGTGATATATAGAAGCAATCAGGATAGTTTTTAGATTCTCAGGCATTCCCCATTTCCTTAGCACTGATGCGACAATCCTTCTGTCCACTTAATCATATGCCTTTTTTAGGCCTATAAAAGCCCAGAAGATATCTTGTTGGTATCTTTACCAAATTAGAGATGGCACCCATAGTTCCTCATTGTTTCCTAAAGCTGAACTGCTCTTGTTCACGGAGGGGTTCCACCATTCTCCTAAAACTAGGGTCCAGAATATATTCCAGTATCTTTATCCCATGTTTGCATAGAAATTATGGGAACAGAGAAATAAGTACTTTTCTCAAAAATACTATAGAACTTAGTTTCTATAACTTGATTCAGTGTCATCTGAGAGTAGATAATACACCATTTTTTAAGTAAAAAATCTTGCTGTCTCATCAGAGCGTAATGTTTTATCTTAAGATCAAAGCTTGAAGTTCTAGGCAGAAAGGGCAGATGATTTTGATGCAATTTTTCGTGTTGTTTCTTGTTTACTGATCTTTTGATGGATCAAACTTGTTCCTAGCATAGTAAGCTACAGTTATGATGTTCAGTTATCTTGAAATAGCTTAATGTATGCCAGTGTAATAAGAAAGATATACATTACTGTAAGAGCATTTCTAGGCTAAAATTTGTCTTGAATATGAAAATGCTTGTTCATACTTTGGTCAAGTTGAATTGATGTGGGTTCATTATTAACTGTTTTCCCACTTAGCTTCTGAAACTAACTCCAATTTCTGTAGAACTCGATAAAAAGGGATGTCATTAGGACTAAAATTTCCCATCACTTTACACCAGACCCGAAAGATCCCCTTTGGCTCCAGATTAAATAATATTTTAACTTTAAAGCATCATTAATTATATTGGCATACAAACAGGGAATGACTTTTAATTGAGAGTAGTTAAGGTTGATCTCTACATTCAGCTGTGATTATATTTGTGGAAAATATCAGGATCTGATGGAATCTTCTGATGCCAAGTCCTGGGCATACATTTTCTCTCTTGTGGAATTTTTTGATTCCACCATTCAGATGTGTGAGAACTGTGCACACTTTTAAATCAAGCTTTAATTCATTATCGTTGCTTGGACTTCTGTTTTTTTTAGGGATTTGACACTGTTTTGCTCTATGGTAAATTTCTCCGATGGTACTAAGGCCACAATATATAGAGCAGATTTGTGGGTAGATTATGACCATAATTTTATTTTACACAATTAACTACAATCATTACTGGCGTCTCAGCCCTTCAAAGGCCATTTAATATTGCATAAGTCCTTCCAAAGGTATCGATGGAGAGCCATAGTAATAAATTGGTCCCCCTGCCAACATTTTTCTTCTGCTTTCATCTCAGCTGAAACATGACATAAGCTGGATCTGCTCCCTTGGAAGTTACTTTCCATTTAGAAGAGTTATATATTTTTTTCTTTTGACACTACCTGATGAAATGACTCTATTTCCAAAGAAACAATATTGAAATAACTTGTTTCCTGCATTTCTATGTCTTATTCCTTTGGACTGATGCTTGAGGCACAAATTAAAGCTCATTCAACCAGAGCTGAGGCAGGGACAGTAGCCAGCCTCGGGTGAAGTTACACCAGCTGAGATTTGCATGGCAGCTTCTTGGAGTTCATTGCACATTCACCAGGAAGATTATTGCCTTTGAACTGTGTTCAGAAGATATTTTAAATTAGGTTCACCATCATAAATAGACAGTTTCTGAAATTAGAATCTTATGGGTATCTTTGTGCCTATTTATGTCATATTCTTCTGCATCTGGCACTCTGGATTTCTCCTATAAACAGGAAACACCTGCATATTTATTTAAAATATATTTCCACTAGTTTCTTATTCTTTTCTGTAGATTTTATCTTAATTCATTATGTCTCAGATTTATAGAAATGTCTGAAGCTTTGTTTCTTGAAAGATGATCTTCATAGAGAATACAGTATTTGTATTGGAAGAAATGAAAACTTCCATGTATATTTTGTTTTATTGGGAGAAAATCTACCTAGATTCTTATCTATCAGTTACTCTCCTGGTGCAAATCTGACTCTCTTTAGCTTACTGTAGTTAGAGTAGGTGAAAAATGGGTGAGGGAAGTTACAGCGTTTTGCTTATATTAAATAGTCCTCTTATGTTTGTCCCAAGGCATAAAACATTGTGTGAGAATGTTAATACTGAAGAATAGGGATAATGTATGTGTCACAAGTGCACTTCAAATGTGTACAGCTTAATGTAATTGTAAAACCTAGTTAAAATGCACCAATAGTGTAACAAATGTCCATAGTTTTTGTAACCACACACATTCCCCTCCTTTTAAGGATAAACATATTTATTTGATTTGTGTGAATTTTTAATATGTTAACATCTCAGGGTTTAATTTTTGCCACAGATACGCAGAAACTATTTACATTAATTTAATCATTATTAATTTTTTAGTGGCTATGTAATATATAAATACTGTCTCACAACAAAACCCTGAGGATCTGTTTTACCTATGAGATTTAACAGCTGACTGACAGCTGAAGTGTGATATTACATTTGATATGCAACAGAAATTGAGGTCTGGATAATTTGTGGTGGTTTGGGTGTGATAAAACTGCGTATTAATGGTGATCGGACAAAATTTCATTTTAAAGTTGTTGTTTTTTAGTATGGGAATGTTCTGCATTGAGTAGAAGTTAAACCTTAACAATATCAAGTCAATGACTATCTGAAAAATGCTTTTCTGGGGCAATCTGATATAATTCTTCACCAGGATAAGTTTATGCCTGCCATAAAATGTGTTGAGCTGAGCAATGAAATTCCCCAAACAATAGTAGTATGAAAGGTTGTTAGTGTAGACAGGCAATAGCCTCTGCATTTAATAAAATGAGGAATGTGAGAGAGACAGATAATAGAACATTTGTTTCTGGCATTAAGAGGACCAATGTCTGGTCAAACCTGTAGTATTTGCTTTGTACTACACTACATTACCCAAAAGTGAAAACTCCACTGTGAGACTAAAGAGAATTTATAATTACCAGGCTCAATACCTGTCAGAAATCTAAAAAAAAATTGAAAATAAAGGCTAATAAAAATATGATAAACCATAATATATGTTCTCCTAAAATAAAACTCATGGGAAAAAGTATTGATACCTCAGCACACCATGGTAGCCTCACCAAGCACCGTGGGACAAATATTATTCTCAGAGAGGTTTGGGAGGCAATAAATAAAGTAGTGTGTGCAAAGTTAAAACACAATAGGTCAGTGATACTCAGACTGAGGATCGGGAGCCACAAGTGGCTTTTAATGTGTCTCATGTGGCTCTTTGCAGCTATGATATTAAAACACTGTGTGATAGACTTATTTGGTTAATAATTATATCTAGATGTTTCGAGAGATCCAGAACTATTTTTAATGTTAATCGTAGTTCAGTATTGTCATGAAATGCTTTATAAATATCAGTGCTGCCATAAATTATGCACAGATACCTCATTGCACATTAAGTAGTGTAGGAGCTGTTATCTGGGTGGCTAGAAAAAAGTATGCACTCCTTTAAGGGTGAGGGAGGCAGGGCGTGACTTTCTGCTGCAGACCAGGTTAGCTTGGGACACTGACCCATCCCCATTGGAAGGCAGGGTGGACAGTATAGGTTCGTGTCAGTGCAGGAAAACCCATCTTTTCCATGGACCAGGCAAAGCAGCATTCACTCCACACGCACCTGAAGTACTGGGATTTGTTAGGATCTGCTGTTGGCATTTTATACCAATTGCTCAGGGACTGGGAAGAAATTTTTTCCTCTCTGCCAGATTGGCCAAGGTGAGAAACAGGAGTTAAGCTATGATGTCAGAACTCATTATGTAGATGAGGGGCAGATGTCCAATGTAGGTACTCCATAAAGAAGGGATATAATGATCAGATAAAATGAATTGGTAAAAGATTTAAAAGAGGTATTCCTCTAAAGGAGCGGAAATGAGGAGTTGAGCTGCAATTACTGGTATGGCTGGGAGCCAGCAGCCCTCGTTATAGCCCCCACCCCGCTAATGCTCATCAGAGGGAGGATGGTGGGGTCCCAGCGGCAGGGTGGCCAGGAACCAGGTTGTGTAAGGGGGAGGACTTATGAAAGGCCCATCAGGTATATATTGAAATGATTATGGAAATACCTGCACACTATGCTTTTATCTGACAGGAACTGCCAGACATTTAAGCATAAAGTTGCACCCCAGTTAAACCACAGCCAGCATCTCCTGTCCTTCTTCCAGCATAGACAACACAGAAACAGATAACTAAGCATGTGGATACAACTGATAATATTTTTTCAAATAATAGGGAAGTCATATCTCAGACCTTAATGTAGTGACTGAGAAGGAAACATTTGAGATTAACAAGTCTTCTGCTTTGATCATGCAAGACTTGGCCTGATTTGAAGATGGTCATTACTGTGAGTCAGGTTATGAATCTTGAAAAAATATTTATGAAATATAATTTTATAGAAATTATGACATTAGTAGGAGTTTGATATAGTTTCTGAAAATTCCAGTGATAAGTGATAAACCATTATCATAGCAGTATATAATCATAAAAAATTCTTCATTGATGTGAAGAATCGTCTAGTATTTAACTGATGTGTCATCAGACAAATAAAATTGTGTAACAGCGATTGCAAACATTATATCTTCAACAAATGATTTAAATACATATATTCTGAGAGCAGCTGGATAGTAATAAAGAAAAGCCTGGATAACATTTTCTAAAGCATCTGAATGATTTAGGCTCCTGGGTCCTATTTTAAAAAGTGATTTATGGACTTCAGCTTTTAAGTCTCACTGAAAGTCAGTGAGTGTGTAAATTACTCCCAGAGCAAGTTAGACTTCCAGTTAGATTTCAAGTTAGTCATTAAATCCTTTTGAAAATTGTACCTCAAATCTATGAGTGCTTAATTACAGAAGTTGTTTTTATAAGAGTGTTTGAGAGGTCAGTTCTGATGGTCACAGTGAAATAACTTAATCAAAGCCTTGAATTTCTTATATAATATCTGTGGTAGCAACAGAAGTATCATTATTCATCCCAGTCAGGTCTGTTTCATCTGCGTAACTGTAGACTGCACATTGCTCACATTTTCGTTTTAGACTCCATGTCTGGTCATCTTACTCTTAGTCTTCTTGGCCATCTTTGAATATTCCCTACTTGTGATTATTGAATGGCTTTTGATAACTGCAAGTTGTATGGAGACATAGTGAAAGACAATCAAGATGATATATTAATCCCAACAATCTCTAGTGTGGCATGCTGTGAAAGTTTTGAGTTAGGAAGAAAAAAAAGTTACTTATTTGTGGTGCATGTGCATTAATGTATTACAAAAAATAAAATAATCAGTGACTGAGTTCTTAGGTAGTAATTAAACATCAGTTTGAGAGGAAAACTATTTTGTGGGCTTCAAGAAGTACCATGCAACAAAGACACACAAAACTCATTTTTTATTATACTTTTTTTTGTAATCCTACAGTAATAATGTTTGTATATAAAAACAAAAATAAAATAAAAAGCTCCTGCCATACTTGGGACTGTTGTGCTAGAATATATCAGTATGTTTTTCCCTATTACTGTTGTTTTTTCTTATCAATAGTTGTCCAAGAGACATATACATGCTTCCTTTGGATGTCATGTAATACTGCTTTCTTGCTTGAACCAGTGTGTTAAAAATGAAAGTATTAGCAATTAGTTTACAGGTATTAATCTCCTGAAACCTTTTAGGTAAAGAAAATCTCCTGTCTAAAACACACATAAGGAGTACAGAGGGAGAAGCAGTATTCTTGCGACAATATCTTCTCTTCAGAATCAGACAATGAGCTGTAACTTGTTTTATTGTTTGTTTTTGTTTTGTTTTTTTTAAACCAATTTTAAGTGGTCTGGTCAATTCTATCTTGTACTAACATATTTACTGAAGGAAAAAATTCCGCTTAAAAAAGGATGTAAAAGGTGATATGGAAATGTTTGAAATATGCCTTTTGAAAACTAGGACCTAAAAGAGAAAGAAAATGAAGAACTTGATATTCAGTTGAAAGTGTTTGATGAAAACAAAGAAGATGACTTAATTGAATTGTCACATCGTCTCAATGACATCAAAGCTGAAATGGAATATCCTTTTAAAAACTCACTAATTTATTTTATTTTATGTATATTTTCTGTAAATATGTAATAAAATATTATAGATTAAATTGATTGGTTGCCATAGTTAAGTTATGGTCTCTAAGGTATGTATGTTTCAGGTAGATTTATGTCCAGGTAACTTTAATTTGAAGAAATGTTAAATAAATAAATCACTTAAATGCATGTTAGTTTACAAGTTGTGGAGGGAAAGTAATCTTTCATGAAAAAGGACCTTACATTAAACCAGTAATTATGCTCTGTGAGGTAATGATTCTTATAAATAAAGACAATATAAATTTAGGAAAAATGATGTAATTCAGTTCATGAAGCCAAACACTTTTTTTTGGCAGTATTCAAGGGGTGTTTTGTGTGCATAATAGGCTGCACTTTTATTAGATAATGAATTTTTTTGTATAAAAGCAAAATTCTTTAGTGGGTTTAATAACATGGCATGCACTCCTGAACTTCAGGCACATCCTTTAACATTGACGCACAGATCTTATCTGACTTGCACTGATATAATTTATAATAGACAGGTTGTGATATGGGGACATTCATAACCTTGTTTTTCAAAGTGCCAACTGTATTCTCGCCCCTTTCTAATTGATGCCAATAAACACATCACATGGGTATGTGGGTAAAGACTCTGGGTTTAATTTTTCAACTGTACTTGGGTAAATCAATTTAAGGTGTACCTATTTAAAACTAGTGTGAGATCAGAAACAGGCATTTAGTTTGGAGCTTTATGGAAAATAACTTTTTTCATCCAGATGAAACTGAAAACTCATTCATACCAGAAATTCCTAGACCTAACTACTGCCATGCACATGCTACTTAAGAACGTTCTCCTTTTAACTCGAGATCTCTCTTTGAGCCTTTCTCTGTGGGAGCTGTTGGGATGCTTCATACATATTCTAAAAATGAAGCTTAACCCCCATAACTAATGTGACAAATACCTGAGCAAGCCCCTCCTCCATTCCTTCTCTAAGCATGGATATGGGATATTGGCTTACTTACCTTATTTACCATCAGAGATGCTGCCTGCTACAGAGACAGCCACACACATCTGTATAACTCCAACATTCTAGCTAACAAAGCTGAGCATGTCTGGCCCTAGATAAGGGAAATGCTCCTCGTTATTTCTCTGTGCATGCTCATAGAAATTGACCCATGGAAGTCACCATGTCACGAGGCTTCCATTGTCGACAAACATTCATGTGAGCTCAGACCCCCATATTTCAAATACAATTTAATGGCAAACATACACTATAGTGTCATTAAATTCCAGCTTTGAACCTTGCTTGTATTTCAGTCCTGCTGGGTATACAGATCCAAATGTTCACATGGGAGTCTGAATTATGTATTGTAAATAAAAAGAAAAAAAAAGTAGCTTATTAAATGACTGATAGAGACCTGCAGCTAAACAACTTCCCAGCTGCTCTGTGTTGTCCTTACTTATGAGTCCAAGTCCCATCCCCTGACTTGCTGGTTGGCTTGAGCATATGAATTGCAGAACTAGTCATGGCAACATTGATTCAAAATAAATGGTCGCAGTTGATCGAGTGCCAAACAAAAGAAAATCCATCCTGTGTACCATAATTCTGTTACATCTTTCCAACATGTGCCACACCAAAATTTACTTGCATGTGTCACATGGGATTGGTATGGTGAACTGGCACCCCTTGCATTACTGTGTTCTTCAGAATCGCAGCCCTTTTTCAAGTTGCTAAGATGGCGAAGAAAACTTCACAAATGTATGAGTGTAACCAATGCCAGGAGGACTATATGAGTCTGCAGAAAGCTGAGAACAGAGCCTTCAAGATGTAAACTGTCCCATTCATTTTAGTGGATATTGATTCAGTAACAGCTTTTCTTATCAGTTAAATCTTTCACACTGTCATACCTGTACATTAACTGGTATTTTGTTTGTCAGCTTTCAGGACCCCACCATAAGATGAAAATCTCAAGATTCTTTGGATATAATAATGTGTAGACAAAATAAGTATAATTTTCCCAAACAGACATGAAACATGTAATCAATATTTATAATATTTATTATCTAATTTTGTTCCACTCTCTTAAATTAAAATGCCAAATTCATTTGTTGTACAAATTAATCACAGAACCTCAACTCTTAATGATTTCAAAATGTTTGCACCATTATTGATCTTGTCTCATCTAAAAGTGTAATGTGTTAATTGGTGGGAAAATGGAGAATACCTCAGGCCCTGGTTCTGTAACAAATAGTGCAGGTATATTGCTGAGCCACATGAAGCTCATTGAGCTCATTGGGGCTGTATGTGGGCTCATCAGTCCCCGTGAACACTTAAGTTGAAGGATTAGAGTCTTATTTGGCAGATCTTGTGCCAATTTTGTTTACTTTCTAGTGAAGAGCACAGTGAAATAATTTTGGTTAGCTGTAGCTGGAAAAAATGAAAATGTTTTAATGAGGGGGATTGTTTGGAAGGCAATAGCATTTAATTAGAACAGTTCAAGTGTATTCCTTACAATATGGACATGTTCATTTCAGTCATTTGGCATTTCCTTAACAATCTTTGCACTGACATGGATGAAGTATACCATCTGCTTTATAACATGTTGAAGGACACGGCTTCTGAAAACTATTTCCTCTCAATATTGCAACACTTACTACTGGTCAGGAATGATTATTACGTCCGGTAAGAGTTAACTCTAGCTGTTCTTTTTGCTTTTAATATCAAGTGTCCAAGTTGTAGGGTAATGCAAGCTGAACTATTAACACAGTGGATCTTGAACATATGATTGTTTTATAATCTAGGGTGAACTGCTCAACACAATTTGTCTTTGTACCCTTATTTAAAGGGAAGAGTTTCATTATAGTAGACAGAAGGATGGTTTTATTTTTGAGTTCCTTGTGCTTTTTCTTCTTCTGTATCTCTTAACTCATTGAATTATTCCTCACTTCTCTACCTACAGGGCAGAAAGGTTCTTGTCTCCAGAAAATCTACAACACGCTTTTTGTTCATGTTTTTATTTCAAAACATCTCCATCCCCTTTCAACTGTATATTGCATCCTTTGAGTGTAAGCTGTTATTACTTATATGTCAAGTGCCTAGCATAATACTGAATCAGGCAGGAGAATTGGTGTTTTCATATTGTTAAATCATACAACTACAAATACATGCCAGTTATTCCAGGTAACAGGGGCTTTTCTAGTTTGTAGAGAAAATACAGGGAATTGGTTGGTAGGCATGAGAAAGAGAGCAGTTATTGGAATAGTTTTTTTTCCCCTTAATTTCCCTAAACTATTTTTTTTACTAGTGTGACAGCTCCATTTTCTTTTCGTTTTGCAATATTTCCTTCAGTTAGACTTGAGATGATTTTTCTAGTTCAACTAAATGGACTGTGAAGTTGAGGTGTAACATTTGTTGCAGATAAACAAATTTAAAATTTTAAATACAGGGTTCGTCAGCACAGAGAGATTACAGACATTACAATAGAGAACTGTGTGTGCTCACAGTACAGTTTCTGAGAAATTAACATGTTGTAACTGATCAAATACTTTACTGTTACTAATAAAGGCTGACAACCAATCACAGCAAATGGTGATCCTTAAAAACTTACTAGTTTTACTTTAGGTGATAATAGTTAATAATCTGCATTTTCAAAATTATGAGCCCGTTTTCAGTTGCTCATAAATTTTGCAAAGCTTCCACTCATCAAGCTGAAATTTTCCATTCTAGGATTTTGTCATTAACTGACTTTTCAGCTAAGTTTTCCAGCAAAAGTATTTATCTACTTCTGGGAATCAGGTTAGGGGGAAAAAAATAGGTTGTTTTGGCAACCAATGTTAAAACCAACCAAATCCAAAGAAACTACGTTTCTTTGAGAAGCTCTAATGTGTTCTTGATTTGGAACAGAGCTGTGGCCCTGGGGTCAGGAACAGACTATTTGCTCTCCCCATGAAAATCCTTCTAGACTAGGCCAAGTTATCAGACTCTGGAAGTCGCCACTTACACATACTCCATCGATCTTTGTTACAGGCTTTCTGTTAAAATCTCTGATATTCCATCTTCGCTTAGGGTGCTCCAATGCTAGGGAGTTTCTACATCCCTGCTACAGTGATCATGCTCTCAAGCTACACTCAGCTTCCTATTTGGAGGCACAGAGCAAGAGCTGCAGACAGAGGACATAGAGTGAAAACAGCAATGCTGTTTCCCTTGGATTTGAGGAAGGTGTGCCTGACTGGGATCCAGAAGGATACTTTCCACTGACTAGTGTCAATGATTGCGTTCACTTCGGAAGCACCTATTGTTGAGCAAGACCTCAAATACCCGTAATTAGGCTGTAGGCACATATATTCCCCCTATTTAAAGAAAAGTTGACCGAAAGGTTGCAGTCAGTCACATCTGGTGGAGCTGCAATAGAACTTGATCTACAATATGACTGTCCCAGGTCTAATCCTTTTAGCCACACTATCTGCAGGTGGAATCTACCAAACATGTATGCCTAGCTAGCTGGTCTGAGAGAGTTCTATTTCATTGCAATCCTATTAATAACTTCCAGGTGAAATTTCAAATTATTCAAGGACTATCAGTCTGAAATAATTACAATAATTTGTCCTTAAAATGCCCTAAATGTTAAACGGTAGTTTGATGGCAGTAGTTTAATGTACAGAGTATAACTAATATGAACTTCATGTCATAGGACACTTGAAATGCAAATCAGTTGTTAATTCAGTGTGAGTAGTATTGGGGGGCATGACCATGTTTCAGATAATTGACATTGGATAACTGAGGTTGTACTGTATCTAGAAGAACTGTAACAATACTTGGTCAGGTCTTTATTACCTATCTTTGAAATATTAGTCTAATGAGCATATGTTACATTGCTTCTATTAGCTCCATTAGTATGGCTATTAAGTTTAATTTAAAATGCTTTTTAAAAAACTTATGGTTCATAAATACATGCTTACAAGAAAAAAAGAAATTAAAGCTAATAATTGAAACATAACGCGAGAGTTAAGAAGCAAGTCTGTCCTCCAAATAAAATTTAGAAAATCCACTAGTAAAGATACAGTACACTCCTACGTATGACGTATGGATGAGGGAATAGAAGTGAAACACTGCAAATCTCCACATTCAGCAGGTGTCATATTGAAACAACTCACACTAAGCTAATGAAATAAGATGTACACAATGAGAGTTGAGAACATAAGAATGTACATACAGTGTCAGACCAAAGGTTCCTCTAGCCCAATATCCTTTCTCCTGGCAGTGGCCGATGCCAGGTGCTTCAGAGTAGCTGTAGACTGGTCAGTTGTTTTGGTTGCCTAAACATGGATTTAGGGAGCCAAACTTCATTTTTTAAAATCTCGTGTAAACTTGCATTAAAAAATAATTTTAAGAAATAAAAGAGCATTGGTCAGAAGTCACATGTAGTTTTCTTGGGTTCAAAAATACAAGTTCAAAAAAGGTAATGTCCAAACATAAATCCTGAAAATCTTTTCAAATTTAACTTCTCTTTTGACCTTATATTTTTGTCAGTCTGAAAAAATGTGTGCTTGCATAGCTGCTGCAGATTCATAGATTCATAGACTCTAGGACTGGAAGGGACCTCGAGAAGTCATCGAGTCCAGTCCCCTGCCCTCATGGCAGGACCAAATATTGTCTAGACCATCCCTAATAGACATTTATCTAACCTACTCTTAAATATCTCCAGAGATGGAGATTCCACAACTTCCCTAGGCAATCTATTCCAGTGTTTAACTACCCTGACAGTTAGACACTTTTTCCTAATGTCCAACCTAAATCTCTCTAGCTGCAGTTTAAGCCCATTGCTTCTTGTTCTATCATTGGAGGCTAAGGTGAACAAGTTTTCTCCCTCCTCCTGATGACACCCTTTTAGATACCTGAAAACTGCTTTCATGTCCCCTCTCAGTCTTCTCTTTTCCAAACTAAACAAACCCAATTCCTTCAGCCTTCCTTCATAGGTCATGGTCTCAAGACCTTTAATCATTCTTGTTGCTCTTCTCTGGACCCTCTCCAATTTCTCCACATCTTTCTTGAAATGTGGTGCCCAGAACTGGACACAATACTCCAGTTGAGGCCTGACCAGCGCAGAGTAAAGCGGAAGAATGACTTCTCGTGTCTTGTTTACAACACACCTGTTAATGCATCCCAGAATCACGTTTGCTTTTTTTGCAACAGTAGCACACTGTTGACTCATATTAAGCTTGTGGTCTACTATGACCCCTAGATCTCTTTCTGCCATACTCCTTCCTAGACAGTCTCTTCCCATTCTGTATGTGTGAAACTGATTGTTCCTTCCTAAGTGGAGTACTTTGCATTTATCTTTATTGAACTTCATCCTGTTTACCTCAGACCATTTCTCCAATTTGTCCAGATCATTTTGAATTTTGACCCTGTCCTCCAAAGCAGTTGCAATCCCTCCCAGTTTGGTATCGTCCGCAAACTTAATAAGCGTACTTTCTATGCCAACATCTAAATCGTTGATGAAGATATTGAACAGAACCGGTCCCAAAACAGACCCCTGCGGAACCACACTTGTTATACCTTTCCAGCAAGATTGGGAGCCATTAACAACTACTCTCTGAGTACGGTTATCCAGCCAGTTATGCACCCACCTTATAGTAGCCCCATCTAAATTGTACTTTCCTAGTTTATCTATAAGAATATCATGCGAGACCGTACCAAATGCCTTACTAAAGTCTAGGTATATCATATCCACTGCTTCTCCCTTATCCACAAGGCTCATTATCCTATCAAAGAACGCTATCAGATTAGTTTGACATGATTTGTTCTTTACAAATCCATGCTGGCTATTCCCTATCACCTTACCACCTTCCAGGTGTTTTCAGATGATTTCTTTAATTACCTGCTCCATTATCTTCCCTGGCACAGAAGTTAAACTAACTGGTCTGTAGTTTCTTGGGTTGTTTTTATTTCCCTTTTTATAGATGGGCACTATATTTGCCCCCTTCCAGTCTTCTGGAATATCCCCCATCTCCCATGATTTCCCAAAGATAATAGCTAGAGGCTCAGATACCTCTTCTATTAACTCCTTGAGTATTCTAGGATGCATTTCATCAGGCCCTGGTGACTTGCAGGCATCTAACTTTTCTAAGTGATTTTTTACTTGCTCTTTTTTTATTTTAACTTCTACACCTACCCTCTCACCGTAAGCATTCACTATATTAGACATTCCTTCAGACTTCTCAGTGAAGACCGAAACGAAGAAGTCATTAAGCATCTCTGCCATTTCCAAGTCTCCTGTTACTGTTTCCCCCTCCTCACTGAGCATTGGGCCTACCCTGTCCTTGGTCTTCCTCTTGCTTCTAATGTATTGATAAAAAGTCTTCTTGTTTCCCTTTATTCCCATAGCTAGTTTGAGTTCATTTAGTGCCTTTGCCTTTCTAATCTTGCCTCTGCATTGCTGTGTTATTTGCCTATATTCATCCTTTGTAATCTGACCTAGTTTCCATTTTTTATATGACGCCTTTTTATTTTGTAGGTCACGCAAGATCTCGTGGTTAAGCCAAGGTGGTCTTTTGCCACATTTTCTATCTTTCCTAACCATCGGAATAGCTTGCTTTTGGGCCCTTAATAGTGTCCCTTTGAAAAACTGCCAACTCTCCTCAGTTGTTTTTCCCCTGTCTTGATTCCCATGGGACCTTACCTATCAGCTCTCTGAGCTTACCAAAATCTGCCTTCCTGAAATCCATTGTCAGTTGGAGTGAGTTGGAATCCCTTAAATGGTGTGTGGATTTCAAATGTTTGTTTTTAGCTCCTTAACGTGACATCATATCTTAGGCTTCTTTAAGGAATTAAAGTAGTTAAAAGATGTAAGAGGGCTTAACCCCATAAAATGACGTAATACCCAGTCTTTTTTCATATTTGGCAGCTGATAGCATTTTTAGATTTGTGTTTAGAAATAAGAATGAGTTGTGTGTGTGGGTGTAGTGCTGTTTGTTGCCAATTAATGACCAAAAATGGTAATGAAGGAGGTGGGAAGGACAAAATAGGGTACCTATCATTTTATTTTCCAAAGTGTGAAGAAAGTGAAATACCAACTGCAAAACAAGAATCTGAACTGAGGCTCAGGAGACAGAATTGAAACTAGAACAAGGACCATGTGAACTGCCATTCTGCCAAAATATTACTTCATTTTTCAGAGATCCAAACTTTGGATTTTTTATTTCATACATCCCTTTATGAGAATGACAGTAGCAATGTAATAGACAATGTACACACAAGGCCTTTCCCTCTTCCCGCCACCCCCCAGTCTTTTCTTTTGGCAACTTTATAATTCAGGTATTAGAAGTTATAATTAACCTTTTTTCTCTGTTCCATAAATTATATGCCCTGTTTCCATTATATTAAAAATACATTGTTGTGTATTTTTCTATCATCAGAACTCAGTATTACAAGATAATTGAAGAATGCATTTCACAGATAGTATTGCACTGCAGCGGTATGGACCCAGATTTTAAATATAGAGGAAGATTGGATGTAGACTTTACCCACCTTATTGGTATGTAAACCTGAATTAACTTGTCGCCTTTGGTTTCTTTGTGTTTTAGAAAAAATAAATATTTTTAAAGGTAAGTTTTCTCTTCATACTCCAAAAACAGAACTCTGTAACGTTTAATATGTGGTTTTGGGAATGAACTCACATTTTCTAGAAGTTGAGAGCTCCATTGTATAGCTTGTAATCATATTCTTCTAGAACAGCAAAACATTTCACAGTGAAAATATATTGCATAGACTGTTCAGGCAGATATGCGTGGAAAGGTAGATTATGTTTTATTGAGAGCAATGGTCAAAGCACCACCTAGATTATAATTAGGACTGGCTGGAAAATAGAAAATCTGTTTTGTGAAAACTTTTGAGGTTTTGGTTTTTGTTTCCCTTCTGCATCAGTAAGAAACCAAGATGTTTCAACAGTTTTCACAAAAAAAAAGGGAGGGGGAACAAACCCACCATGAGGAGAGGGATGGAGACCACCCCAGAATAGCTAGTAGTCCAGTTGTTAGGACACTCACCTGGATGTGAGAGACTCACGTTTATGTCCTTATTCTCCCTGATTGGGAGCAGGGACTTGAATCTGGGTCTACCAAATCCCAAGTTAATGTCCTAACCACCAGGCTAATAGCTATTCTGGGACACATCCCCCAAATTGTTACTGTTCCAGTTAGTATCAAAATTTGTAGGACTGTGTGGGACACGTGCAATTGCTGCTACTCATCAGGAACTGAAACGGAGACCAGGGCAACAGTCTTGCCTGTGTTTTCCATCACCATCTGGTGACACCCAAGTGGAATGGAGGTAAAGGAACTAGCTTGACTAGAATCCAGAATGCAGAAGGGTGAGGAGTTTGGCTTGGGGGACAGAAGCTGAGTATGGAATAGGGTAGAAGACAGGGACAGGTTGGAAGGGAAAAGAGTAAAAAAGAGACACATTTGAGGCTCACAAGAGTGGAAAGGGTATGTAACCACTAGAGAACACTTCCCTCTAGAACCTGGAATTAAACCCAGGATTCTTGAGTCTCAGCATTTCTGTGTGATCTAACAAATAACTGAAAAGCCCTGACAAATTGTCGGTCTCTTTTTAATGGGAGGTGCTCATGGAACTACTACTTATGTTAGTTACTCTGTCAGCTCAAATGACAGTCATCTGTGCTTTTGCTTTAAGGGTTCCAAACATGGTTGTGACCTGTGTGGGGCTCTTGATGGTTCTTTTAAAAACCTATGAAATTTAGTAAAAGTTGAAAGAATATTTTTAAGGTTGTCAAGTCAAGCACTCAAATTAGAAAATGTCATAATAAAGTTTCCCTGTGCAATTTAATTTGCCCCTCCTGTGTGTGCGCATTATTAGGCTGGGCAGAATTCAGAGTTGGTGGTTTTTTTTTCCTTCAATAATTTTGACAGGTAATATTATTTTAAATCTTTTTAGAGTTGTATGGATTCAAATTTTCAGTTTCACAGGAAATTGAGGGATGAGGGGCTTAGACCATGTGCGACAAGCAGACAATTATGTAATGACAATAGACATTGAGAGTCAAACTGTTAAAGCTTTGTAACTATTAAAACACAAATTTGTCAAAGTATGCAAAGTAAATATCTTTAAGTCAAACTCTAAATTCTCAAGGAATATTTTTCTTACTTTGCCTATTTGTAAATTTTGATTATCATCAATGGAAATTTTTTTTTCATGGGTTTGTGTGTATGATAAAATCAACTTTACCAATAAAAATCTAATCCTCCCAGGCTAGTTATGATAGTCTTCAATTGATCACATTTGATTTGCATTGTTCACCTTAGCATAAAAATGCACACTTTTGTTATATTATGTAAGAATAGTCCCAAACTTCAGATTTTAATCAAATCATTTAGTGGCGTTGAAATTTATATATAAGGGAATGTTGTTCATCTGCCCCATGTGAAGTTTCTAAGTTGGTTACACCAGCAAATGAGCCTAATCATACTTCAGGTATCTGCCATATAATGGAAGTTGTGCTTTGAGTGGTGTCACTGTGGGTGCTTCACTTCTGATGTGCCTGTACCCTTAATCAGAGATTTTTTGGTAGCAGTGCCCATTTGGCTTACATATACTCCCTACGCACTTCAGCACAAGGGAGAACTCATGTTCTCTACCTCCTTTGACATTGATACCACATTCCACAAGAGCAGTATCTACATCTATAGCCTTACTTAAGGATGTACCAATTGCGGACATTGGTAGAACAATAACTTGGACTTCTGTCAATATTTTCTCTAATCATTATGCCTTGGTGCCAGGAGCAAGATCAGATTCTGCTGTAGGCAGTCCAGTTCTCTCTCCTCTGTACTGGACTCTGGTCTGAACCTCCCACCTCTTTGCGGGGGTAGTGCTTGAGAGTCACCTGGAATGGAGCATTTACAGGGGCACTACTCGATGAAGAAGGAGAGATTACCCATCTTGTAAATGGAGTTCTTCAAGATGTCTCCCTGTGGGTGCTCCATTACCTGCCCTTCTTCCCCTTTGCATCAGGATGTCCCTGGGGGGACTTAGCTGTAGAGAGAGAACTGAGGGCAGTTTGTGTGCGCAGCCCCTTTTAGCCTTGGTGTGGGGCATGAGGATATGTGGAGCGCATGCTTGGGCTGATTGGGCACTGCCAAAAATCTCAATCAAAGGAGCAGGACACAGGGACCTGAGCTGGAGCATCCACAAGGACACACTTCTTGAAGAACTCTGTTGGTAACTTGAGTTCTCACAAAGTGAGTAACGTCTCCAGCACTTCAGGCAAAGTGGAACCCTGGATTCATGTGGCTGTTGGCTTGCATACTCAACCCATGCGGGCTGCACAGTGAGCCCACCTACTCACCCCCTGTGGGCTGCATAGTGAGCCTATGTGGGACGCATGTTGTGCAGGCCTGGAATACATTGTCTGGAACATAAGAGTTGCTGCTCTTCCTTTTTGTCATTGTGCAGTAGAGAACCTGTGACTATGGGGAGGCAATATTTCTTCACTCTTAACATCAACAGATGCTAGAAATTAATCTGAATGGAAATGATAACCTGTTAATGTAAATATTTAAGAGGCTAGACGTGGGATGTAGGAAGCTAATTAAAAATTTGCTCTCTTCCCGCTGTGATCATCTCTGGAGTCACGACCTAAATAAATTGTAACTATGAAATATTTTTGCTCTGTTTATCAGTAAGTTGAGCTAGTAAATGAGTGCTAGGCACTTTACAGAAAAATAATCAAAGGTGACAATTTTCCTGTTGTGTCTCCTGTAGTTTTAAAATCTATTCGGGTTAGCTAATGCATTTATTGATATTTTTTTTTCTGTTGACCTAACGAATTAAAAATCAAACTTTTGTTTTCAAACCTGAAGCAATTAGACTATTCACAAATCTGAGAAATTTGGTTCCTCAGTCATGTAATGAAAGACTATTGATTTTTAAGAAGCTCTAATAGTTTGGGAGTATCTTTACCAGTGTTATGTAATGGAGAAGAGGGAGATAATTTTTTTTTCTGTTCTACCATATCTTAATTTGAGAAATAATTCTCCTTTCTAATGCTAGAAAATAAGGAAGTTTGAGTGATTTTTTTTTTTAAACAAACATCAACTCACTCAACAAAGGGAAAGATTTAACTGGAAAATAACATTAAGCCATAATGGAGGTAGGCAGTGGGCCTAGTGCAGGGGTTCGCAAACTGGAGGTCGTGACCCTTCAGGGAGTTGTGAGGTTATTACATGGGGGGTCACGAGCTGTTAGCCTCTGCCCCAAACTCCGCTTTGCCTCCAGCATTTATAATAGTTTTAAATACAAAAAAAGCATTATAATGTATGAGGGCGGTTGCACTCATAGTTTGCTGTGTGAAAGGGGTCACCAGTACAAAAGTTTGAGAGAGACTGGCGTAGTGGATAAGGAACTGGATCAGGACCCAAGACCCTGGCTTGCTGGGTGACTATAGGCAAGTCACTTCACCTCCCTGTGCCTCAGCTTCTGTGTCTGTAAAATGCGGATAATGATAGTGATTTGCTTTGTACAACGGTTTGAGATCTACTGAAAAAATCTTCTGTAACAACAAGGGGTTAATCATAAAAATATATGTTCTAATTTGCTTTTAAAAGCCTTTAAGGTAATCTTTATTTAAAATAACATAACATATAACTTTCATATGTTAAAGGGGTGTTCTCAAGCCCAACTGCAGAAAGGGATGGCTGTACTAATGTAGAAAACTTGATTAAAGGGGAGAATTTCCATATTGTTTTACATTTAAAATCAAATGAAAATGAGAAGGGCAAAAATTACCTGATATATAATCTAGTGTGTTAAAGACTGCTGTACTTAAGTAGTTATTGGAAAGTAAATGCGCTTTTTGGAGCAACAGGTAAAACATATAGAAGTAACATCATATTTCTAAGAAATTCTATAGCTGTGTGTCTATTCAAGAGACATAGGGAAAGGAGGAAGGGTTCAAGAAAGATTTAGTCCTCTGGAAAACTAAAAATGCAGAGGTGAAACTCTGGAATTTGGTTCTGTAGCAATTCATTGTACTTTGAAAATATGTGTATTTGTTTATTACTCAGTACCGCTTACTGTCTTAACCAATTTTGTCTTTGTAATTGTCCATTTAGATGCATGTGTGAACAAAGCAAAAGTAGAAGAAAGTGAACAAAAAGCAGCAGAATTTTCCAAAAAGGTAAGATCATAAATCATTATAATTTAAGATGCAGACAACTGGAAATCTCTGATTAAAACGTGGCATCAAAAACCTTTTCCCACCTTTCGGCTTAAATAGAGAAACTGATTTGCTGTTGTGATCAATATTTGGCAGCATTACTACATAATTTGTATCCTTATTGCAGAAGTGATTTGATATATCAAGTCTATTGTTCTTAGCTGCTAGTGTACATTAGCTTCAGACAGCAATAGGAAAAAAAAATCTCAGAGAGCTTATCCTATACTTGTTTTTTTTGGGGGGTGTTGTCAAGTATACTATCTTTGTATACAGAAAAAATAGAGATGGGTCATTGAGTTGTTCAGTGTGTGTTGTTTATTTTAAATATGTAATGTATATTGTACTTCGATACAAGTAGTGGAAAAGCACTCTTACACTGCTATCTCAGAACAAGTATTTCTTAAATCTTAATCTTTATGATTTAATATATTTCTAAAGATGTCAATTAAGTTATAAAAAAGACCTAATAGAAATGATTTTGCCCTTCTTTTCATTATTAGAAGGAGATTGTCAGGCTTAAAATTATTTCCATGTGAAGCATTCCACTCGGGTTGGTTGGTTGTCTTTAGAAAATTTAATAGTCCTTTTAGTAATTTTGCCTTCTCAAAGTTTTGCCACGACATTCCACTTTCAGAGTATCCTTTGAGTAACTGAGAAGTTACTTCACTTATATCAAACACTGATAAAAAAAAAACACATTATGATTGCGCTATAAAGTTTCCAGCAATCATGTATTTCTGGGTCCTGTGAGAAAATACTAAGTGCTGGACATAAAATAGACCAGAGCAACATTGATTGATGGACCTGGCCTCAGAATCCTCTTAATTTGAAATGCAACGTATTGGATACATGAACTTAAAACTGAAGTGGACTGTTGGATCTTCTCATTCACTTGTCAGTGCTCTTAATATTACTTAAGCACTGAGTTAAAACACAGCACTATTGGTGTTGGAACGCTTGAAGTAACAAATGCTTTGGATGCTTGTCTGTGCACAGCATTTCTTTACTACTATTTCAGAGTCATAGAATGTTTTCCTGAGCTATGTCTTTCCATTCTTATTTTTGAAGGAGAAACCTTTACAGAATTCCTCCTAAGGGATTTCGATGATCATTTTAAAAAGTTTACTAAAGGAAGCCAAAATAAAAACTTCCATTAGAGTAGAAATAGTTTCAGTACTAAATTTAGAAAATGGTTATATTTCAGACTGGGCTTTGTTTGCATCTGGCACATCGGGGCCAAAAATCATGTCTACCTGGAACATGACCTTTACTAAATTTGGGGGAAACATTACATAATGAGCTGCAAACTTGTATCTTCACTGTATATTAACTGCATATTCAGCAAGAGTGTGCCAATGCTTGGACATAGTTGCAAATCTGCAAAGTGGCCTCATCTGTCAGATTAGACATGGAAGAATTTAT
Source organism: Gopherus evgoodei (assembly GCF_007399415.2). Taxonomy (NCBI): domain Eukaryota; kingdom Metazoa; phylum Chordata; order Testudines; family Testudinidae; genus Gopherus; species Gopherus evgoodei. Next base: position 72,277,854 of record NC_044330.1, on the reverse strand, counting down.
TGAAGATCTCCATTTCTTGTTTCTGTGTATTCAGATATCCTCAGAATTTCCCAGGATGTAGATCTTTCTTAATTTATTTATGTTCAGAACCCAACTCTTCTAACATATATGCAGCTCTACACCATTTACTTCTGTCAATGAGTTTCAAGTTTTGTAAATATAAAAATATAGGACTGCAAGTCACTCCTTTTAAACTATGCCATCTGCAGCAGTGATTGCAGTTTGAAACAATATTGTTAATCTTCAGCAATGAGAAACTATACTTATCTTCAGATATATTACTTTATTCTAATCGAGAACGTGTTATGTTTCTGCTGTGGAACAAATTAAAGTGATCATCCAAGTGCACCTTGCAGTAACTTAATAATACACAACATAATGCTCCTAGAATCTGTGTGAGAACAAAAGCTTATTCCAGTCACAGATTGCCTTTTTGTTTTGCTTTAAAAAAAACAAACAAACAAACAAAAAAACCTTCTTGGAATGTAGAAGTCCCCCTTAGAATTGTTACACCCATTCATAAGCAGGATTGGTTACCCATAGGCCATTGCAACTCGTTATCCATAGGCCATATTTAATATGTTTTTTAATGACATTCCAGAATACTCAAGTTACTTTTAATATTTCAGCTTCATGTCATTTCAGAGGAAACAAAAGTGGTCAAAAGGTGTTAAAAAGGTTACAGCTTGGAAAGTGCTGAGGAAAAAAAGCTTTTCTGCAAGTTTTCAACAACAATTTGTGGTGTAGCTGAATCTATACGCATTGTTGTGAATTCTTAGTGACCAGAAGAATTGAGTTTTCTGTAGTTTTCCAATTGGTCAAGCAATATGAGCCACAAATGCTTCTATTGCTTTACTCACACTGTTGTTTAAAGCCTTAAACTACTGTATTTAGTGTGAGCATAGATAGACGAATGATTTTATCGTGGTAATCATTGCAGTTTGATGAAGAATTCACGGCTCGACAAGAGGCACAGGCTGAACTTCAGAAACGAGAGGAGAAAATCAAAGAGCTTGAAACAGAAATCCAGCAGCTACGAACCCAGGTAATGAAGTGAGATATAGACTTTGTCATGTCATGGTGAGTTCCACAGTAGAAAATTATATTGTTAGAATGAAAGAAAAATTATCACCAAGAGCATTGTGTCTGGTGACAATTTGAAAATTTCTTTTAAATAATTTTTTGATTTTAAAAGTAGAGTACACAGGTGTTACTTGACCAGTGGGTATGAGTTGGTTCTACAAGAGCATGCAGGATAGACTCAGACTTTAAGGCCAAGAGGGACGATTGTGATCACGTAGTCTGACCCCCTGCACGTTGCAGACCATGGAACCTCACCTATCCGCTCTTGTAATAGACCCACAACCACCGCTGAGTTATTGAAGTCCCCAAATCAAGGTTTAAAGATTTCAAGTTACAGAGAATCCACCATTTACACTTGTTTAAACCTGCAGGTGATCTGCGCCCCGTGCTGTAGAGGAAGATAAAAAAAGCCCCAGGGTCTCTGCCATTCTGAATGAGGGGAAAATTCCTTCCCGACCCCAGATATGGCAATCAGATGGTCTCTGAGCATGTTGGCAAGATTAATGGAAATAATATATTTTCTCAGATATAAGTGTATGAAAAGCCTGTCATAGCTGGTTTGCTTATTGAGGCTAAAATGTTATATGGTTTTGAAAAATTTGAATTCATGACAATTTTTTTTCTTCCAACTATATCCAAAACAGTTCCTAATTTTAATTACTTAAAATAATTTAATACAAACTTTGAAGTATATTTTACAGAAGTTCCTATCATGTTTCTGAAATCTCACATTTCATGGTTGTCAAATGTATGAATAGTCTATGATAAAACTATTTTCTAAATGCTAAAATGTAGATTCTAGCTGAGATTCCCTCCTCCCCCACCGCCCCCGTAAGTGAATAAGCACACCTTTCCATGGGACATAATGTGAAGCAAACCTTCCTATTGGATCAGAAAATTAAAACAAAAAACAGATATACACAAATTAATCACAGTGGCTGATAGATCAGTTTATATTGCAATATATTTTATTTATGGCTAAGATCAAGCGTAGTATGTGTTCTTATCAGTTTAATTACTGAGGCAGAAACTGCACCTTCTAGAAGACACGACTTGCTATCCTGAGGAAGACGACCGCTTTGAAGATGGAGTCTACTGCTGCTGCTGCTTCAAAAGAAAATCTTTATGCTGCTTCAGAGACTCCAGGAGAGATTGAGAAGACAATCACTCCCTTGCAGATTCCACAGAAACCTTCAACTGCTGCTTGAACCGCTGCTGCTCCACTGAATGCCCATCGGGGAATAGCCTCTAAGAAGATCCTCAGTGCTTCCAGGACATTGCAGATGAGCAGCATTGTTTGGAAAAGCAGAACCTTCTTGGAGAAAACCCTTGGAGATTCTGCTGTAGGGAGATCTTGCACCTCAAGAACAGCCTTCTGGGACATTACACCCAGGACAAACATCTTGCCTGCTCTTCAGGAGAGGGATGCTAGAAGAAGAACTTCTCCCATTTCCTCCACTGCCCAGGATCCTGATGCTGGTCATTGTCCTACTGTGCTGGAAGGTATCTCAACTGGTGAGACCAGCCTCCCCTCAGAAACCACCCAGCGGGACCTCAGCATCTCACTCGATGTCTGTCCAGCCGAACCTCTCTATATTGCTTTCCCAGAGCAATGAGAACCATTGATTAGCGAATCCGTTGATACGACTGAAGCCCATCCAACAGAAGGAGATGAAAAAGAAAACAGTTGCATGCATCTCCAGTATCCCTTCCCTATGGACATACTCCTCTGCCCCTTCTGCTGTCCGGTCCGAGGATTCCAGTACATTGGTGGTCTCAGCAGACACCTCAAGAGAATCCATAGCAAGTGGATCGCCTTCTGGTGTACCCCCTGCGACCTGCCTTTCAAGACGCAGAAGAAATGTAAGTCTCATCAAATCACCTGCAAAGGACCTCTTGAATTGGAAGAGTCCAACTCTACCAGCCTATGTTGCCGCTACCCCATCTCTGCTCCGAAAGCAGAAACATTACATGGTCCGGCTTCCGAGTCCCTAAACACTCTGGCTACTGCATCCCTACCAACTCCCCCAGAGCCGCAGCATTAAAAGCTGGTCTAACCATCTACTGAGGAAAGGACTCCCTGCTCTTGGGGCCACCCACCTGGATACTGCCATTGAAAGAGTAAGTGCTGCCTCAAAAATTCCTAAGCTGGACCCTGCCAAGCATAGGATCGGCACTCCCTCGCAGCTTATGCAAGGCAACTCCATCTCTCGATGGCTTGGAGCTTCCTCACAATATGTCCCACACAATGCCATTGTCCGAAGAGTCAGCACCACCCCTCCCCCAACAGGTAACCCCTGGAAAGTCTCACACTGCATCAAAGACCCCCCAGGCAGAACTCATCCACAGAAGGACCAGCATTGCTCTGGAAACTCCCAAGCAAGACCGCATCCCTAAAAGGGACAGTACTGCTGCCTCTAAAACTGTCCTTCCTAAAAGGACTAGTGCTACCTTAAATTTGGTAAGGGATGACACTGGCCTCATTCCAGAAGAGCTGGCCAAACTGAGTTCTCCACACCAGAGGGAAAAAGGCAGCAGACTAATCACACAGCAGTTTTCCAGACTGAGCCTGTGGAGATTGAGCAGCAGGAAGAGCAGCAGCCCCCGGTGAGCACTGCTACACCATGGCAAGCCGTTTCAGTGGAGGAGTTGGCAAGGACAGCCTCCTTTGAGGACTTTGACCTGCTTGTAGAAAGACTCACTAAAGACCTGTCTGCAGAAATCGTATCTGGGAGGAAGGGAACTCAGGAGAACACACCAACTGCGCACGGAGCTCCTGCATCCAGTCAGAACCACAACAAAATGAGGAAAGCCAGGGGAAGGAACATCAGTTGTCACTACGACTCAGGAGCAGCATCCAGGTTTCAGAAACTTTACTAGTCAAACTACCCTAACGCTATGAGAGAGATCCTCGATGGGCCCTCACCCTACTGCACAATTCCATCCGAGAGACGACCCCAACAACTGGAGATCTATCCCTCTCTGTTCCACCAAGTACAAACTGTACGTCAGCTGCCTCGCGGCTAGGATCACAGACTGGTTGGTGAATGGAGGAGCCATCAGCTCCATCCAGAAAGGCTTCGTATCATGTGAAGGCTGCTACGAACACAACTTTGTCCTCCAGACTGCCATCCACATGGCCAGGAGGGCATGGCAGCAATGTGCCATAGCATGGCTTGACCTGGCTAATGCTTTTGGATCGATGACCCACCAGCACATTTTTGCCATGCAGTGAGAGTTTAGGGTGAAAATTTTCTACAACTGATCCAGAAACAGTATGAAGGCTGCACTAGCACCATCCGTTCCATGGAAGGAGAGAATTCCTATTGGTAAAATATACCAAAATCCCTATCGGTAGCAGCACGAAGCAAGGCTGTCCCCTGAGCCCCACTGTTTTCCACTTAACCATGGAGCCGCTCATTCGAACAATTTCCAGTGGTCTAGGTGGTTTCAATCTATATGACAACAGAGTGAATATCCTAGCCTAAGCAGATGATCTGGTCCTGATTGCAGACAACCTCAGGAGTCTCCAACAAATGCTTGACGTCACCAGCCAGGCTGCCAACTGGATGGGACTCCACTTCAGTACCAGGAAGTGTGCATCCCTGCATATCAATGGCAGAAGAAGGGATTCAGTCCAGACAATGTCTTCTCAGATCCCGGGTGAACCCATCATCTTCCTTGAGGACAGGCAAGCATACCAACATCTTTGCACACCAATGGGTTTCCGCGTCCAGCAGACACCTGAGGAGATCCTACGAGATGTGTCCAGGATCGACTCCTCCCTACTGGCACCATGACAGAAAGCCAATACCTTGAACACCTTTCTGATCCCCTGTATCTCATTCGTCCTGAGGGGATCTGCCATGGCGAAGGTACCTCTGAACAAGGCAGAGAGCACCATCTGGCAGCTGGTGAAGAAGTGGACGTTTCAGCAATGAACTGGTGTACATCTCGCACAGGCAAGGCGGCTCTAACGTCCCTCGAATGGGTGATCTGTGCGACATTGTTGTGATGCATTCCACTTTCTGATGTTCCCGGATGCCATGGTGAAGAACATTGCAGAGAGTGCTTTGCAGGATGCTGTCAAGAAGTGAATCTCCAGGACCCCCTCCAGTCAAGATGTTGCCACCTACCTGAGTGGCTCAGTGGAAGGTGAATTTCGAAGAGAGGGGAGACTGTGCTTTGCTCTGGACTTGTGCCCACAGTGCTACGCGATGACTAGAGAAGCATATTGGCTGCCCCTGGACTTGGTGTGAGGAACGCCAGGATCTGGATATCCTGGTGCCACAGGTGAAGAATACAGATCATGCTATCATTACTCCAAGAGCTAGAACCATGCTGGAGAGGACCCTGAAGGATGCCATATGCTGCCAATACGTGGAAAACCTGAAACAGAAGCCAGACCAGGGCAAGACGTTTGAGGTGATGTGCAAGTGGGATGCCAGCAACCACTTCCTCCCCAGGGGCAGCTTCACCCAATTTGCCAACTGGAGGTTCATCCACAGGGCCCGGCTCAACTGTGTCCCACTGAATGGAGCCGTGCACCATAGGAATTGGAACAAGTGATGCAGGAAGTGCGGCTATGCCAACGAGATGCTACTCCACATCTCGTGTAGCTGCAGGCCCCATTCGAGAGCTTGGCAGTTGCGACATAACACCATCCAAGATGGCCTTGTCAGAGCTATCCCACCACCCATAGGGAAGGTCTCCGTGAACTCCACCATTCCCGGTACCGACAGCCAACTGCGACCAGACATCGTCATAACCAGTGAGGACCGGAAGAAGATCATCATGGTGGATGTCACAGTGCCATTCGAGAACAGGACCTCAGCCTTCAATGATGCCGGAGCTTGAAAAGTAGAGAAATACGCCCCTCTGGCCGAAATCTTGAAAACTAAGGGTTACCAGGTCCAGACACACGCACTGATGGTCAGAGCCTTTGGTGCATGGGACCCCAATAACAAGTGAGTGCTGAGAGAACTCTACACTCGGCTGATGTGGCAACTCATGGTGTTGGAAGGCATCAGGTGGTCGAAAGACATCTGTATAGAACACATCACTGGACATCGGCAATACCAGAAGGGATGAGCTGGAGTGCCGATGAGAAGCGCAGTCAGGAAAATAATAAATACTTTCCTCATGGATTGGTTGTCCATTTAGGAAATACAATCTAATTCTCAAATTACGGAAGGACAGTCTCCATCCATTGATATGTTTTGCTTTCCACAACCAAATCTCTGTACAACTTTTCATGAGTGATTTACTTGTATATTTGGATTCTAATTTCTAAACTGTATTGTTAAATCCATTCACCTAAATTTGGATTATTGCTGATTATGTACTCTATGTAGCATATAACGTTTAAAAAAAACAACTTTGTATTTGTGGATAATCTAAGGACTATACCCAGATATACAGGCACACTTTCCCCAGCCTATGTACAATATAATTTTTTTAACATTAGTTTTAATAAAATTTTTAGTCTGGTAAGTGTATTTTTTGTGGATTCCATATACTTAATCAATTTTAAATGAAATCTTGAGGGTGCTTCTTGTTTGACATTGAAAGCTCACTGTAGTATAAAACTTAATTCATAGTCACTCCCTGAGCTATGAGTAACTGTTACTTTAGTTTAACTGTATATCATCTCTGGAATTAGATGGAGTCTGTTTTAGCATTTCAAGAAAGATGTGGAGAAATTGGAGAGGGTCCAGAGAAGAGCAACAAGAACGATTAAAGGTCTTGAGAACATGACCTATGAAGGAAGGCTGAAGGAATTGGGTTTATTTAGTTTGGAAAAGAGAAGACTGAGAGGGGACCTGATATCAGTTTTCAGGTATCTAAAAGGGTGTCATCAGGAGGAGGGAGAAAACTTGTTCACCTTAGCCTCCAATGATAGAACAAGAAGCAATGGGCTTAAACTGCAGCAAGGGAGATTTAGGTTGGACATTAGGAAAAAGTTCCTAACTGTCAGGGTAGTTAAACACTGGAATAGATTGCCTAGGGAAGTTGTGGAATCTCCATCGCTGGAGATATTTAAGAGTAGGTTAGATAAATGTCTATTAGGGATGGTCTAGACAGTATTTGGTCCTGCCATGAGGGCAGGGGACTGGACTCGATGACCTCTCGAGGTCCCTTCCAGTCCTAGAGTCTATGAGTCTATGAGTCTATGAGTCTAGTTGGGACAACATCTTTTAGGTACATTGATGCTGTTTGTCTGTACTAATATTCTGCTATACAGTAATTTGAGGTTTTCACTGACGATATATTTTGTATGTCATAAATATAACATTTTTGCTGTTTGCTGGATGTTGGTGTATATTTAGTTATAATCTGGATTAATTCCTTTTATTTATAAACAGATGATTTAGTCATTTAAATTTAATAGACCTAGTCTTGATTCTGCAGAAATGTTATGGATCCATTTCTGTACACCAAAGGCATGTTTTATACATCGGAACATGTTTTTCCATTTGTAACTTCAGAGTGGAATTTTGGAAAGCAGAATGTAATTACCCAAATTGAATTTGGGCAACTTAATTGGTTGAACATCTCTTCCTTTGCACAAGTGTCATTGGACCTTTAATCACCGAAAGTGGTCAAAATCTCTGTGCTGAAGGAAAATACTTATTACAATATATTCATACACAGCACATATTTCATCTTGTCAGAATTAAAGTATACATACTTTTATTCTTGTATTAGTATGTGTCATAACTTGATTTATTATGTCCATGGAACCATAAAAGTAGTATATTTGCTATCAGTCAAGTTACAGAGAAAGGATTTCATGCTAAAGCATAGTATTACACAGATTTCATTCATCAGCTATAAACCTTCCTCACAAACTGCCACATCAAATCTTCATTACAGCAAATGGTTTGCTCTGTAGATAAGGGTCTCACTCAGATGCTGATAATCCAGAGTACATTTTTTCTATCATGTCAATTTATTGCATGTATACATGGCTTTCCAAATATTGACATATTAGACTTGAGGTTTCAGGAGAATCAACTGTGATCATCAGTGTTGCACAGAAATGTTTTATGCAGTGCTTAAAAACCAGAGGACAAAATAAAACGTTGCTTGCACCTTGAAACATGCTAGATCAGATGAAAATATTACATTACTGATAACTTTAGGATCAGAATTTTTGTACTTCCTGAATTACTAGCATTTTAAAAATATCTGAGTGGATACACTAATTACTTGCAGAAGTTTAGATAGTTAAAATACTTGACATCTCACTAGAGAGTATAAACTTAGCAAGATAATCTGCGGTTGCTTACATTAAAGAAGGGGAAATATCTCTGAAATGAAATCGCACCGCTTCTTGTTATCCTCTTAACTCTGGGATGGGGGCAAGAGCTTTTCACACAGCTGGTCTGAGCGTTGGTCACACTTTTGATTCTTCAGCTTCTTGTTGTCTTGAGTGCAGGGGACTGGACTAAAGTTTGATTCATTTCAAGGACTTCATTTCTTTATTTGGCCCTACTATTGATTGGGATCCCCTCCTTTTAAACAATTTCTCTTAATATCTGAAAGTTATACCCACTATGAAAAGGTTGGCAAACATGTGTTTCTGAATTCTAAGTCTGACGTTCCTAGTGACTTGCTGTTTGATCCTGGACAAATGCAAAATGGTTGAGGGAGGGAAGGGGAGACTTGCCTAAGAGAAGTGTTGGAATAAGAGGCACATTTTAAATGGGAATGTGGTGCCTGAGTATCCTTTGTCTTTGAAACTCTCCCCCTACCTGGTTAGTGTTAGTAAGTATTAATGCTGATTTTTGCTTATTTGGCATCCTGGAATGCCTAGATTATCTGATTTAGGGGGGAAATATTTATATAATCATGATGATAGTGAAGATGGTAAGATACTCCTTTAAATGTTAGCTACAAGGACTGTTTCATTGCAGGCAATCTGTAGTGGTGTAATATGCAGCAACCGTTTACTAAGGTAGGTAACCTAGCATTTTTGTTGATATAGCGGAAGCCAATTAATGTCATTATTTGCCAATGATTCATGTAAAACCCTACTAAGTATAGGGAGAAAATATGGTCATCTTAGACATCAATAGGGCCGGGAAATGCTTATACTTTAAAGTACAAATTGTAAAAGTTACTTGTCATAAGTACGGTAGGTTTTAAAAACAATTTTTTCTGAGTACTTGTAGATATCTGAGAAATGCTGTTTGTTACCCTGAAATAGAGATAGATATAACATAGAAATAGCCAGGTCAGTTTATTTATCAAAGCTTTTTTTCAAAATTAAAATAAATAAATAACTTCATCCTTAAATTTCAGGGTTCATTACTGTCAGCTGGTCAGCCTACATCAGGGGCTCCTCCTTCATCACCTCCACCGCCACCACCTCCTTTACCTGGTGTAATCCCACCTCCACCTCCACCTCCACCTCCACCTCCTTTGCCTGGGGGAGGCGTACCTCCACCACCGCCTCTGTTTGGTGGCCCTCCACTACCGCCGCCTCTTGGGGGCATACCTCCTCCTCCAGGAGCTCCAGCATCTCTGCCTTATGGAATGAAGGAAAAGAAAAAGTATAAACCTGAGGTCTCTATGAAGAGAATCAATTGGTCAAAGGTATCTAAGTATTTTTCTCCTTATTGTGGGGTAGGCCTTTGAGAGAAAAGAGGGTGAAATTTGTGGAGACAACACAAAAAAAACAAAAACCAACAACAAACCCTCTGAGAATTCCATCTGTTCATGCTGTGACCAGGGGTTTAAGCAAGTCTGTCTGTGGGAGGCATGGTTTGGGGATGATGTAGTTTTGGGAAAGTGGATTGTAGCTCCAGCACGTTGCGGGTTAATCCTCCCCTTCTTCAGATATAGTCTAAATATTTGGTTGCTTTGGCTGTGTGCTATTTTCCAGAGTTTGTCTTTCAGTAATCTCAGAACATAAGTAGCTTTAGGTCATCATCCATTCATCTTTTTAAAAAGTTCGCTTGGGAATTTTCTTGAAATTTAGAAGAAACAACCTTTAATGTTTAATATTAGAAGAAACAGACTTTAATATTTTTTGTGTCAATGATGTATACAAGCTTATATTTCCATTATTTTCTATCTCACGGGCAGGATTTTTAAACAATCTCTGTTTTAAACAGATAGCTAAGGGTAAATATTTTTTTACCTGTAAAGGGGTAACACCAGTAACCTGAAACACCTGACCAGAGGACCAATCAGGAAACAAGACTTTTTCAGATCTGGGTGGAGGGAAGTTTGTGTGTGAGTTCTTTGTTCTTTTACTTGGGTCTGACCCTCTCGGCTCTGAGAGTGATCTTTCTATCTCCTGGCTTTCTAATCTTTTGTTTCCAAGTTGTAAGTACAAGAATAGTAAAACAACAATAGGTTTATATTGTTTTCTTTTGTATTTACATGTGTGTAGTTGCTGGAATATGTTAAATTATATTCTATTTGGATAAGGCTGTTTGTTTATTTTTTTCTTTTAAGCAAATGACCCTGTATTTGTCACCTTAATACAGAGAGACCATTTTTATGTATTTTTTCTTTCTTTTTATATAAAGCTTTCTTTTTAAGAGTTTTTGAAGTTTTTCTTTAGTGGAGACTTCAGGGAATTGAGTCTGCAGCTCACCAGGAAATTGGTGGAAGGAAGAAGTCAGGGGGAAAATCTCTTTGTGTTAGATTTACTAACCTGACTTTGCATACCCTCTGGGTGAGGGGGGAAGTACTTGTGTTTCCAGGACTGGAAACAGGGAGGGTGGAGTCCCTCTGTTTAGATTTACGGAGCTTGCTTCTGTATATCTCTCCAGGAACCCAGGGAGGGAACACCCGGAGGGAGGAAGGGAAATGGTTTATTCCCCTTTGTTGTGAGACTCAAGAAATCTGAGTCTGGGGGTCCCCCAGGGAAGGTTTTGGGGAGACCACAGTGAGCTAGGCACTGTATAATCCCTGGCTGGTGGCAGCTTTACCAGGTCCAAGCTGGTAACTAAGCTTGGAGGTTTTCATGCTAACACCCATATTTTGGACGCTAAGGTCCAGATCTGGGAAAAATGTTATGACAATCTCACTACAGAGAATCTGTTGTGGGGTGTAGCTGCCCTATAGTGGCATCCTATCCTTACCTACCCCCCCCCTCCCCCCCGTTGGTTGTGTAGTGTGGAGATGGCCTTCATTACCTCAAATTTCCCTCCCTGAGGTTGCTTTCCTCAATTTTCCAGACACCAGCCTGTGCTGGCACTGTGGTTTAGTCCTCTGTCCAGGTTCTAAACCTCTTTCAGGGTAACAAAACTCCAAGTAAAATGTCACAAACAAACAAAAAGTTTCTTCTGCTCTTCACTTGTGTTCAGCCTGTCCTCTGGGCCCTGTTCCCAGCCCCTTACTGAGCTACTTTTGAGAGTCTGATATAGAGGACTTGGCCCTTAGGCTTGTTCCCCTGACTTATTGTTTTCAGACCCTTGCTGGATCTGTGCTTTGCCTTTCCCTGTACTGGTACAGAGCCCTATTTTGGGGCTTCCCACAGGAGCCTATGCAGTTCCTATGGGTTCTTGCTCTAGATGGATCTCACTAGTCCTTTTGTAAGGCCCAGATGTCCATTAATCTGTCACCTGACCCTCCTTAGTCCTGCTACCTCAGGCTGGGAAGCAGCTAACTAATTAAGGTGCAAGTGTGACTGGCCCCATCTCTCTAAAAGGGCGAGTCATCATGTGACAGTATAATTTTAAAATCAACTTCTTGTCATTTACATGGAAACTTCATGGATGCTCTGTGGTTTTATTATGCATTGTTAAGGTATGTGGTTAAAGAAAATTAGCAGAATTGTATTCTATTTTTAGATTGCTTATATGTTTGTGCCACCTGTCGTGAATGTGATGGAATACTTGGCTAAAATTTGATTTGCATAACTTTTATTTGTGTTGCCTGTGGTCAGTTGCACAAAACACCCTTTAACGACACTTGTCCCATATCTGTCACTGTGAAAGATAAACCATTTCTCTAAAAAAAGATATTTATGTTACTTCTGGAAGTTGCAAAGTCTATCAAATATGTTGTAAAAGCTATAGTGTTAGAAAACATCTGTTCTTTATTGTATGCGGGGCCAACAAAATTGCAATGGAAGCCCACTATTGTGTGATCTTCAGTTTCTGCAATCTTGCAAATTAAGTAGGGCCTTAAGTATAATACAAATCACTTCAATTTTAGATATAGTAATAATGTTTAGATAAATAAAATCTTTTATATTTTGTTATTTGGATGTTGGAACATTCAAGAACAACTTGTTAATTTTATCTACAAATTAAATCATTACCTAATAACATAGAGATGTAATTCACCTTCATTATAAGTATAACGATGAAGAGCAAATAAGAAACAAACAGGGAAAGAATGATTGTGTAAGCCTTTTAGAGTAGATGTAATCCATTCTGTGGACTTTTCAAAAATCAGTGTTTGAATGCTTTTAGCAAGCTTCTTAGGTCTACAGAGTGCTTAGAGTACGTGCATAAAATCTCATGTAGTTTTGTGTACTGGGAATCCTGTTATATGCACTATAACGATACTCTCAAAATTACATCTCTCTCGGTGTATAGTGGGATGATCATCATTAGTCTACATCATACTTGTTGAGATTCTAATAGAAGAAGTTATGAAAAGGTATTGAGTTGGAGGATGTACGTTGTGAAAAATAGAGTTGAGATTGAAAATTTGTTTGCAGCTGGAGGTATAAACATTCATCTGACCAAACAGTAGAATGTATGCATGCTCTCTAAATTACTTCTGGGTTGTTTTTTGGGAGTAAAAGCAGTTGCATAGTCAGTGCTGATCTCTGGAGGCAGGTCATCACACCCGCCCCCCTACCCCGCATCTAGAAAAAAGTGCTGAAGATTCTGCAGGCATTAAAATGGATTAGGTGTGGGCATTGCATTCCCCTTTTCTACTTAACAATACTGTGCATTTGAATGAGAGCAGACAGTGTTTCAGCACATGAAAGGTACAGTAAGCTGTGACAGTATAGCCAGCAGTGCACAATGCGGCCTGGGTCGTCAGAATTAACTGTTGGAGAATGAAGAAGATTACAAGGACAATTTTAACTGGACAGTAATGTTCTTTACTAAATAGTTCAATAGCAATATGCAAGTATGATATGTAACAGTGACCTACTGTCACAAATCTATCAATCTACAAAAGCAGCCCCGAAATAGAACACATCAGTGGATAACCAAAAGTGTTCCTTTCTGGATGCATTCCCCGTCACACATAAGTGATGGGGAGACAAATAGTCACATCTCCAACCTAGCTCTCAAGTTGCTTCCTCTGTGTGGTGAGATACAGTGAGAATACATCTGCAGTTACACGCCTATACCGTCTAGGTGGTCTTGGGGTTATAGCACTTGTCTGGGACTAAAGAGATCTTGGTTAACTTCTGCCAGAGATTTCCTCTGTGACCATAATCTAGTTACTTAATCAGAATGCCTCATTTCTTAATCTGTGAAATGCCAATAGTCCACGTTTATTCAATACCTTCCTGAATTAAGACCCTCCTAAGGTATTTCTCTATTGCCCCTCGGGGCAAAACTAGACCTGGAGCCTCCACACATGGAGTTAATCGGCTGAATATGTGATCTCAAGAATGTTTCAGACTGCAAAGTAAGATTAAAACTACAAAGACTACAAAGAAATCTGGGATGTTGTGAAATGACATTATTTCCTTCTTCTGGAAGGAGGACCAAATTGGGCCCATTGTAGCACTGTCTTCTCATTTGCAGATCATTGTGATACTTTAAGTTCTGTGTCAAGTTCCATTAAGGCAGTGGTTCCCAAACTGGGGTTTGTGAACCCCTGGTGGTCGTGAAATATTACAGGGGGTTCTTGAGAAAAAAATCCCTAATGGTGAACAGAGCTGTCCCTAGGGACCCTGGGCACCATGGGGCCAGCAGCCCAAAGCCCCTGGACTTCCAGGAGCTAAGCAGATCAAAGCAAGCATATCTATTGCACTGAGGAGATTTAAACTTCAAGAATCCTTATAAGAAATGGAAAGGGAAGTGGATATTTTTTGCTGTTTTTAAAATTAAATAGACAACTAGTATTGTTTTTAAAATTATTATGAAGAACAAGTTTAAGCTTTGTTGTAACATGCGTTGTTTGCCTGGACTGCTCAAGACCTGAATGCTTGTGTAGGAGGAACTCTTTAAGTTGGCTTCTTAAATACCTTTATACTGGTTTCACATCTGATACTCCTTGATGAAACATAGGGGCTTTGGCTTCTAACAGGCTTATTCAAAGTGGGACAGGCTACGAAAGTGAGATCTTGGAAGAGTGTTGCCGTTTTCACAATGTAATAAAAATATTGTAATGAGAAATAATAATAATAAATAGTGTGTAATATTTCATGTCATAAAAACAAATTTTATGTTTCCAAGATCACTGTTTTTATAATTTATACTCAGGTAAAGGAGAAGATCCCTGGAAATGTTCATTTTTAGGAAGGGGTTAGCGAGACTTGACATTTTAGTGAAAGGAGTTCACAGGTTGTCAAAGTTTGGGAACCACTTCATTAAGGTTTAAAAAATAAAAAGGTAGGATGATACAGCTATACAGTACTATACAGTACTTTAAAACCTCTGAGCTGAAATATATATATTATGAATTTATATAATTTACCATGAGAATAAGTTTATATTATTTACCATCCTCAGTGTTTTGCCAGAAGACATAGAATGCTTGGAGCTGTTAACAGTTATTCTGAAATATATGTAGCGTATACAAAATAAAAGAAAAAAGAGTTAAAAAACTGACCTTTAAACTAAAATATTTAAAAAGGAATCAAGCTCCAAATAAAAAGTTAGCCTTCTTTTCAATTTTGTTTTTGTTACTCAGTGACTATCTTGAAATACATTTGGGCCTTTCTTATAGTGTTCCCTTTTCTCACCCCTTCTATACTTTTATGTTTAAATAAATTAATATCTGTGTGAGAGTACAAATGGTTGTGGTCATTCCCATCTTTACTACAAAGAGGTGCTTTCTGGTTTACTCTTTTTTACCACTTTATTCTTCCCGTTTAAGCTTCTGTATTGAGGAGGCTAATATTGCTGTTGCAGATAGATCTATTTTCTTGGTTTACAGAGTGCCAAAATATCCAGATGTCTTGTTATATTTTCATAGAATATCAGGGTTGGAAGGGACCTCAGGAGATCATCTAGTCCAAACCCTTGCTCAAAGCGGGGCAAATTCCCAGCCTTTTTTTTTTTTTTTTTTAAAAACCCAGTTCTCTAAATGGCCCCCTCAAGGATTGAAATCACAACCCTGGGTTTAGCAGGCCAATGTTCAAACCACTGAGCTATCTCTCCCCTCCCTCCCCCTTGTGAATCCTTTACAATTCCTGGGCTGGCTATATGAGGTTACTAAAAAGAGTTTTGCAACACTTTCAGTCTTCCCAGGAACGCACTAATTTAGCAATGCTCTCATTCCAGGAAATTCAGAATGAAGTTTAGTATTTGAATCCTATCCCTTACATGCTGTGCTGTCATTAGACTTCTTGACTTTCCCTCACATGATTGTTTTAACTAAACTTGTGATAGACTGAAAAATGAGTTGGATCGAAGTATTGTAGCCTGCATCTGGTAATCTAAAATATGTTTAATCTTAAATTACATTTAATTTAGAAATCTTGATGCCTTTGTTCCCCCAAATGATGGGGCCAGACAATATAGTTCTCTCCTCCTTCATCTCAGCTATATGAAATAAAAGCAATAATTCCTGTTGCTGATGCCAAAATAGTGACAGTGTCAGTGCTTGATGGTCTGTCATAGAGAACTGAAGAGCTAGATTGCCGCTGCTGTAAACTCAGAGAAAATATAGGCATTTTTATGTCCATATTAAATTCTAAGTATATTGTTTTCAAAACCAGAGGTTTTTCATGAAGTTATAATTAATCAGTTAGTCAAATTGTCTTTTAGAATATCTCCCACCCCTCCTCCATAGCCATTGTTAATGTTAAATGCTATTCTTATAAATATACAAATATCTAATTTATTTTGGCTGAGCTCTGTCTTATTCACAGCATGAATTCCTATGGGTTGCCTTTATGCTGTTTAAGAAATGTATTGTACGTTATCTACTTTTAAGTTGTGGACTTAGCATTGAGTTGCCCGCTTGTTCTTGTATTATTACAAAGGACAAATAGTGCAATATATATATTGCACTATTTGTTCTTTGTAATATATATATACTTTTCAATTATTTCAATTATTTTGTGCTTCTGTACCAGATTTTCTGGTGTGACAGCTCCTGCATTCCTGTTTCATTGTTCTCATAGTCTAGCTAAGCAACTGATTAAGACATGGAACAGAGTTGTGGGTGGGGGGAAGAAAACAAGCGTTAAATTGATATGCTGTGTGAGTGGAGGGCATATGGATTAAGACTTAAACCAGGGATCGGTAACCTTTGTCACGTGGCCTGACAAGGTAAGCCGCCTGACAAGGTAAGCCCCCTGGCGGGCCAGGCCGGTTTGTTTACCTGTCGCGCCTGCAGGTTTGGCTGATCACAGCTCCCACTGCCCACGGTTCGCCATTCCATGCCAGTGGGGGCCTGGACCTAAATTTGACCTAAATCGTCCTTGCTGCAGATTAAGCTGATGGCTTTTTGTCCTGCCTTCAGTGGACATAGAGCAGAATTGCTCACAGTTCTCTTTCTAGAGCCCTTACGTGTTTGAAGTTTAACCGATTCCCACACCCCATCATTCTTTTTTTCAAGACTAAACATACCCATATTTTTAAACCATTCCTCATATATCATGTTTTTTAAGCCTTTTTTATTGTTCTTCTGTGGACTCTCTCTGGTTTGTCCACATATTTCTTAGCGTGCCATCCTCAATTATACTCCATCCGAGTCTTCACCAGTGCCAAGAAGAGCAGGACAGTTACCTCTCTTATCTTACATATACCACTCCTGTTAATACATCCCAGACTGTTAGACTTTTTGACTATTATAAGTGCATATTTTTTGTCTGATATTAGGGAAGGAATTGGTAAATATGTGGGAACCCAATGGGGTATGTAGAGAGGAAGCCAAGCTAACTATCACCATGTTCTAGCTGATGTCCAGTGCAAGTACTTGGAGTATGAAAACACTTGCAGCTGTACAGCGCTGCTACGGGAGCGCTCCCCGCAGCAGCACTTTGAAGTGCGAGTGTGGTCACGGCGCCAGCTCTGGGAGAGAGCTCTCCCAGCGCTGCAGGTACTCCATCTCCGCATAGAGATTAGCTTACAGCGCTGGGAGCCACACTTCCAGCGCTGTGACACTGTTTACAGCATCCTAAGGCGCTTTACAGTGCTGTAACTTGCTGCGCTTAGGGGGGTGTTTTTTCACACCCCTGAGCGAGAAAGTTGCAGTGCTGTGAAGCGCCAGTGTAGCCAAGGCCTTGTTATAGAAGGGGTATGGTGATCATATAAAATGAATAGAAATGGGATTTGGAGGAAAGCATCATTTATGGAAGCTAGGAAAGGGAGGTTTCAGGGCTACTAATGTTTGGTACAGTGAGGAACCAATCCCCTTCCTTTTCCACCCCCTTTGCACTTACATGAGGGGAGGATTGCAGCCTTCCACCTCCCCCCAGTAGTGTGAACAATTAAGGAAACGGTGACTTGCACTGTACAATTAATATGTGGATACTCCCAGATATTTTAGGTGAATGAAGTTGCAGCCTAATTAAACCACAGCCATTGCCTTCTGTCTTTCTTTTGACGTGGCTGGACAAAGGTGCAGCTCTAATTATTGCAACAAAGTTGTGCTCAGTAATGCCAACGATGAAATTCCTATAACTGTCTCCTTACATTTATCCATGTATGCACAAAATAGAGAAGAATGTAGGACCCATAGGCCCTGTAAACTACCATCTTCTTTTTGCATGCTTGTTTTTAATCTTAGGGGTAGGGCAGGGGTTGAGAGTTGATAAATCATTTGCCTGGATAGTGGTAAATTCTTGATCCTAGTAAGTAAGTAAGTAAATAAATAAAAATGTTACCTCTGTGTAGCTTCCATTGTCTGTTCCTAAGAGTAAAAAGTCTTAATGATATGAATGCTGGGCTATTCTTTTTTTTACATCGAATAATGATGCCTTCAAAGCAGGAGTGACATATTGTAAGGAGGGTTGGATCTTTATTTTCTGGACAATTTCTAGTTTTCAGGTTCTTTTTTAGCAGTTCCAATGTAATTAATCATCCACCACTGATAGGTACCCAAATCCCTTTGAGAGAAAGTGGGCGGGTTTGGGGGAGGTTGTTTTTAGTGTTTTAGCATTGAAGAAGATATAACAGTTCACTTTGAAAAATATATAAGTATGCTTAAGTGGACAATTAGGAGTGTTTTAAAAATAAATTTTGTTGAGATAGCTGATGCTGAAAAACAAGCTGTAATTAAATATCATTATGTCCTTTGCTGTTAGGAACAGACAATGGAAGCTCTGCAGATGATTTTTTGTGGGGAGAATGTCAAGAACATATCACTATCCAGACAAATAATTTATCTTCTCTTAACCCTTTAACTATTCCTAAAATTAAAAACAAGCACATAAAAAGCATTGGATAATTTATAGTAACTAAGTGAGTGGTGTCACAATGATTTCACTTCTTCATGAAATTGGAATACGTATCTATAATTTTTAAAAAAAAATGTGTTAGAATTTAAATGTTTCCTGTTTTATAATGTGGAAAATTGTTCAAACACTAGATAAAAAGACATTGAATTTAAAGGTGACTTTTAAAAATGTATTTCAAGTAAATATATATTGTGTCTTTTAAGGTAAAGGATATCAGTCCTTAAAAATATTAAGCAAGTTTGTGTAGGCAAGGCCTTATTCTTGTCTCCTTCTGTCCTAAGGCTTGTCTTCACTGTGTCAGTGTACAGCACTTGGGTTTAAATTCTAGTTTGCACCAGTGTGTTTCACACAAACTGGCCTGTGTGATTCTGTTTGACTTGACACCCAACTATTGTGCACTGACACACTGTGAAGACAAGCCCTTAGAGTTTGCAATTCAAAGGTGCTTAATATCTTTGTCCCATTGATTTCAGTGGTGCCCAACATTTCTGAAAAGCAAACCCCTTGTCCAGGTTCCTATAAATGGCGTTAGATGTCAAGAGTACGGCGTACATTTGAAAATTGTCACCATTTTTTCACTTGTTGGAATGCTTTTTAAATATCTACTAAGTTTAAACCAAATCTTACATTAGGAAAATCACCCATTGACTGATTGAATATTTGAAGTCTGAGTAGTTACTAACTTGAAGAATTAATGTTTTGCTTTTCATTTCAGGTTGAACCCCAGGACATATTGGAAAACTGCTTTTGGTTAAAAGTTAGAGAGGATAAATTTGAAAATCCAGATCTGTTTGCAAAACTGGTGCTTACCTTTGGTACACAGATGAAAGGTAAATATACTTGTTCCTTAATTTGAAGCACTTATAAATGTAACTTGGTTTTAATAAATCTCTGTGGTATAAGAAAATATTTTCAATGGAAAAAAGTAGTACTGCAATTCATTTTATAGATCGGAATGTTAAAGAGTGTAGGTTATAGACTGTTACCATAGTAACATAAAATAAAATTTTAAAACGTGCATTTTATTAGCTACGTAGGGCATGGACTGCTTTATTGCATTGTTCTTGGAGTTAAGTTTTTTTTTTTGCATTTAGAAAAATTACAGTGTACATTACTTACTACATGAATAGCCATCGTTCATTGTTTTCAAAATTGTGATACATTTGCATTTCTAATGCATACCAATATAGGAAATGTTCTAATTGAAACAAGATGTTGTTTAAGTAGTATTTTTAACTGAGAACTCACTATCCTTGAAATTTGAAAATACCGAATTCAGTTTTTTTTATTGTTGAAATTTTCATGATATACAACTTCAGAATAATCTGCCAACATTACCAGATCTTTAAAATTAGAGGGAAGCTACAATAGTCTTCTTGTAAACTATACATAGATATAGAAACACAAAAGTTAGAAAACTTGTGTGTATGTGTAATGCCAACAGACCCCAGTTGTCGGGATAGAACCCAGGGCCTCTGGAACTAAATGCATGAGCCTCATGAGCTAAAAGCCAACTGGTTGTTAGCTAAGGTTGTAGAGCAGACTCATAATCAATCAATCAGTCTATCTCTCTCAGTTGTTGCTGTTAGATGGGACAGAAAACCACACCCAGAAGGTGTGATGTGCATATATGTGATTTGTGTATCTATTTGTCCTAGAGGTTTCTTTTATATTATTTAAACTCTTTGTCATTGTATAATATTCAGCATTTTTTTTGCTTATTTTAAAAAACCAAATGAAATGAATGTGTTGATTGACCATGGCAGAGAGAACAATGCACTAGAAAAGTAATTTTGTGCCAGAAATTTCCATATAGTCAAAATAAGATTGATGCAAGTGGCGTTTCAATAGTTCATTTCTGCTAACATTTAGGCTTACTAATTAGTTTATTTCTGAAGGACATACTTGCTTTCTCAATATGGAATAATTTATGTCAGTGTTTCAATTTCAAAAAACCTGAGACGTAGTTGACTGACAGTTGAATGGCTTACTGTGGATGTGATTCTTTATAATGTCATCAACTTTTTGTGAGTTTTAAATATAATTTTTATATGCTCTCATCTGAATCTGGATGGAAATTTCTCAAGACAGACGATTGTTCATTATTATTTATTATAAATAATCAATCACTATTTAATGCTTGGGCCATTTGTCAATAGTTACTATGTCAGGCATTCATAAAGTGCAAATACTGTTCAGGTATGGTTCAATAATAACTTATTTATGAGTTAATGAGGCAATTCAACAAATGATAGTCCAAAATGGTGCTAAGTACTAAAATAATAAATTCATGTAGCTACAAATCCTTTTTTCCTCTTTGTCAAGCAGCTAGACTACATTTCAATGCAAGAGCATACAGTTTTGGAAGATTAATGGAGGTCAGATAATCAAGTGTTCTTAGGTCAACTGTGGAAAGATGAGTTAAAGATCAAAACAGCAATCTAAATTTATGCTTGCAAAACAGAATGTGTTTCCTGAAAGAGTGCACATGTTTACACACCTCTCCCTCGATATAACTCTGTCTTCGGGAGCCAAAAAATCTTACTGCATTATAGTTGAAACCGTGTTATATAAAACTTGATTTGGTCTGCTGGAGCGTGCAGCCCCACCCCTCCCCCCGGAGCACTGCTTTACCGCATTATATCTGAATTTATGTTATATCGGGTGGCATTATATTGGGGTAGAGGTGTATCTTTATTTATGCATGCATACATGCAGTTGCTCTTTTTCTTTTTAATGCTGACAGTTGGATTATTTCACAATTATGCATTGTATTTTAACAATAGGGAACTTGGGCTCTGGATGCAAGGGAGTTGGTGTGCTGCCTCATGTTTCGGAAATGACCAGGGATGGAAAGGGTTGCTTTAAAAATACTGTGTAATCTGCTCTTTATTGACTTGTGTAAAAAGAGAGCCTTCTGGTATCTTAACCACATTTTGAACAAGAGTAACAGGAACCATTGTGGTGTTCTTTGAGAGATTGCTCATGTGTATTTCACAATAGGTGTGCATGCTCGCCACATGCATCGGTGCCAGAAGTTTTTCCCCTGGCAGTACCTGTAGGGGAGAGCACCCCAGCGACCCCTGGAGTGGCGCCTCCATGGCACGGAATAAGGGGAGCTACGCGCTCTCCCCACCCTCACTTCCCTCTTACCACCTAGGAAGGTGCATGGGAACTACTCTGCTCCAGCTTTGCTGTAGCTCGTCCCCTGAACTGGTTGTTCGTTCAGTGTTAGTACCTGTAGTTAGTTAGCTGTTCAGTTAGTTAGAGCGCCTGGCACCGCTCCCCATCTACAGGGCACAAGAAGGCAATAAGGACGCCTTCTTTGCAGTGGCATCGAGGAAAATCTGAGGCAGAGGCTAGACCCATGTTGGGCAGCCCTCAATCCCCTCCAGCCTCTAGGCCTCCAACTCACTTAAAGCAGAGCAGCCCGGCGCCGAGATAAACCCGAGGCAGAGGCTAGAACCATGTTGGGCAGTCCTCGTTCCCCTCCAGCCTCTAGGCCTCTGACTCGCGAAGAGTGGAGCAGCCTGGCCACTTCGGACCAGACCTCCCTGGATGTCCGGATGCTCTCCACGCCAGAGGCCCTGCATCCTGGGATGTCCAGAGGCGTCCTGGGATGTCAAGTCCATGCCGGTACCAGGAGTGCCGCCGATGCTTGCCGCACACTCCAGGGCGCCCCAGATCGTTATCGGTCTTGGTCCAGGGAGCGTTCCTGATGCCATTTGCCACCTAGCAACCATTCAGGGCAAAGTCCACATGGATCACCCTCCACTCCCACCTGACTAATTAGTTGGGTGTCGTCCACCGAGACTCAAGGCACCTCTCCATTTCAAGGAGTGAGTACCGACGGGACCGAGGCAGATGTCGCCAAAGGTCCTCATCTTAGAGGATTACCGCAGCCGGCCGCAGCACGGACATCGATGCCATTCCTGCTCAGAATCCCACTCCAAGACCCTCCAGGGCATTGGCCCTGGACGTCGATTGCTGGCTTCTTGCCTCTGCGGGTCCTCCCGTTGGAGCGGATCGCAGAGCAGTTGCTACCAACGGTACCGATCCTCCACATTGAGATCACAGTCCCGTGGTTGGCGTCACTCCAGGCACCGCCGCTCCTCCTGGTCCCCGGACAGCAGCAGGTCATTCGTCAGCTGGCCTCCATTCGCAGTTGTCTTTCCATGGGCCAGGTCAGTCAGGCTGAACAACCGGGCCTGCTGGTGCTGCAGCAAGTGATGTGGCACTGGGCTGTGGCCGACCCAGTGGTACCAGTGGGCACTGTGGCCCCAACGCAGCACAGGTGGGGCCTTACTCGATAGCCGGAACCTCAGAGGTGCCATTGGCTTCTCTCTCCAGACCTCCAAGGAAGGGTTCGGTGGGACGTACATCCTCGGTACCATGCCAGGAGACTGACCAAGTGGTGGACCCTCTGATGCGGGCGTATCGTACTGACCTCCTTTCCCTTCCCGGATGAGGCGATAACGGTCCCACCCCCTCCGTCCCACAGGAGGACTTTAAGGACACCAGGAGCTTTTAAAAAGGGTGACGTCAAACCTCCACTTCCAAGCAGGAGAGATGGAGGAATCCTTGGAGTCCCTGTTCAATGTGCTGTCCTCTTCGGCACTGGGCAGCGTAGTTTTTTGCCTCTCCATGAAAGGGTGGCAAAAATGTCAATGCCTTGTGGCAAACACCAGCCTCGTTGGCCCCCATCTGTAAGAGAGCGGAATGTAAGTACTTTGTACCTGCCAAGGGACACGAGTACCTATATGCCCACCCGGCGCCCAACCCCCTGGTAATCGAGTCGGTCACCCATAGGGAACGGCAGGGCCAGCCAGCCCCTATCCTGAAAGGTTCACGGAGGCTGGAGTCTTTTGGGGAGCCCTCATTTGAGCATGCCCTTGGTCCCATCTCTTGTGGAGGGTGGCCTTCCTGGTTGCATTCACGTTGTACAGGAGGGTCTCAGAGCTCAGGGCCCTGACCTATGAGCCCCCATGCACAGTGTTTCATAAGGACAAGGTCCAGCTCCGCCCATATTCTGTGTTCCTCCCGAATGTGGTCTCTGGTCCTCTGCCCCAAACTGCAGGCATCTAGTGAGGAGCGCCGCCTCCACACTCGACGTGCGGAGCGCTCTGGCATTCTACCTCTAACGGCCTAAGCCATTCAGGAAGTCCTCGCAACTGTTTGTCACCTTGGCTGAGCGCATGAGGGGTCGGTTCATCTGCACTCAGTGCCTCTCCAACTGGATCACTTCATGCACCTGTTCTGCTCTGGTGGGTATTTGCCTGCCACCGATTGTGAAGGCGCATTCGACTCAGGCACAGGCTTCGTCAGCTGCCTTCTTGGCTCACATCCCTGTCCAGGACATTTGCAGGGCCACCACATGGTCTTCAGTTCACACGTTCATCTCGCACTATGTGATCGTCTCCCAAACCAGGGACGATACCGGGTTCGGCAGGGCTGTACTCCGTCCGAGAACTTGTGAACTCCTACCCATGTTCAACAGATATAGCTTGGAATCACGTATTGTGGAAAGCACAAGAGCAATCAATCGAAGAAGAAAAGACAATTACCTTTTCCGTAACTGGTGTTCTTCGAGATGTGTTGCTCATGTCTATTCCATATCCTGCCCTCCTTCCCCTCTGTTGGAGTTGTCTGGCAAGAAGGAATTGAGGGTGGGGGGAACGTGCGGTCCCCTTATACTGCACTATGGAGGTGCCACTCCAGGAGTCGCTGGGGCACTTCCCCCTATGGGTTCTGGTAGGGGAAAAGCTTCTGGCACTGATGCACGTGGCGAGCATGCACACCTACTGTGGAATAGATACGAGCAATACATCTCGAAGAACACCAGTTACGGAAAAGATAACTGTCTTTTTTGAAACATCTAAATGCTAGTGTTCACAAGAAAGTTTATTTGGATTAAGCTAGTGTGAGAATTTAAAGTACAGTAGCTATTTCTGAATAAATGTGTGTGTCCAATAAAAGTTACTGTCACACCCACCTTGTCCCCATGTGTGGGCACTTCCTACAGAATAAAATACCCTGTACTTGCTTAACGTAATCCACTGTCAAAGTCAAATAGTTATTCCAGAATAATTCCATATGTAGACAATCCCTACATAGAATAGAATACAACTATATAATAACAATGCAGCTCTCAAAGTGCCTTACCATAATTAAACTAAACTCCTCAATTCCCTTTTGAAGTAGGTATTATACCCATATTTTCCAGATAGGAAAACACAGTTCTATTAGCTTTCTGCGGTAACACACAAGCTCTGTGGCAGAGCCTAATATAGTATCAAGATCTCTTGACCCCAAATCCTATGTTACCTCAAAACAAAGTTCTCCTACATGTGAAATCTCCAGTTCTAGACTGTGTGTAGGTGTGCATCTGTGTATATATTGATACGTATGTATAGATACACCAGGACAAAGGAAACATGGCATTATACCTGTAGAACTGGACAGCATGTGTTTTGTAAAGTTCTGTGAGATAATTTGGTGAAAGGCACTAAATACGTGCAAAATATTATTTATTAATCACCAAATTCAGGACAAACTTCCTGAATGAAGAAATGAAGAAAGTTTGTAGCCATAAACGTTGTTGTTTTGTTGGTTAGGACTTGTTTTTATTGTTGTTTTTAAAAATTCTCTTAATCCTTAAAAGCTGTGAAATATGGGTAGAGGAAGTTTGTTTTACTGTTTCATCATACAACAGAGTATTTTTAACAGTAAGTTTTCCTTTCGAACACTAATGTAGTTGAACACTAAGTACTGATTATGAGATGGCCATTGTTCATTAGCAGGGAAAAAATTGATATTAACTTGAAACTGTAATAGGAATGTAGTTAATTATAGTTACAATAATCAATATTAACTCTATGAAGCAACAGAATCAAATATATAATAACTAATGACTAATACAAACTTCTAGGGTTTTCCAGGGACTTGATGAAATGCAAAAGATACATAGTTTGTGAAGAATTGGTCGGATTTAACCCTGACAAAAGACAATGTTTTTCCAGTAATTGAAGAGTTGAAAAGGTGCGAAGTGAGTTAATCAATACATGAATATAATTGTGCAGGTGAAATTAAGTATTACGGAATTAAAACTGTATTACAGACTTCAGTGTACAAGTTAATTGAAGTTAAGGCTCTTTTTCTAATTTTTTTAGACTAGCAACTATTTTTCTAGGAGAGTTAGTCATTGTCTGATGGATAATTCCAGACACAGATAAGTATCCTAGGTGGAAAAATGAAAAAGCAAAGACTGGTTACTCCAGCTCTAATGGTAATACAGATTTTCCTGTTGATAATAGGAAATAACGAGATGACAGTATTAGCAGTGGAAAGCATGTTCATTAGTCAAGTTCTGATAGTAGTGAGGAGAAAATGTCGTTGTCATTATAACTAGCACAACATGGACAATTTCTGAATGGGCCGTTTTTTACAGTGCAAATTCTTTTATTCTCACAAAACTTTATCCAGATTCTTATAAATGCAGCATGTGCTATGTTATGTACCTTGCAGTTTTCAAACCTCAGAACTCAGTTATTCCGAAAAGGAGGCTCTCATGTCAGTGTGACAGGTTTTAGTTTATGAAATAAGTGTTTAGTCTCATGTCTTCCACGTCCCTGCTCTTTTTCCGTTTGTCATTGGATCTCAGAATCATTGGTTTCTGGCTAAATGATATTTTCCATATTTTTTCCTTTAAAATTTCTTCTTAAGCTATTTTTATTTTAATATTTTGTTTTTATTAGCTAGAAAAAGTATATTTTTATTTTCTGAGACATTTTCATCACATTAGGTATGATGGTGATAAAAGGGAAGAAGTCTGTCTTTTAAAATAAGTTCTTCATGCGAACGTAAGATGGCATTAACAAATCATAAAGGGATTTGTACTTAATGTGCCTTGTGGAAAGGTATTTCTCTAGAGGCTGTTCTACTTGTGGAATCTTATGGTGAAAGAGAATGATAGAATTCTCAAGTTTTTAACTTTATTCTGTGTCTCCATCCCTTTACCAGTATTGTTTTTTATAAGATGCCATGTTCCTGTTGGAGATTGGAGTGACCTGAACACACTTCTTTCTTTCAGAGAGCCAAAGTGCTTTATGTATTATCCTTTTTTTCTGTGGAAGTCTAGAACTAAGGTATTTGCTCCATATTTAATCTTCAGTGGCTGAACAGGCTCCTCAGGGTTTGCGGAAGTTGCATGGTGACCTTGACCATCATATTCTTTCCTTTCTTTAGGATTGTTACTGTACTTTTAACCTTCCAAGTGCTTGCCTCAATGTCTTGATAATAGCGACTGAAAAATTATTTGCAGTTGCATCTGAGAAACCCATTTTCAGGATCAAATACTTGGACTTTAAGTGTTCATGTGCTTTACCGTAATGACTGTTGGAGTTTTTGTAAGAGATCCTCCCACTGCTTTTGTTGATATGAAATTGGTCCTCTTTAGGCTTGGCTGATGAGCTATTATTTTCTTACATCTGACAATCTAAGTAAGATGGATTTTTCCCGGAAGCATGGACAATTCAAAACGCATTCTGTGGAACTCAGTGAGATCAGGTAACAGAGCTCACCATTTTAACAACTCAGTAGTAGTTGCTGCATGGTTTTAGACAAGACCGCACCTTTTTAAATCTTACAGATAATAGTACAAGATGTCAGTGGTAAGCATACTTTAACAGTGCTGGTAATGTTTGACAAATGTCCACATTTTAATAGATGAACAACTTGGCTTAATATTAAACTTTAAGCAATTTGAGTGTAATGTAAATCAGCCTTAATTATAGGCCAAATCACAACGGGTAAAATTTGCAAAATTGCCTTTGTGACTTAGGCCCTAACTCCCATTGGAAGTCCATTAGGATTTCGGCTTATATGGGACTGAGGTACTTTTGAAGGTTTAACTAAAGTCTCTGTTGACTTGTTAGTTGGTCCTTGATCAGACACATCTCCCATTTACTTCATTAAGAGCTTTGCTTGAGTCATGTATGAGTGAAGACTTGAGGATTCGTCCTTTATATAAAAATTGAATTTCAGCTACATGTTACTTTACCTATGCAATTGTTAGTGCATTTTTCCTGTAGTGTGTGATAAAAACTAGTTATGGCAAATCCTAGAATACAATGAAACAAATTACTGGAGAGAAAGTAAGAAATACATTATAATGTAAGTGAGGCAGTTTGGCAATGCTTAAAATAGATTATTAAAAACAAACGCTAAAGTAAATTTAAAATAGTAGAAGTGCTACAGTCAGGATAAAAAAGGTGTTGTATTTTCAATTCAAAATAAGGCGCAGAGTTGTACAGTTGTTATATTCCCCTGTTCATAACAGGGTGCTAAAATTTGTGCAAACAGCTTTGGTTTGTGAACAAACAGTTATTATATTAATGGCATATTAAATAATAAGTGTGAATGAATCTTCATAATGCTCTCCTGATCATAAAAGGTTAGTACACAGTGTAGTTTGAACTTTAGAAAATGAGCCAGTTTTTTATTAATTTTTGTGAGTTGCTGTTTATATTTTCTCCCCACTAGAGCTGGGTGGAAAACAGTTTTCCACTAAGCAGAAATTGAGATTTCAAATATTTTTCTGTTCCATATCAGAATAAAGCTGAGACCTTCTGAATTATTTTGTGGAAGAAGAGGGCAGGGCGGGGGAAGGAGGCAAACAGTTCAATGCAGAATAATCTCACCTGGGATGTTCAAGACCAAGTTTCAAATCCCTGCTAGTCTGATTCAGACCAGGGACTTGAATCTCAGTTTCCCGTATCCCAAATGAGTGCCCTAACCACCAGACTATTGGCTATGCTGGCATAAATCTCTTCCAATGTAAACTTAATTGAAACCGGGAAGTTCCCATTTTAGTTTCAGCGACCTGGTGTTTTCTGAAGAAAATAATTTAGTTGGAAAATTCCCAGCCAACTCTATTCCACAAAGCCTTTAGTAATGTCTGCAGATGGTTTTATTTACATTTGTGTTAGGCTTATGGTAAAAGCTAAACAGAACTTACAATTTGAAAACATTGTTTTGCCTTGTAGCTTACTCTTTTTGAATAATATTCTGCTGATTTTAAACTTCACTTCTGAGTAGGTATAATATGGTTACCATACACTTATTACACAGTTCTACAGAAACTACATAAAATAGATTTGTAGGGCCTAGCTCAGGAGAAGTGTAGTAACATAAAGAATTTTTTGGAGTGCAAGTTATATTTCACAAGATTTAAGAGACAAATTTGGCATCTAACACTTTGGATGTAGTCGTGCATGATAGAAATAACAGTATGCAACTGGTCCCTCATGTAGAAAGGGTTTTATTACAACCATTGTACTCATGCCTTGGTTGATTTTGTAGGCAGCTGTGTATAGGATATCTTTTTCTGAATAGTCATCTTTTATTAAATAAATTTAGGTAATCAATCTGTGCTAAAGATGTCATTGGCCAACATCTGTGTGTTTCTGGCCAGTAGCTGTAATGACACTTTTTACCTAGTTTACCTCATCCTTCATCTATCAAGTTAAACTAGCATGTGAATTGTGTTAGTCTGATGTGAGCTATTGATATGAAGAATTGCACACCCCTGTGGAGTTGTGTGAATAATGGATTTTTCTGTTCACTGGCAATTCTGAAAAAATGAAACAAAATTTTATTTCAGGTCAACTAAATAATTAATTCTTTCTAAATTTTCAGCAAGCCACAGTCGGAAACATCTTTTGGGGGTTTTCTGAAACATTTTGTTAGACCCTAAATGAAACATTTCTATTTGAATTTGAGCATTTTTTATTGTTTTAAAGAAAATTTAAAGAAATTTTAAAACAAAAAATCGCAGCTTTTTGTTCAAAAATTATTTTTTCAGAATGTTAACACTTTTTTTTTTTTTTTTTTACTGAAAGTTTTGGCAAAAATGACAGAAATTCACAATGTTTCACTCTGCTGTCATGCTTTGTTCTCTTTAAGGAATTTTGGCATTTTGTTCCAAAGGGATAAATTATATATACATTTTATTATAAGATTTTTTTTCTAGTGAAAAGTCTGAGGCCATAACTTTCTCTAAATGCTGCTGATAGGGTTTCCTTTATGTGACACATGTTGAGATTGAAACGTATTCAGCTTCTCTCTGGAGAAGTGGGGTAAATTATCTGAGTTACTTGGAAAAACATTATTGCATCATGTATTTGAATATTTACATGAGTATGGAAACAAGATGTAGAAGACCATAAATATTGCTAATTCTATGCTGACATCAACAAATCTCTTGTTAACAGTTCAGCCACTGTATGTTGAGAATCTGTATTGTGACAATGTCAGGCTAGATGGTTGCAAGTGGGTGTTATTGGGTTCTGGGGAGGTGGGTGGGTGCTAACGCACCCATGGCTAAAGGACCCTCCGCCAGTCTCTGGAGAGGATCCATTGAGCTTGGGACTCAAATAATTACGGGAGACAACAGAAAAAACAATGATGGATGTGAAGATCAGAGGGTCAAAAGTATGGAATCGGAAGGGGATGCACGTGGGTACTGGAAGGCAGATATGTTAGCCCTAGAATGTTAAAGGCCCTTTTTTTCCTACAAGCTGAGAAGGAGTTACCTAAGGTCAATTAGGGACACCTGAATCCAATTAATGGCTGCCTGAAACCTTTTAAAAACTCTCCTCTTGTGAGAGAAAGGGTGGAAGAGAGAGAGAGACAAGCTGCTGCCAGGCTAGTGGCAGCAGAGAAATAAGCTGCTTCTTCTGCACCCCTTCGTATAGGGGAAATGGCCAAAACTGAGTGTCTGCTAGGGGAAGGACTGACACCCAATGGCAAACAACAGGACAACAATGTACCCCAGTAAGGGGGCAGGAAAAGGTAGCCCCCTTTGTTTTGTGTTTGTGAGACTTCCCTTTTTGTTTGGTGGAGGATCACCCTTTGGCCGACCCCGAGGCCTCCCCTGAAAATACAGCCAAATAAGCACAAGGGCAAGAGTGAGAGACAAACACTGACCAGAGTGGAGCTGATTTCCTGCCACTGCCAGAGGGGGAAGTGTCATAAACAGATAGCTAAGGGTTAATGTTCTTTTACCTGTAAAGGGGTAACACCAGTAACCTGAAACACCTGACCAGAGGACCAATCAGGAAACAAGACTTTTTCAAATCTGGGTGGAGGGAAGTTTTGGGTGTGAGTTCTTTGTTCTTTGTCTTGTGTCTGTACCCTCTCGGCTCTGAGAGTGATTTTTCTATCTCCTGCCTTTCTAATCTTCTGTTTCCAAGTTGTAAGTACAAAGATAATCAGACAATAGGTTTATATATATATATATTTTTTTGTATTTACATGTGTATAGTTGCTGGGGTGTTTTGAATTGTATTCTTTTTGGATAAGGCTGTTTATTCACTTTTTTTCTTAAGCAATTGACCCTGTATATTTTCACCTTATACAGCGACTATTTTTAATGTCTTTTTCTTTCTTTTTATAAAGCTTTCTTTTTAAGACCTGTTGGAGTTTTTCTTTAGTGAGGACTCCAGGGAATTGAATCTGCAGCTCACCAGGGAATTGGTGGGAGGACGAAGTCAGGGGGAAAATCTCTTTGTGTTAGATTTACTAAGCCTGACTTTGCATACCCTCTCTGGATGAGGGGGGAAAAGAGATTAGCTATCTCAGTACTTGTGTTTCCAAGACTGGAAACAGCGGGGGGTGGAGTCCCTCTGTTTAGATTCACGGAGCTTGCTTCTGTATATCTCTCCAGGAACCCAGGGAGGGAACACCTGGAGGGGAGGAGGGGGAAGGGAAATGGTTTGTTCCCCTTTGTTGTGAGACTCAAGGAATCTGAGTCTTGGGGTCACCCAGGGAAGGTTTTGGGGAGACCACAGTGAGCTAGGCACTGTATAAATCCTTGGCTGGTGGCAGCGTTATCAGGTCCAAGCTGGTAACTAAGCTTGGAGGTTTTCATGCTAACACCCATATTTTGGACGCTAAGGTCCAGATCTGGGAAAAATGTTGTGACAGGAGGTGCTATGTCTGGTGAAACAAAGAATTGTCTTTCCACAGCATGTTGAGGACTACATGTAGGTTGAGTTCTTGGAGCTTCACAGAATTGACTTTTCTCTGTCTGCTTAAAGATGTGAAAACCTAGCTAAGCATGTTTATTTCATTTACTTGATTAGGTGAATTTATTGGGCCCCTGTGAAGACATTTCTGTCCTGGGGATAGGTAAAATTTTAAGGCTCCAGGACTGTGCTCATAGTTCACAGTTAATGTGTAGGTATCTTCAAACAAACCAATAACCTGTATTTGAGACTTTCTTGACCTCTGAGTGTTTGTATTTCTGTGATGCTTCAGGGCCCTTATTGAAAAAGCTTCAAGTTCTACCTTAGAAGATAGGCATATTGTTGCCCTCTATCTTACTGTTAAATTAACTGAAAAGTTTGCACAGAGTCAAACTAGAAGACCTGACCTGCAAATAGAACATAGGTCACCAATATGCTGTACCCAAGTCTTATGCCCTGGCCATGGTGCATCACAGAATAGGTGCTCAAAAATGGGTGTGTCCTAACCGCTATCTGCCACACACTCCTTCCAGATGAAGGGAATAGTCACCAAAGTTCTGATCTACAACTTTCTATTGCTGTCCAGGAAACAGTTATGTAAACTACTGGCAAAGTGGGTGCTAAGTCCGCTTCTAGTAGCTGGTCCGCAGAAGATACCTTACTCCTTTTGACGAAATGGTAGAGGTCTGTGCTTGGGATCTAAGGGTCCAGGTTGCAAACCCTGTCAATAATTTAGGAGATCATTATGATTGCAGGTAATGGAATTTGTTTAGTCCTACTTTTTTAAACTGGTTTAGTTCATTCAGGTAGAGAACTTCCTTCAACACAAGTTTTATAGTTAAAAAGACCATTATCTGGCCATTATACCATGTTATGTGACAAAACACAGGTATTGCACATTTTGGTCTTGTATCACACATTTGGATTGCGTATGTGTCATGGTGTGAGATTTGAAGGAGGAGAAGTATAAAGATGTATACATTTTCTGTAGTATGTAAACTCTAATGCAAGAATGGCTCTTCACAGGAAGTAGAAAGGTATTATCAGGGGAAGTGAAATTTGTTTGTTACATGGGATTGAAGGGAACATGGAAAAGAAATGGCAGTCTTCTCCCATTGTTTCAAGTAGTGTGGCCCAGTCTAGAAAGCTTTTGAATACTCTGTTACCAGTGATTGCTCATGTCCATTTAGCACAGGAAGTTTTGTTTTTCTGTTTGGATGAATACTTTATCATGACTATCCTTGCATTTGACACTTAGACTGTACTTCTGCAGTGTGCAACTGGATATTGCACTGTGTGCAGCATGCGACAGGCCACTTAAGTGTTGGTTTCTGCTGGGGGTACTTGTGCTGTGGCAACTGCTCTGGCAACTTGTTTTATTCTGGGTGAAGAATAGGGCTCAAATTGACCTGACTGGATCTCTGAATGACCTCTTTTCTCCTCATGTGATAAAGCTACATTGAGATTGATGAACCCACTGAAGCTTAACTAGCAGACTGAAACAAGAAGAGATTTTTTTGGTAATGACACATATCCTTCATTGATCCAGCAGAGTTTGAATTTGATTAACTTCAGGATACACTGGACAGGTGGCCATTTTCCCAGATATTTCTGATGGGAATCTGTTTGGGACTAGTTAAAATGGGCTTTGAGTAGTGTATTGGTATGACTTTACATCTGGTTTTAATGGTTCTTATGTACGTAGCGTCTAGTGAATGCAATCGAAAACAGCCTATTCTTTAGTGCTTCTCTAGTCCCCCATTGCAGCATGTCTGCTACAAACCACATTTCTAGTAGGAGAGGAAGGTCAACATAAACACCTAAAGGTTGGCTGGAGATAATGTACATAGAATAAGCACTTGCATCTCTTTTCCCTCAGAAAGCAGTCTTGCAGAAGAACTAACAACACAGTTGTCACAGAGAGGCTTCCGAAGTGTTTGTGAGAGAGAAGATGATCAGTTTAAATTAACTCCCCTTCCTCCCATCAGATTTAACATATTTTTTACTTCTTGCATCCCTCTGCAGGAGATGTGAGAATGGATGATGTGATCCAAATGATTTGAGGGCCCTCAACTTATTCTGTGTAATTACAGGATGTCTGAATGCCACTTGGTTAAATGTTATGCCATATTTGCACTAGTGATTTTGTCTGGCTACTATGATCAGCCACTAGGGTACATGCACTTTCCAAATCCCTAGTGTAGATAGGCAAAAATGCTACAAACTGTAGTTTGCACTCTTGAATTGCCCTAGTTTCAGCTGGGAATAAAAGATGCCCAGTTCAAGTCATAGGTCTTAAGTTCCGCTTATCTATTGTATAGTGGTGCAGCTCCACAGGTGGCTGGCCACAAATGGCAGAAATCCGCAAAGTAGACATTTCTGTCATATGAGATAATGTCCAATCAGCGCGCCATCAGTCTGTCTCTGGAGTTTGAGGTATATATTAGATTTAATATTGGAAAAAAGCATTCAGTGTGTTCTTTATAGAGCAATTTACAGGCACCTTACTCTAATTTAATTACTGACGTTTATCATCCTTCCGTCCTTTTTGCAGAAGGATATACTCTTCCAAAGAAGACCTGAAAATATGACTTAAAGAATCTAAAAGTAAAGGTCTTTTTAGTCTCCAGAAAAGTACGATACCCTTTTATGTAAGTTGTAGAAGTTCTGTCTGAATCATGAACATTACAGGGGCCTTGTTGCAGCTCTACTTAGTATAGTAGCTATTAATGATGGCAGTCACTTTAGGGCTCCATTGCCTGGTCTGTCGGTGGACCTGCAAACCACAATTCACTTTTATAAATAATGGAGGACATTTTTGTTCTGGACCAGCAATAATATTAGCTTTCAGGGCATTTCTGTCTATTGGAGGTTGAATTTTGTAGCA
Organism: Gopherus evgoodei; assembly: GCF_007399415.2. Lineage (NCBI taxonomy): Eukaryota > Metazoa > Chordata > Testudines > Testudinidae > Gopherus > Gopherus evgoodei. Next base: position 72,243,290 of record NC_044330.1, on the reverse strand, counting down.
CTTCTGGAAAAATGGGTGGCAGATTCCTGTGTTAAGTGAGTGACTGCAACACATGAAGCAAATGAATATTGGCAGATGAAAAAGGGAAGTTTCACTCAAAATTTTTATTACTGATATAAAATGTATTTATTTTTCTTAGAACCCCACTTCTACAAGGTACTTTGATATGTCTGGCCTTTCAGTATTTAAGGAGTCCCATTGAAGTTAATGTGGATATTTGCATGCCAGCAGTTACACTAAATACTTGAACTGTTTTCTGAATCAGGGCTTTGGAAGGAAAACAAGTTAATATCTTTGCAACAGGCTTAATTCTGCAAAACCAGCAACACGTGCAAATTTATCATGGAGCTCAGTATTTCCTGCTTAAAGACTACATATCGGCCCCTTCCTTAATTCTTCTAACGTTCTTTGTTTGAACATAATCCACCTAAATTATTTCTGGAGGCTGATCTCAGTACACTTTCTATAGAGAGAAACTTTTTTCTAATACACTAAATTGTCTTGAGGTGTATGTTACTGTATTTATAAGAACTGAGGCTAAATCATATATCAAGAGATTTGATAGTGACTCCACACGAATTAGTGAATGCAGATTTTATTTTCTATCTAAATAAAATTGAGCATTGTGAAACGTGTAAAGTATTGTTATGACTGGCTAATTTTATTCAGCATTGGAGCATGGCTGGGTTGTAAAGAAATATGCAACGAACAAACTTGTTGAAACAAAAATAGAAATGAGTTTTACAATTGTTCTATAGTTATACTTATGCAACTTGAAAAATCTACGTAGTACATTTTCTTATTCGGTAGATGTTTAAAGATGTATAGCCAGATATGTCCAGCCAATAAAAGCCACACGTCTGAAAAAAAAAGTTTTTTATCAATTTTATGTGAACCTAAATTAAATCCAACAAGTTTAAAATACATGAACAATTTCTTTTGGTTAATTTCATGTGTGTTCTCATTACCACATGCACTACGTTATTCTGTTTTTTCTTATGTAATAAATAATATAAATAGCATATATTGAAGAGGCTAGCATGTGAATGAATAATTTCAGCAAAAAAGAATCAAATTGCGGAAGAGGTTAGTCAGTTAAATTGTAACCTATTTCTGTGTCTTCCTGACCATTGATGCTGTTAAAGAAGAGGGCAAGTCATAATATTCATAAAAGTTGCCAGGTGGAAACTGTCACTATTGACATAGTCTGGACTTGAATCAGAAACCTAGATATGAAAGGCTTGACCTCCTTCAGGTTTTCAGTCCCCCACAGCAGTTGCCTGTCTTGGGAGGGGGTAAGAGGTTGTTTAAGTTTGTGACATATTTTTCTTCATTTATTTATTTGAAACAGAACCAAGAATAATCGGAGGTAAACAATTTGGCCTAGTCTTGCAACCGTAGTCCTGAATAGTCCCACTGTAGTCAATAAGATTATTCATTTGAGTAGTGAAACAGTAGGGTCTTTTTAACAGACTTATACGTTACAGTGCAGTAAGTGTGAGGAGGTGCAGTTTTTTCCTGTTATCCAAAGGAAATCTTTAAATTAACAAACATAGATAAATGTTTGAGAGAAAATCATCATTAATGTTTTCCATGTGGTAGCATCCAACAGGTCAGAGTTAAAAAAACTCTTCTAGTTTTTAAGTCACATTTTCTACAAACCTCATTTTCTCACCTATATAGTTGTAATAACTTGGATTATGAAAATTAAAAATTAAAAAAAAGAGAACCCCATCAGTTTTTAACTTCCTGTTCTTTTTGAATGCCTTTTTCAGGTACATGTGCTTTAACATGTCACATCTCAAGTGTCTGAACTAGTGGCACTGAAAATTCCTTGAGGTCTACTTAGATACCTATAGTAACTCTCACTGTGGTTTAATACCTCAGATTGTCTATGGAAATGCATCATTTTCAGTTCTGAGGTCTCTATTTATCTGACTGCATGTTCTTAGTTTTGATGGCCTCTTTACCCTTCTGACAGAAATTTATTAGTGACTCTCATTCATCTGTGATGACAGTCTGCCCTGTTTATTGTTTCTGTCAATTTAAAGAGCCCAGAGTTTTCATGCTACTTCAGTCCTTGGTTCTGTGTTAAATCAGTAATAGTTACTTGGTCAACAGATTCCCAAGTGTCCTCCAATTTAGAATGTATTCCTTAGGCAAATTTCTATATTCACCTCATTCAAAGATGTCTTCTCTTGCAATGGGTCCAAAACAGACTTTTGGATAAATACATCTGTTTCTCCCTCTGTCAGTCCAAATAGAGGTTGGATGTAAAAGTATATTCTCTAAAAAGGGGAGTGCATGTATTCCTCCTGGGCCTCACTGAATTGTTGTTTAATAATTATATACAATAGCACATTTTTCTTGGGAATATTCCTGAACCCTTCTGTTTCAGAAGAAATGCCAGAATTGTTATTAAGACCTATATTCACGTCTCACAGTAAATCTTGGCATTTGGCTTGATACAGATGTTGTAAAGTGAGGTACAGGAAGTTCTTTCAAAAATTGGCAGGCTGGCTACCAGAAAGACACATACTTGACCACATGGATTTAGTGTCCAATTCCTTGTCTGATATTTTCTGTCTTTTGGGGAAAAAAAAATCAGGACTAACTTTTACTAAGACTAAAGTCAATTTGGTAGCTTATGTTCCTCTATTTGTTCATCATATGTTTCTTAAAGTGTGTATCTGTTATGAAAAGTGCTGCTTTTGGAATCTTAATGCTGATCAAATGTGCTCTGAGTCATATCTGTTGATTTCACTGAGAACACCAACTTTGTGCTATTTTTTTTTCCTGTTAGACCTGCAAAGCTAATGCAGTTCACTGAATGAGTTGGTTGCTATTCCTTTTGTGCTCCATCAACATAATTGTTTACTAATTTCCAACTGCAGGGCCAATCAGTTACACCTGGCAAGACACACTGAATGCAATTTGTTTGCATAGATGTTGCTGAAGCCATAATCTGTACATATATAACTGACAACATGATTACACTTGCTGTAACTTTGTTACAAGTGATCTTTTTGCTTATAAACTGAGCATATTAGATCTGAAAACTAATTGAGCAAAAAGGAAATAACAGAATATTTAAACTATATAAAATATTGTTGATACTTAAAGTAAAAATGTGTTTTTAAAAGCCTAGTTTAGGTAAATTTTCCTATGCTGAACTCTAAACTAAATGATGAATATAGTACTGCTAGGGCTTCGGTTGCCTCCTTTCACTTCCTATAATACACCTGTAATGAATGAGATTTGGGGATAGATATTTAACTCTATGAGTAACAGAGAAAGGAGTGAGTGCTATTTCATCTGCACCCTATTTCCCCCCCCACAGTGTTAGCTAAATTCCTTATTTTGCAGTCTAGCGATGTCCCTGTCTTCTCCATAAAACCTCATTACTTACTGAGAGAAGCTAGTCTTTGTGTGTATAATAAATATTAACGGATTCAAGGATACAGGACTTTTTGTACTCCCAAGAGTTTGTGGAATTTGACAAATGAAGAGAAAGCAATTTCCTCTTTCTTTAAGAAGTCCAAATGGGTTTGACACCAGTCAGTGCTATTGTAGCAAGATGCGTTTAAAATATAGCAAGTACCCTGATAGCCCATTCTTGTAAGTCAGCAGCCTTCATGAATGTAGTATTCTTTTAAATCTGTTAAGCTGACATATGGAAGTCCATTTGTGCCTTCATTCAACATTACTCAGCATTTGAAGTAAAATATGGAGCTTCTTCTGGAGAGTGTTTGTTCATCTTTCTGGGATTGTTACAGATTGGATGGTTTCCCAGGAGTGGAGAAATACTTAATGGAGATAGCTAGATTAATTGTCAGTAACTGGAGTTTTTGTGGTAGTTTGTGACTCTCAGAAATACTTTTTTGCTACCTCTTTATAGACCTTGGATAGTATTTTGAATCTGTGTAAGGGAGCCAAAGAGTATTGGTCCTGTTGATTCCTTACATGCTCTTACCTAGACTGTTCATGTCTCCAGGAGGGCATGTAAATGGTGTGACAGTGGTATATTATGCATCTAATAATTTACTCCATTTTTGTATTCTGTGTTGAACAGTTCAAAATCTGCCTGAGGGAAGCAGATTATAATGCATTCCAGACAGATCCTGTGTATGGGAAAGGTGTTTGATACCTATTTGGAGGAGCAATCAATATAGCAATTTGGGGGCAATGACTTTTATTGTGTCTTGGCTGCTGTGTTGCCCCCATGCAACAATAGGTTTTCTACACAGAAGCCTGTAAAGGTGAAGGGACAAGTGTTGCACATGGCACAAGAGAAGATGTAATCAAGAGTAGGTGCTGCTCTGTGCAGGTAGGTGAACATTGTCACATGTAACCAGGGCAAAGAGGAGAGAAGGGGGCTGAGGGGCTCTTCCCAGCCTGAAATGTTGGCAGACCTTGAACTCGAAGAAAGTGTTAGATCAGACTAGTGTCTGAGGACTAGGATGACCAGATATCCCGATTTTGTAGGGATAGACCCAATACTTGGATTTTTTTTATATAGGTGCTTGTTACCCACCACCCTATCCCAATTTTTTACACTTGCTATCTGTTCACCCTACTCATGACTTTAGTTGCTTTAAGAGTAATGAGACTGTAGTTAAGAAATTTCCTTTGCTAAGTCTATGTTCCTTGCTTTTTCTAAGTTGTGCCAGTTTAAAGGAGTTAAACTGGAAGCCCAGAGCACCCACAGATTCAGTAGAGTGTATGTAAGTAAATAGGGATGTCTAAGGCACTGGTTTGTTTCAGGGATTAGGGTGAATGGGCTGTAGTACACTTCATCTCAAGGAATGGTGTAAAATGAGTGGTCTGAGCCTCGGGAAGTGCCCTATAGACCCAGAACAAGAAACAGTGTCTCAACCCTACCAGAACAAGTTGGCTTAGAAGCACATAGGACCTAGGAATTGGATCCACTCTCAACAGATTGGGGACTGTCTAGAGTGTTACATGGGCAGGTTGTAACACATGACCCTAACAATTACTGCCTTCTAGGTGGTTTTGGGCCTTGAGAGGAATGTTCTAATTTGTGTCTTTGCAGAGGCAATATATGTGGTAGACGGCAGTTATCTCTGAAGTGCCTTCCTTTTTTTTACATTTTCACAATTCTGAGAAATGTTGATGCTGGTAAGAAAATTCTGAACTGTCTTGACCTTATTAATTTTAGTTGTATAGGGGTTAATAAAAGCAACATTAGTGACTTTACAAGCTGTAACATCCTTTATCCTTTTATGCTTTTGAATAATGACCTTGTGAAATGTCAGATTCAGTAGTGTTCTCTTTGAAAAAGAATAGACTGATACTTAATGATTTGTGCTTGATGTATTTAAGCTCTTCAGTGAAGGTCAATAATTCTATTAGGGCAAAATGTTGACAGAAATTAACTAGGTAGTTAAATTTTAGCTGACAGTATCACTTTTTCTTTTTTTTTCTTTGAGTAGTTGTCTAACGATAAGGCCAAATTTTACTTGGTGGTTTTTTTGACATTATGAATAGCTGATTCATGTGAAGAATTAAAAATGTTGTTTAATTAAAATCTGTGCTTAATAGTAATACAAAACCAGGTCTCTTTGTCATGGAAGGATTATCTCAGTGGTTTCACCTCATAAAACATTTTATTGTATAATTACTGTATTTGTATTTTATTTTTATTTCATACTTGTTCTCAGTTGTTGTCCCTGTTCAGTGGAAAAGGGTAAACGTTTTCTCTTCATCCCTACCCGAGAGCAAGGTACATCACAGTCATAGTTGCTGTGTTGAATGGAGCAAGTGGACTATATCTTCCTACTATCCCCAGGGTTTCAAACCACCAAAGGGAGGAGTAAGTAAAGCTGTCTTTCTGCTTGTCCATCTATGCAGTAGCAACTGAAGCTGACTATTGTAGCACAGATGGAGCAGAATTCAGTGTGTTTACGCCCCCATGTGCTGGAGGAGGCAGAGTCCTGGAATCAAGCTCTTTTCCTGCCATAGTGTAGCTTTGTGGGTCCTTCCTAAAAACTCCCCATCTGGCCCTCTGAATATATACATTATGTGAAACATACACAAGTGTATAGCACCCTGCAGTAGACCTCTGCAGTGCAAGCTCTTGAACATCCCTTCGAGGGTTGGGGGAGAGATGTGGCCAAATTCTGATCTGCTGCACCTATGGTATATCTAGAAATGGATCGGTGTGCTGGCCCTAATAGGCAGCCACTTTAGAAGTGATGTGAGGAATGCTGAGGGAAGGTGTGCTGAAGCTCTCTTTAAGTACAGTGGGACCCTGTTTATCTGACTCTCCATTATCCAGATCTCCATGTTAACTGGGCAAGCAGCGTGCACTGGTCTAGAAAGGGGTGATCTCTCCTTTGCCCGCTAGATGGCAATGCAACATTTTACTTTCCCAGTCTCTGGTTTATCCATTTTTTTGATTATCCGATCTGGCCCTGGTCCCAATTAGATTGGATAAATGGGGCTCTGGTGTAGTTAGGCAAAGGGGAGAAATGCATGTAGGCCCTCCAGACTCTGTTCTAGCCTGTAGACCAGAATGAATATCTGGGGAGGGGCTATGTTGCCACCACAGCTTGCATTCAGACTGGTATTTATGGATTTTATCCCATTCAACTCCCTCAGAATTCCAGATTTACTACCTAATTGCTTAAGCTTTGTGTAGGTTGTGGCTATGTATTTCTTTAAAAAGGTGTAACATACTAGTGAAAATGGATTTATTCGTGAAGTGTAATAGGTGTTTATTCTTACTACACCATGGCAGGACAATTTTGTGCACAGAGTGGTAAATTACAACTCTTTTACCTGCATGAAATTAAAATTTATTGCCAGCTGTTTCTCTTAATCAGTTTGAATCTGTGAAGAATTTAGTAAAAATATAGCATAAAATGGTTAATATTAGCTTCATAATTAAGAATCTAATTAGCAGCCCATCTATCAAGAGGATTTAAGTAAGAGATTTGCTTATTGTTATTGCTTTAGTTTACCTTGGGTTTAAAAAATATTTAGTGCAATCATTTAAAATGCTCAAATTATTTCTGTACAGGTAGTGTATGTAAGGGCAATATTACTGTAATGTGCTTGCTAAAATTGGAAATATCTCAGTAATCTTTAAGACTGTGAATACTGTGCTTTTGTTATGCTACACTGGAATAAAATAGAGAATCTTGTGTTTAGAAAACAGACAAGATTCTAAGAGTCATCATGGGTAAGCAGCTACAATATATAATTCTTCCCAAATAGCATTTGTCATAACCATATGTCATAATATTAAATAAAGTTGGCATTTTGTTATCAGAACTCAGTGACTTTTTACTATGATTCACAGTCCAATTATAAAGCTTTACAAAGCAAGCTAATATCTTCTCCCTAAAGGTACATGTTAATTTCTGGCTCTAGTAATTTAGGTTATGTATTTTGCCAGTCAAGAATGATAGTAGTACTCTGAAGAAATTAATTGTGTACTGTAGATCTGTAAAGGTAGTAATTAGTACATAATAGTCTTTAACTACTGGGATTGTTCTAGTACAGACTACATTACCTGTTCAACCTATCTCAAGGGAAAAAAAATAATTTTGTTTCATCAATCTGACTTATATCTGCCTTTGTTTATTAGATTTGTAATGCAATTGTTATTGTCATTTGTTTGTTTTAATGACTGAAACAAGTTTTTAAAGTAATGTTATATTTTGCCATTCTGAAATCTCTGTTGGGGTGTGTATGTGTGCAAACTGTGAAGAGTATTATTTGATTTCTTAGGAGCAAGCTCAGAATCATGAGGTAACTAAAGACATTTTCTAATGAATATGATCTTAAGGCAATAGTTCCTTTTATCCCAAGTTTTTAGTGTGACCAAAGAGTTAATTATATGTTGCGGAATCTTTTAATCAAAACAGGGAGTTTGTCTAACTATTAGAATTTACAATTTTAGATAACGGATTTTGTTCTAGCTCCAGTTTTGACATTGACTCATTGGGGATCATAGGCAAGTCACTTGACCTTTCTGTGACTTAGTTTCCATATTTGTAAATCCAGCAATATTATTGACCTCAAATGGCTGTTAAGGCTTAAATAACGTTAAAGCACTTCAACATCTTTAGATAAAAACAAGAGGGGTTAATATTTGTACAATCGGAGTGTGCTCAATAGAATTGGTTGTTTTTGTTTTTTTTTATTATTTCATTAGGGATTCATTAATTTAAACCAATACTTGCAATTTCAATTTAAAGAATATATTCAAAATTAAAGTATGAAATTGTAAGCGTTACACCTAATACTTATTTCAGACTTATCAAAAGTGTTTTTATGGTAGAACCATACCTGCAGATAAGAATATGATGTATAAAAGATACATATGAAGTCTGACATTTCATCTTCATAGCATGATAACTATGAACATGTAGTCTTTAAACAAAGATCAGCTTAATATTTTAATTTAGAAGCTTCACTTTTCTTTAACTTTCAGCACTGTAACACCTCTTAAATACAGTCACACTAATAGTATGGTTCCTGCTTTACTGGAATCATGAGGTACATATACTTTTCTTAGAATAGCTTTCTCAGTGAAGAAATGTGACTCTGTCTTTGGAGTGCTGTTATTGGTGGATTGCATTATAAAGTAAACGGTTAATAAATCAAATATTGCATGGATTAATGGGCACCAGTGTCAAAGCTGAAAATTTTTACTTGGATATGACATATATTCATGATAAGAGCAAAACAACATAATTTAGCATGACTGATGCCTACATTTAAGGACTGCAGTGCATAGGGTACCGTGACAACCCGAGAACATGCAAGGAATGTGTGGGTGGAGTGTGGGGAGGGCATAGAAGTCAATTCTGTATGGGCTGAAAGGGGAGGTGAGCACGGTTGTATTTCTCCTGCAGCGCAGTCAGGGACCTCACCGTGGTCCTCGAGCAGCTGTATCTGGCTATCCATATGCAGTTTCTCATTGATAGCCTCTTTCCATGCTCTCTGGGCACTACCAGCTATATCAGAGGATTGCAGCACCTCCTGTAACATGGCTTCCTTACTCCTCCGATTCATCTTATCAGATGGAGGTGCTCAGCTGGCACATCTGCAGAACCAAAGAAACAATAGAGAGAGGTACTATTGTGAGTGCACTCAAAACCTTGATTCATACAAGTTAAATATACCTCTTTTCACTTTCCCAATAATGATACACAAACTTACACGCTTCTGACAGACAACACTTAGTTAAATCCAGGTCACTTAACTGTAGACTTTTAGTGCAGCAGAGAAATGCTGAAATTTTAACAAATATTTCGTGCTGGTGGTGGTGGTGGGGCGGGGGGGGGGGGAGAGGGCACATCTCCAAAACATTAGTTGCTATAAAACTTCTGCAGTTTCCCTACTTTGAAACTCTTGGCACTAGTCCTCATGGAAATATTTTTTTTAGGTAATACTGTTACAGTGTCTTCCTAAGTTTTTGGTTTCCTCTGCCAGTAATCTCAGTTGTGCATCACCAGTATGGATGATGGAAGAGTAGTGACTCCATGCGTATCAAAATCTCAGCTAAGATTCTGTTTTCTTACAACATAAAGCAGTGAATAAATGATGAAACAAAAAACTGTTTCATATCTGTTAGTTACGTCTGGACGCAACCTGTTCATACAAAACTTTAAAAGCTAGTTAAAAGAAAAGACTTCTACATTCCTTCATATTTTAATTTATATTACCTACAACATTTTTATAACACACTCAATACAGTTTTTGCTTTCATCCCCAGCAAATAAGAAAAAAAAGCCTTATGTACCCAACTTCCCCAAATGTGCATCTAATGCAAAACATTAAGTGAGTTCAGCAGTGTTAAGGCAAAATAACTTCTGAAATGCATGAATTGTCTCAGATGTGCCAAACTGTTCATAAAAATGATATGAACATGTGTGTTCTCTTGGTTTTGTGTTCAAGTGGACATTTGAAGTTGAGTTCATGTTGCTTTTTGGAATCTGTTGGAGGTGAAATGCAAATTGTCTTGTGTGGTATTGACGGAATTTATTATTGACTTCTGGAACTTATATATATGTGCATGCTTCCCACAAGCCTGTCCTCTTGCAGTTCCACACCAGTGCTTGCTGACTCTGTGGTGGCTTTTAATTGCCAATACACAGAGTATACAAGTATACAAGCTAGGAGTGTGATTTCCCTGCCCTCATATGCATACTTGTGCTAGTTCTTATCAAACTAGCATAAGTATAGATATTAGTGTAGCGGTGATAGTACAGTTAGTGGCACCAGAGGCATGGCTTAGCCAGGCCAAGTACAGATGCGTATGCATTTGGCACAGTTAAGCCATGCCACTACTACTACTTCCCATGCTACTGTAGCTACTGCAGCTACTGCTATTTATGCTCACTCTAACTTGGTGAGAAATAGTGTATGTGTATGTGAGCCATAGATTCACACCTTTAGCTCATAGTGTAGACATCGCCTCAGAGTGGCACAGAAACTTGATAGTTTCAAGCTGCTTCAGACAGTGTAGGCTTCTTTCTCGTCTGGTAAAAGAAGCTGGGTCAGTGTTCTGACTCAGTTTAATCACTGTTCTCAATTAGCAGGAGGTGCTAAGCTTGAGATAAGGAAATGGTAGATGTGTTCAATAGGATAGAATCCTGTGGCACCTTATAGACTAACAGACGTTTTGGAGCATGAGCTTTCGTGGGTGAATACCCACTTCCTCAGATGCATTCGTATTCACCCACGAAAGCTCATGCTCCAAAACGTCTGTTAGTTTATAAGGTGCCACAGGATTCTTTGCTGCTTTTACAGATCCAGACTAACACGGCTACCCCTCTGATACTTCAATAGGATACTGGATTCTTTCATTAGATCTACCCAAAACACTGATAATATTCCCTTCATAATAGCAGAGTTACTATGTTCATAAGTGTGTTTAAGAGGATATTTGGCAGATTCTTTAAAGATACCAGTGTTGTACAAGAGAAATGTAATAGTGTTAGTGAGTACCTTTCAGAAAACTAAAGATTTAAATAGATTAATAGGAATTTTTGAAGGTGTCTTAGGTAGAGTCTTAAATCCTATTCAGATTCATTAAGAGTTTGGCACCTAACTCCTGTTGGCTCCTTGGAAAATCCCAGCTTAAATAATGAATATTGAGAAGCTAGAAATGGAAAGTGACTTGCTAGTTACAAAACCCACTGAAAGATGTTACGAAAACGATTTACCATGTTGTTTTTTTAAATTCCCGTTTAAAATATAAAGTAAGTTCTCAAAACCAGAAAGCTTAAATAAATAAAAATGAAATAATTCTGGTAACTACAACTAGACCATGGACAATACAATTGAACATAAACAGAAGTGTAAAAAAAAGTCTAGAGGCAATGAAGCTTAAATAGATAGTAGACAATCATTAGATGGAACTAAATGATCATGCAGAGTATTGGCCTAGAAAGGGAATTGGGAGATAATTGTAGACTAATGTATTTATGACAGCAGTAAAAAAAGAAATAAAGACTAGTGGAATGAAAAACAAAATGATAGTGTTACTGTACAGATCACTTATAAACATCAACCAGAAAAGAATTGTTTTGGTCGCCTTTACAAAAAATAGAATTTTATTGTACCTGTTTCTATAACATTTGAGATACAGCTAAAGATGAGCTGCATATCCTTGTGAAATAGTAAAAACTGTGGGGTCACAGTATGGAAATACTGGGAATTATAAGAGTTTGAAGAACTTGAACAAAATATGCGTATTTTCACTACAAAAAGGCTCAAAAGGAAGGTATCATGGAAAATGTATAAAGTAAATAGAAAATGTAAATTTAGGTCAATATATTGTATTCAATTATGAAAATATGAAATGGTAGTGAATAAGCATTTTGCTTACCAAGGCTATGAGTGAACCAAGAGCAGGGTAGAGGGGAAAATAACTTGATTGCTGAAGGAAAATGACCTTCCTTGCCCCAGTCCTCCTTTATATACTTCCTAAACAAACTACCTGAAGAGGTCAATCATTACATCCTGTCATTCCGAGGCACAGAGAGCCTGTGTGACACCCTGACATTGCCCTCCTACTTCTGTAACATTTAAGATGTGGAGGCCCAGCAAACTCTGACACTTGTGGAAGTGGGCCTATGTTATAAAGCTACTTTTTATTTTTACTTTATCAAGAGTTCAAGGTTTAGGGGTGGGAAAAATAGGGTTTCGGTAAGTTGCAGACTTTTACCTAAAAAAATAACAATTCTCTGAGTTACAGTGACTTGGCTTATAGCCTTGGGATGGTCTGCAGAGAGAACAAAGGGATTATTCTTTGTGTTTTTAGGATATAATCGATAACATTTGTTTGTTTTGAACATTTTACAAATAAACTGCGGCTTTGTTATCATAGATTATTGACTGGGGAGAATTGAGTAGAGGTGCACCAAAAAATTCTGATCGCTGTTGATTGATGATTTGCTCAAAGAATATAATAAAGCACACACACACACACACACACACACACACAGACACACACACACACACACACACACACACACACACACACACACACGAAATTGGATTGTGGGTGGTCGAGCAGGAAACTTGTTAAAAAAAATACAAAACCGCCTGAGAAACATCTTCCACAAAGCAGAATCTTACCTTAAAGTTAACCAACTCTTTAGTGAAGTTTACTGCAACATTGCACTCATGGCTTGACTGCTATACATTTGAAGCATACTGAAATATGATCATAGAACTTAATCAGGGTTGGAAGGGACCTCAGGAGGTCATCTAGTCCAACCCCCTGCTCAAAGCAGGACCAATCCCCAGATTTTTGCCCCCGATCTTTAAAGGGCCCCCTCAAGGATTGAACTCACAACCGTGAATTTAGCAGGTGAATGCTCAAACCACTGAGCTATCCCTCCCCCGCAAAGGGGCTATTTTTATCAGCCCCATCATACCTCCCCTTAATATACAAATTTACAGAAAGTTAAGAAAAACTGGGAATTGCAGTGTTTGCTTGGGAGAGTTTATTCCCAGACATATCATAGTCAAAATGATGCTGAATGAAATAGCCCTTTAGTCTGTCAGCAAGTTGGCCCATTATAGGATGAACCATCCTAATTTTCTTTGGGCCTGTCCTTTAGTTTTTCTTATAGGGAGAGGTACAAGGTTTCATCAGTGTTGAACAATGAAATTTGTCAAATAAACATACAAAGAAAATTAATCAATCACTTTTTTTATGTACTTACTCTTATGCACTCATTCTTCCGTCTTCATTTTAGAATGGACTCACCATCCACTTGCTGAGGATTCGACTTTTCATGGTATAAAATTAATGTGCCAGATTTTGGATTTGACATTTAGATCATATTGTATTTAGGGGGATTGATTGTATTTGCGACTAGCCAAAACCAATATTTTTGTTAAATTGCTGAATTTTGATTATACATGTTGAAGAAGTCTCAATTCAGGTAGGTTAACTCTGAATTCAAGTATTTGTTTGTTTGAAATCATTCTAATCAGTAACTCCACTTGGAGCAGTTCAAAAATCTTTAAAACAGAACAGAAAAGATAGCATTCTAAGTTTGCAGTGATGTTACTATTAATTTTTGTTTACAACTTTGTTAGTATTTTACCAGAAGTCTGTGCTGAGGCAGCTTTCCTGTCAACATGGTGATTAAATTAGCACAATTTGCTCTGGGATCAGTAGGTGAGTCAGCTGACCAAGTGTGATATTGACATTGTCTGCCTCTTGATGACCTTTGAACCCACTGTTGGCTAATTCAAAAAAAGAAAAGATTCTGTACTCTCTTTAAGGTTAAATTATTCCTTTTTGTCTTGAAGAAAATCACAGCCTAAGAATTTTAAGGTTTATTTAAAACATATTTGACAGCATAAAGCAAATGAAATATTAGAGAGATGCTGGATTTGTAGCTCTCTGTGGATTTCAAAATAAAACTTCTTGACCAATAGCTATAATCTATACTATTTAAATATATATGTTCTTAGCATCAAACAAATGCAGTTAAGCAGCCACATCGTCTAACTTTGAGTTATGAGATTGAGGAAAATAGATATTTTTCTGTCCAATAAAACTGCATTGACTAGAATTGGTTTGGTAATAAATGTCAATAAATTTGAGCTGTAAATTTGACTTTTCCACTTAAAAATCATACGGATCTTTCATGCTTTTCTAATAGTTGTAAAATAAGTCAATCTTCCTTTAGTAGCTTTTTGTTTTTAATTAAGAGCTTAGGCTGATTCAAATCTTTCTCCTCATTGTTCTTTTTGTTTTTTGATTAGGTAGGATGTATGTAAATCCACTAAACCATGAGAGCCTTTAAAGGAATATCTCATTTTGAAATTTGAGTACTATATGTGTACAAGACCTACACTATGAAGTTCTGTGTCTGTCATCTTAAAATAAAATAGTTATATCTTGCTATGAGATGCTCTTAATATGCCATATAAATTGCAGGTTATTGCATTGTTCTACATGCAGTCAAGTTTTGGAAGAGAATTTGCAACTAGAGTATCTAACCTTAATTTTTCCTATGTGGCTACAACCAGAAATACCAAAGAACCAACCTCAGTAATACGTAGAGAATAAATTCATGATAGACATTTGTCTTGAATTTATTCCACAGTAGCAGACTTTATCATTTGAAAAATCATCTTTGAGAATCACTTTGATTTTTATGGATGAAAAAGACTACTTCGGGACTATTATTATTATACATTTGTATTTGAGTGTATAAACTTTATTCCGAAGAAAAAAATGAAATGTTGCTTATCACTGACTTTTTATAATAGAAGAAAATACTAGAGCTAGCTGTCTATAACTGACATGTCAGTGTATAATTTTATAAATTGCTCTTTTGTTTTAGCAGGACTTTGTTGAGCATCAAACAATTATGGTAGGGAGAATATTGATGAGATCCTTTAAGACCATGGAGTTAAACAAGCATAGATAATAGGTTAGTAAAATTTCAGTTTCAAATTACTGATTGCTAATGCAAAGCAGATACTTAGGCACAGGCTATTTTTTGTTTACTTTAAGTATTTTTTTTCTTCTGATTCAAAAGTCCATGTTTGAAATGCATTAATAGCCTGTGATCTTTAGGGTGTGTTTTTTCTCCCTCTTGTAAGGAAGTTGTGGATTAGGATAGGAATATCATTAGGTTTCTAAAGTTATGAGTCTTCTGAAGAACGTAACCACTTGCATTTTGGTGCTCAGCTACTGTAGTCATAGGGTCTCATAAATACTGTACATAAAATTTTATAAATATTATATACATTTTTAATCAATAATTTTTGTGAAGAGAAAGGAGGAAATGGGATTCTTTCATTATAGTCTCCACTAAAAATTAGCATAAAGGATTGGGTTTCCTGGAAAGTAGCATAGAATGTTGGTGACATATCTTTTCAGTTTGATTTTATTGGCTTGACAGTGTGTTACCAAAATGCATCCTTTGGTATGTCTTTCAGGTATCGGTCAGACATTAGTACAGTAGACCTAGGGGAGAGGTACACATTGTGTTTAGGATTTGATCCGTTAGTCTGACTGTTGTTACTATTTCTCATCTGATGGCAGGTGCTATGTATTATGAAGCCATCTCTGTTGTCTCACTCGTTTTTTTCCAGAGTAAGAGCAATTGTGAAATTGTCCTTTAATGTAAGCAGACCTTTGGGGAAGGAAGCCATATTACTAGTGGCAGAGATGCAGCCTGAAGTGATTGAACAATGTAATTTGATCCTAGAATTTAAATGGAAGGGAACAGATTCTAAAAAGCTCACAGTGTGAATTACATATGTACAAAGATTCTGTGGACCAGCACTTAATGAATATAGGACTAATCTTGCTATAGGTTTTCATAGGTTCATAGAGATTCAGGCAAGAAGACATTATTAGATCATCTACTCTGACCTCCTGTAGATCACAGACCATTAAATTTCAGCCAGTTATCTCTTTATTGAACCCCATGACTTGTTTTGCTAAAACACATCTTTGAGAAAGGTATCCAGTCCTGATTATGAGGTGGACAGTCCACATGTCCTTGGTAGTTTGTTACTTGTGTTAATCAGCCAATTTTTTTTAATTGTGCCTGATCTAATTTATAGATTCATAGATTCTAGGGTCAGAAGGGACCAATGTGATCATCTAGTCCGACCCCGTGCACAAAGCAGGCCTACCCATCCAGTTCTATAACAAACCCCTAACCTATGCCTGAGTTATTGAAGTCTTCAAATTGTGGTTTGAAGACCTCAAGCTGCAGAGAATCCACCAGCAAGTGACCCATGCCCCACGCTGCAGGGGAAGGCGAAAAACCTCCAGGGCCTCTGCCAATCTGCCCTGGAGGAAAATTCCCTCCCAACCCCAAATATGGCGATCAGCTAAACCCTGAGCACGTGGGCAAGACTCACCAGCCAGTACTCAGAAAAGAATTCTCTTCAGTAACTCAGATCCCATCCCATTCAACATCCCATCACCAACCACTGGGCATACCTATCTGGCGATAATCAAAGATCAATTGCCAAAATTAGGCTCTCCCATCATACCATCCCTTCCATAAACTTATCAAGCTTAATCTTAAAGCCAGATATGTCTTTTGCCCCCACTACTCCCTTTGGAAGGCTGTTCCAGAACTTCACTCCTCTAATAGTTAGAAACCTTCGTCTAATTTCAAGTCTAAACTTCTTAGTGTCCAGTTTATACCCATTCGTTCTTGTATCTATATTGGTACTAAGCTTAAATAATTCCTCTCCCTCCCTAATATTAATCCCTCTGATATATTTATAAAGAGCAAGCATATCCCCACTCCACCTTCTTTTGGCTAGACTAAACAAGCCAAGCTCTTTGAGTCTCCTTTCATAAGGCAGGTTTTCCATTCCTTGGATCATCCTAGTAGCCTGTCTCTGAACCTGTTCCCATTTGAATTCATCCTTCTTAAACATGGGAGACCAGAACTGCACACAGTATTCTAGGTGGGGTCTCACCAGCGCCTTATATAACAATACTAACACCTCCTTATCTTTGTTGGAAATGCCTCGCCTGATGCATCCTAAAACCGCATTAGCTTTTTTCGCGGCCATATCACATTGGCGGCTCATAGTCATCCTGTGATCTACCAATACTCCAAGGTCCTTCTCCTCCTCTGTTGCTTCCAACTGATGTGTCCCCAATCTATGTCTAAAGTTCTTATTATTAATCCCTAAGTGCATGACCTTGCACTTTTCACTATTAAATTTCATCCTATTACTATTACTCCAGTTTACAAGGTCGTCCAGATCTTCCTGTATGATATCCCGGTCCTTCTCCGTGTTAGCAATACCCTCCAGCTTTTTGTCATCCGCAAACTTTATTAGCACATTCCCGCTTTTTGTGCCAAGGTCAGTAATAAAAAGGTTAAATAAGATTGGTCCCAGAACCAATCCTTGAGGAACTCCACTAGTAACCTCCTTCCAGCCTGACAGTTCACCCTTCAGTACGACCCATTGGAGTCTCCCCTTCAACCAGTTCCTTATCCACCTTTCAATTCTCATATTGATCCCCATCTTTTCCAATTTGACTAATAATTCCGCATGTGGAACCATGTCAAATGCCTTACTGAAATCGAGGTAAATTAGGTCTACCGCATTTTCTTTGTCTAAATAGTCTGTCACCTTCTCAAAGAAGATCATCAGGTTGGTTTGGCACGATCTACCACCCAATTACCATTGACCTCAATGTCCTTAACTACTTTCTCCTTCAAAATTTTTTCCAAGACCTTACATACTACAGATGTCAAACTAACAGGCCTATAGTTACTCAGATCACTCTTTCTCCCTTTGTTAAAGATAGGAACTACGTTAGCAATTCTCCAGTCGTACGGTACAACCCCTGAGTTTACTGATTCATTAAAAATTCTCGCTAACGGGCTTGCAATTTCATGCGCCAGTTCCTTTAATATTCTCGGATGAAGATTGTCCGGGCCCTCAGATGTGGTAATATCCACCTCCATATCCTCATTCCCGTTTGTCATCCTTCCATTACCCCTAAGCTCCCCATTAGCCTTATTAAAGACTGAGGCAAAGTACTTATTTAGATATTGGGCCATGCCTAGGTTATCCTTAACCTCCTTTCCATCCTCAGTGTGTAGCGGCCCCACTTCTTCTTTCTTTGTTTTCTTCTTATTTATATGGCTATAGAATCTTTTACTATTGGTTTTAATTCCCTTTGCAAGGTTCAACTCTACGTGGCTTTTAGCCTTTCTCACTTTATCCCTACCTGTTCTGACCTCACTAAGATAGCTTTCCTTGCTAATCCCACCCTTCTTTCACTCCTTGTAGGCTTTCTGCTTTTTCTAAATCACCTTTCTGAGATGCTTGCTCATCCAGTTTGGTCTACAACTCCTGCCTATGTTTTTTTTTCCCCTTTCTTGGGATGCAGGCTTCCGATAGTTTCTGCAGCTGCGACTTAAAGTAATTCCAGGCCTCTTCCGCATTTAGATCCACAAATTCTTTAATCCAATCCACTTCCCTAACTAATTTCCTTAATTCATTAAAGTTAGCCCTTTTGAAATAAAAAACCCTAGTCCCAGATCTATTTTTGTTTATCCTTCCATCTAGTTTGAACTGAATTAGCTCATGATCACTCGAACCAAGGTTGTCCCCTGCAACCATTTCTTCTATGAGGTCCTCACTGCTCACCAAAACCAAATCTAAATTTAATTTGTTTGGGTTCAGTTTCCAGTATTTATTATTGTTGTTAATGAGCCCTTTAGTACTCAATATTTTCTGCCCATGAAGGTACTTATACACTATAATCAGATCACCTCTCAATCTTCTTTTTGATTAAACAAAACATATTGAGTTCATTGTCTTTCATTGTAAGGCATTTTTCCAGCCCTTGAATAATTTGAGACTGCACATCTTCTTCTAATTTTTCAACATACTTTTTAAAATGTGGATACCATAACTGTATACAGTATTCCAGTATTCTTCCTAGCCATGCCAAATAGTGAAGTAAATTCTTTCCAGAGCCACTGCTTTCCAGGATACGCCTCCCCTCCCCGCCATTGAGGTAATCTTGATGATTACCTGTTCTGTTCATTCCCTCTGAAGCAGTTGTCATTGGTCACTGTTGGAAGACAAGATTCTGGGCTACATCGACCTTTGATCTAACCCGGTACGGCCATTCTTATGTTCTTATGCAGGTATGGCCTGTATTCCTTGTGCCTAGAGATAGTGCATTTGACTGTATTGAAACGTATTTTGTTGGAATCGGCCCAACATACCAAATGATTCAGATAGCTCTGTATGACTGTTTTGCCTTCATTATTATTTACTACCCTGCCAAACTTTCAGTCATCTGGAAAGATTATCAGCAGTAATGTTAGATATATTTCCAGATTATTGATGAAAGTGTTGGAATCCTACTAGAAGCACCCCAATTCCATGATGATTCCTCATTGACAACCATTTTTGAGGTTTGTTAGCCCCATTCTTAATCTATTTAGTGTATGTTTTGCTAACATTTGTGTATTTCTTTTTTAACAGGAATATTGAGAAGTCTTAAGTTAAATGCCTTACAAAAGTATATTACAACTACACAGTTACCTTTATCAATCAAACTTGTAATTTCATCAAAAGATTTTGGCAGCCCCCTCACTAAAATCATTAGGGTTCTGTGCTCATGTAGGTTCCAGGCTTTAATTTAATTTACCAATATCTTCCATTATTACAAATCCTTCAGCAAAAAGGAAAATGACACTTTTCTGGAGGCAGAATCCACCTGAAATGTAACATAAATGATTATTTATGTTGATACAGGAACAAAATGTCTAATTCACTCATCGCATCTTGAATGATGATGTATGTTGCTGCCAGGTTCTGTCTGCATCTAGAATAATTCACAGCCTTAAGTGAAGTAGCAGTGAGCATTATATTACAGAATGCCACCTTAATACTCAGAACAGGTGCTAATTTCAGGTAACTAAACAACAGAAATACAATGTGTGGGGCGGGAAGCATTTTCTTTTTCTGTCCTTTATTACTTGTCCATTTACCTCCTTTGACAAGGTCGGTAGGAAACTGACAGACATGCATGCTTAACACACTGTCCTTGGTAACAAAGGGCTAAGCAAGAGATTTCTTAATGTGCAAGGGTTATGATAACTTCTAGAAACGGTTAACAAATATAGGACCGTGCTCTGTGTTGAAACTCAAAAGTGAGTCACTGGGTATAAATCAGTGCAGAATTTGCTAGGAACTTTAATGTTAAGCCCTATAAAAATTGAAAGTATCAGCTTTGTTGTGAACGTTCATGTAAAATAGGTCATTGGCAAGTATTTGTGAAATTCACATTCCATGTGATTCTGTGCATATGATAGTGGGACCTGTCAGACTTAACTCATGTAGGATGCAATAAAAATAAATAGTAACTCCCCCACCCCCCATGATTTTAGTCATTGACTGGGTGAACAAAATGTAAGCCCACTCTGGGTGTGAAGGCCAACATCTCTTTGATCAACAGCAGGAAAACTCATGCTGTCAGCTTCAGAAAAATGGTGTTGAATTGCTTCACAATGCTTCATTTGGTGCATCTGCTGGTGAGTGGAAAGAAGTCACTGAATAAAGGTGTCATAAACAGATGGTTATGTCTTTTTTACCTGTAAAGGGTTAAGAAGCTCAGTGAACCTGGCTGACACCTGACCAGAGGGCCAATGGGGGGACAAGATACTTTCAAATCTTGGTGGAGGGAAGTCTTTGTTTGTGCTGTTTGTTTTGTTTGTTGTTCTCTCTTGGGGCTAAGAGGGACCAGACGTGCACCCCAGGTTTCTCCAATCTTTCTGAAACAGTCTCTCATGTTCAAAATAGTAAGTACTAGCTAGAAAAGGCAGATTAGTCTTATGTTTGTTTTCTTAACTTGTGAATGTGTATTTTGCTGGAAGGATTTTTACATCTGTTTGCTGTAACTTGAATCTCAGGCTGTGGTGGCGGGGGAGGGAAGTCCCTCTAGTCTATATAAGCTGAATACCCTGTAAACATTTTTCCATCCTGATTTTACAGAGATAATTTTTACTTTTTTCTTTCTTTAATTAAAAGCTTTCTTTTTTAAGAACCTGATTGATTTCCCCCCCCTTGTTTAAGACCCAAGGGGATTGGGTCTGAACTCACCAGGGATTGGTAGGGGGAAAGGAGTTGGGGGAAGGTTAATTCCTCTCTGATTTAAGATCCAAGGAGTTTGGATCAGTGTAGCCTCTCAGGGGTAACCTGGGGAGCGGAAAGTCTGGGAGGGGGAAAGGAGGGGGGATGGTTTATTTCTCCTGGTTTTAAGACCCAAAGTGTTTGGGTCTTGGGTTCCCCAGGGAAGGTTTTGGGGGATCAGAAAGTGGAATATTTGGCTGGTGGCAGCGCTATCATTTCTAAGCTAGGAATTAAGTTTTGAAGTGTCCATGCAGGTCCCCACTTTTGGATGCTGAAGTTCAAAGTGGGGAAAAATACCTTGACAAAAGGTCTGAATGGCCCTGAGTAGAGTAGTGGGATGTAGACAGGCTCAGGAGTTTGGATTTCTTAATTGAGATTTTTATAATCCTCCTTCAGGGCTTTACGTCTTTCACCTTCCTTTTTGAACATTTTTTCTGGTAGGGATTATATGGCCATTATGTCAGTGGGTTGATTGTGTGTGCACGTGTCTGTAGATATATATAATAAATAGACATACACATAACATTTTCTGTTTCTGACTTTTTAGTTAGTATATTTGGAATGATTCATTATATCATGATTGAAATGACTCCTGTGAGTTATAAGCATTATTGTAGTTTTAGTTTTCAGGTTGTAGTTTTTCATTAATTGTTACAAATTGGTGAGTAACAGAATTATTTCTGTGATATATTTTCTAACCATCCTCATTTTTTTTCAGTACAATCTTATGGACCAATTTTATTGAACTGTATGTTTTCACAATCTGTCTATAATCCATTTGTAATTATTTATACATACCTAATTAGCTATGGGTGCATTATCAAATACATTTTCACACTTTTTCCTTCATATGTGAGTACTTAGCTAATTCATTTATCTTTACACCATAATTGCTCCAGCGTGGTATCCTTCCCCAACAGTGGCCATTACAGGTATTTCAGAGGCAGATGTAAAACCCCCCAAATTCACAAATTTTATGCATCACCACAATCAGAGGAAATTTCTTCCTAATCCCAAGCAATCAGAGTGCATCTTATATGCCATGAAACAAGAATTTTAATTCATGTACACTTATTCTATCTAATGTAAATGGATATTTTCATTCATATATGTTCATCTTATGAATATTAAACTTTTTGCTGCAGTAATAACATGTGACAATGAGTTTTAAAGGTTAATTATGTTTTGTATTAAATCACCTTTTATCATTGTATATGTATTTTTAATTACATTCGTTTTCCCTTTAGCCCATGTACTTGTATTAAGAGAGTCAGTGAGTACAAGTGTCCAACTGACTTCTATAACATTTTATGGGCTTCTGTTATGATCTTTCATATTTTTCTTTTCTCTAAGCTAATTAGATCCAGTATTTTTAATCTGTCCTCATATAGCAGCTTTCCACTCCTCAAACAATTTTTCTTTCTCTTCTGTAGACATTATCTATTTTAGTCAGTTGTTTTTCTATTGGAATGACCAGAATTGAAAATAGCATTTAAAGTGTTAAGATACAAGGACTTAATTTTGCATTGCAACATCAGTGCTTTTTATCACTACTCCCTACCGAACAGGTTGTTTTACAAAAATAGCTAAGTATACATTTTCAAGTATGCCATTAATTTAGAACCTATTTTTTATGTATGAATAGTTCAAATTTTGCATTCCAGTGTGCATAACCTTCCACTCCTACAGTGAATTTCATTTGCCATTGTGTTAAGCAACCATCTTGGTAGGTTAAATCTTCTGGGTGTGAAATAAGGTTTGCTAATCTAAAAATCCTAGAATCACTCCTTAAATCATTCTTAAAAGACAAATATGAAATAAGGTTTTAGAAATCGGTGCCGAAATTTATTCTTGTCAGATCAATTTTAGATTCCTAATAAATAGCCTGATTTTCAGAGATGTTGAACATCCATGTTGACTCAGTAGTGGATGTGCAGTACCTCTGAAAATGGGGATATTGACTTTGGGGCTTAACTTCAGGAGTCTAATCTTGAAAATCTCAGCTAAATACAATGTTGGCTACTTTCCAGTAGTCATTTTTATTTCCTTTGTTCCCACCTACCTTTAATAAGCATGTATGACTACAGTCTGAACCAAGTGGATTGTTAATTTTATAACACATCATTTCTTCTTCGAGTGATTGCTCATATCCATTCCAGTTAGATATGCGCGCGCTGCGTGCACATTCGTCAGAAGATTTTGCAACACTCGGTGGGTCGGCTGGGCGCCCCCTGCAGTGGCGCCGCCATGGCGCCAGATATCTACCCCTGCTGACCCAACTGCCCCTCAGTTCCTTCTTACTGCCCGTGTTGGTCATTGGAACAGTGGAGCGTGGCTTAACTGATCTCCACCTCCCTAGCTTCTCGTAGTTCTTTCATCGTCATTGTGTATATAGTTCAATTTTCTATGTTTCTACTTAGTTTTATTAGTTCTTTAATGTAGGTATTGTATATAGTTAAGAGGGGTTGGGGATTAGCCATTTCCCCTCACCCAGTGCCGGGCGCCTGTGCCTGGTTCACCGGGTTTCAAACCGTGCTCGGCTTGTCGCAAGCCGATGCCGACAGGAGATCCTCGCGACTCCTGCCTTAAGTGCCTGGGGGAATCCCACCTCGCGGACAAGTACCGCATCTGCAAGGCCTTCAAGCTGCGGACGAAAAAGGAGCGGTATTTTCGTCTCAAACAGCTCCTGATGGAGGCATCCCTTACTCCTCCGCCCTCGGCACTGAGCGCCGGACAGTCCGCACCGGGGAGAAGTGCATCTTCAGCACCGAAGCGCACCGGCACCGCAAAAGCCCCTCGGCACCAACCGTCGCTGGCCCAGAAGCCTGCCCATCACTGCTCTCTCCCCCCGCGGGTCAAGAGGCACAAGACTCCTGCGACTCCCGTGCCTACGTTGCAGTCAGAGCACCCACCTAAGTCGGACCACCCAGCACCGACAACTGCCGTGGCACCGACAACTTCAGCGCCGTTGATTCTGGCCTTGCAAGAGCCATCAAGTCCGATGCCTGATAGTTCCCTGGCACCGTGCCATGGTTGAGCTTATTGTTCCCTCCACGCCGGAGACATTCTCTACGGCAAGGGAGCTGATTGCCCTGACAGAGCCTCAACCCCCGGCACCGCCGGTGCGGGTTATCCAATCAGTAGGCAAGCCTGCCCTGCTGAGACCATCCTCACTCGGCATTGCTGAAAGGCACCCGTCACGATCAAGGTCCCGCCGGCGTTCTTGGTCCCATCACCGATCCCGGTCCCGATAGCGCTCGCAGTCCCAGTACCGCTCTCCATCTCGGGACAGTTTGTACTCGCGGCACGATTCGAGATCGCACTCGCCAACCCAATACTCTCGGCACCGATCCAGCTCCCGACACCGTTCACGGCACCGCGCCTCTCGCAGCCGCTCTTGACGTAGAGCTTCGAGGTCCTGGTCGACCTCCGGCACCACTCCAGTCGCAGGTCCC
Source organism: Gopherus evgoodei (assembly GCF_007399415.2). Classification (NCBI taxonomy): domain Eukaryota; kingdom Metazoa; phylum Chordata; order Testudines; family Testudinidae; genus Gopherus; species Gopherus evgoodei. Next base: position 72,218,685 of record NC_044330.1, on the reverse strand, counting down.
GGTCTCATTCTCGGTACCAGTACGGCGCCCGGTACCGTTCTTCGGTGCTGCATGGAGATGGATCAACCACATGCAGAGACCCTTCCCAAGTGGTTTCAGCTCTTCCGTGGCTGTCTCGCCATACATCAGTATCATCACATGTTGACAGTGCCTCCTATGCACACGACCATGATTCGGATACACACAGCCGAGTCTTCCAAGAGACTCATGTCCCAGACCATGGACCTCATCAGTGGTCCTTCTGGACACCTTGGGCATATCACCAAGCCCAAGGTGGACCCGCAGTGACATCACGCTCCGTTCCATCTGAACACCGGGTGCCAGAAGCCACTGTCAGCCGTCCCCCTCTTGCAGGTACGGAGGAAGCTTCCATCCTAACACAGGACCCTCAGGTCCAACAGGTCCCTGACGTTCCCCATGATCAGGAGACCATACAGGACCCACTTGTCCCGGGCCTTTCGTCTTCCTCTTCCCCGGATGAAGCGGTAGCAGGAACATCCTCAACGGGCCCGCCTCCAATTGATCTCAGGGCACACCAGGACCTCCTGAGGCGTGTCGCCCTGAATATAAACCTGCAAGTGGAGGAGGTTCCGGAGATTGAGGACCCCATGGTAGATATATTGTCGACGGATGCACCAACTCGAGTGGCCTTACCTTTCATTCGATCGATTCAAGCAAAGGCAGATACTATCTGGCAATCCCCGGCATCTATTCCGCCCACAGCCAGAGGAGTGAAACGGAAGTACATGGTGCCCTCTAAGGGGTACAAGTACTTATAAGTGCACCCTCCTTCCTGCTCACTGGTCATACAGTTCGTAAATGAATGGGAGCGCCATGGCCAGCAAGCCCCTGCCCCAAAATCTAAGGAGGCTAGGTGCATGGATTTGTTGGGCCATAAAATCTACTCCGCGGGGGGCCTCCAACTCAGGGTGGCGAACCAGCAAGCCCTACTTAGCAGGTATAATTACAAGAGGAGACGGTAGGGAAATTCACTGAGCTGATCCCGCAAGACTCCTGCGAAGAATTTAAGGCACTATTGGAGGAAGGAAAGAAGGTGGCGAGAACTTCTCTCCAGGTCTCCCTGGACGCTGCTGATTCGGCAGCCTGAACTGTGGCCTCTGGAATCGCCATGAGGCTTATATCATGGCTTCGGATGTCAGTCCTGCCACCTGAACTTCAGCACACTATCCAAGACTTGCCATTCGATGGCCAGGGTCTATTCTCCGAGAAGATGGTCCCTAGGCTACAGAGTCTGAAAGATAATCGGGTGATTATGTGTTCGCTCGGGATGCATACACCACAGGTTCAACGAAGATCCTTCCTCACGCAACCTCAACGCCCTTACCCCCCTGGCTAGACCAAGACAGGACTTTGGCAGGAGGCGAGGTCGAGGCAACCGCAGATGACAGTCTGGACCTCAAGGGGGTCAGAATAACGGTCCCTTCAAGCCAACGGCGGGATCCAAACAGAACTTTTGAAGGTACGCCCGAGGGCGGTATACCAGTTGTCTCCCAGGATCCTTTTCAGTTTTACAACCGCCTTTCCCCTTTCCTCCCTGCATGGACCCAATTAACATCGAATCATTGGGTCCTGCGCACGGTAGAATTCGGATACCACCTACAGTTATTTCACTCCTTCCCTCCCAACCCCACTCCTCGTCCCTCTTCAGGGGCCCCTCTCACAAGCAATTCCTCTTGCAAGAGGTACGGACACTCCTTGCCATGGGAACTATAGAGGAGATACCGAAGAACTTAAACGGCAAGGGGTTCTATTCCTGGTATTTCCTAATTCCTAAGGTGAAAGGAGGCCTCAGGTCTATCCTAGACCTACAAGGACTGAACAAGTTCGTGAAAAAGTTGAAGTTCCGCATGGTATCCCTGGGGACAATCATCCCATCCTTGGATCCTGGAGACTGGTATGCTGCCCTCGACATGAAGGATGCATATTTCCACATTGCCATTTACCCTCCGCACAGACGTTACCTCTGGTTTGTGGTCAACCGTCAGTATTTTCAGTTTACGGTCCTTCCGTATGGCCTCTCTACAGCCCCTCGGGTATTCATGAAGTACATGGCTGTAGTCGCTGCCCCCTTCCGTCGTCTTCGAATACATGTCTTCCCGTACCTCGACGATTGGTTCATTCGGGGTACCTCCGAGGCCCAAGTCACCAGTCATGTGGGCGTCGTCAAGGACCTCTTCATGTGACTAGGCCAGATGATCAACCTAGAGAAATCTACTCTAGTGCCCACACAAAGAATAGAGTTCATTGGGGTCATCCTGGACTCCAATCTCGCAAGGGCCAGTTTACCACGACCCCGATTTCAGGCAATAGTATCAATTATACAAAGCCTTCAAAACTTCCCGACAACTTCGGCTTGCACTTATCTTGGCCTCCTCGGTCACATGGCTGCCTGCACGTTCGTGACCAAGCATGCCAGACTACGTCTGCGTCCCCTTCAAACTTGGCTCTCCTCGGTTTACTGCAGGGACGCCGTAGACATGGTAGTCACCATTCCCCCCCGAGCATCCTAGGCTCCCTCGACTGGTGGCTGATGCCCTCCCTGGTGTATGCAGGACTGCCGTTCCATCCACCACAGCCCTCCATGTCCCTGATGACAGACGCGTCATCTCTCGGCTAGGGTGCTCACCTCGGACATCTTCGCACTCAAGGCCTTTGGTCGTCTCAGGAGCTGGCGTTACACATAAATGACCGAGAACTAAGAGCAGTCCACCTGGCATGCCAGGCGTTCCAGCAACATCTACAGGGCTGTTGTGTCTCAGTGTTTACAGACGGCACAATGGCCATGTATTACCTAAACAAGCAGGGAGGGACACGATCCTCCCCCCTTTGTCAGAAGGCGATCCAACTATGAGTCTTTTGCATAGCCCACTCGATAGACCTGGTAGCGTCCTTTCTCCCAGGAGTTCGGAACACTCTGGCAGATCAACTCAGCAGATCCTTCCTGTCTCACAAGTGGTCAATTCTTCCGGACATTATGCATTCTGTCTTTCGGAAGTGGGGTTTTCCCCACATAGACCTCTTCACTTCCCGGAGGAAGAGGAAATGCCAGAGGTACTGCTCCGTCCAAGGTTTCTCCCGGGGTACGATCTCGGACGCCTTCCTGATTCCATGGAAGAGCCAACTACTTTACACCTTTCCACCATTCCTGTTGGTTCACAAGGTCCTACTAAAGCTCCGCAGGGACAGAGCTCGCGTGATCATGATCGCCCCTGCCTGGCCCAGGCAACACTGGTACACCATGTTGCCCGACCTGTCGATAGCCAACCCAATCACCCTGCCTCGTCATCCAGACCTCATAACTCAGGACCATGGCAGACTTCACCACCCAGACCTGCAGTCCCTTCACCTCCCGGCATAGCTCCTGCGTGGTTAACCCAGTCAGAGTTACATTGCTCTGCCTCAGTGCAACAAGTACTCCTGGGTAGCAGAAAACCTTCCGCTCGATCTATGTACCTGGCCAAGTGGAAGCATTTCTCCTGCTCATGCAAAACGCAAAATGTTACTCCCATCGAGGTCTCGATCCCCACCATCCTGGACTACCTCTGGTCTCTCAAACAGCAGGGCCTAGTGGTATCATCATTGAGGGTGGACTTGGCAGCCATTTCTACCTTCCACCCAGGAGAAAGTGGCCGCTCCGTGTTTTCACACCTTATGGTTTCCAGGTTCCTCAAGGGCTTGGAGCGCCTATACCCCCAAGTACGCCACCCTTCCCCTATCTGGGACCTCAAGCTAGTCTTAAACAGACTTATGTCTCCACCATTCGAGCCATTGCAGCTTGCTCACTGCTATACCTGTCCTGGAAGACAGTTTTCCTCGTAGCCATTACATCGGCCAGATGAGTCTCCGAGCTTTGGGCGCTCATGGTGGACCCACCGTATACAGGCTTTCGCAAGGACAAGGTGAAGTTACGACCACACCCAGCGTTCCTCTCTAAAGTGGTATCGGCCTTCCATACCAATCAGGATATCTTCCTTCCGGTCTTCTTCCCGAAGCCGCACTCATCACGATTGGGAACAACAATTGCACTCCCTGGATGTCTGTAGGGCGCTCGCATTTTATATCCAACGGACAAAGCCCTTTAGTAAATCGCTCCAACTCCTTCATTGCGGTGGCAGACCGAATGAAGGGCCTACCTGTCTCCTCCCAGAGGATCTCCTCTTGGGTGACGGCGTGCATCCGCACTTGCTATGACTTGGCTCATGTTCTCTTGGGCCTTCTCACCGCATGTACCAATCCAGGAAATGTCGCACAGCTACCTGGTCCTTGGTCCACACCTTTGCTTCACATTATGCTCCGCTTCAACAGTCTAGAGATGATGCAGCCTTTGGCTCAGCAGTTTTGCATTCTGCCACATCTCACTGCGACCCCACCGCCTAGGTAAGGCTTGGGAATCACCTAACTGGAATGGATATGAGCAATCACTCGAAGAAGAAAAGACGGTTACTCACCTTTGTAACTGCTGTTCTTCGAGATGTGTTGCTCATATCCATTCCAAATCCGCCCCCCCTTTCCCACTGTTGGAGTAGCCGGCAAGAAGGAACTGAGGGTGGTTGGGTCGGCAGGGGTATATATCCGGTGCCATAGCGGCGCCACTCCAGAGGGCACCCAGCCGACTCACCGAGTGTTGCTAGGGTAAAAATCTTCCGATGAACGTGCACGCGGCGTGCGCACACTTAACTGGAATGGATATAAGCAACACATCTCGAAGAACAACAGTTACAAAGGTGAGTAACCATCTTATCTTTTGGCACGATAATCTACCATGAGTGCCTCATCTTTGTTGGCAGAAATAGTAAGTCTGTGTTAGATATCTGCTTAATGTTATGGCCCTTGACCTGCTATAGGCAATATGTAGGTGGGCAGCTTTTTGATTTTCCTGCCACTGTTTGTTCCTTTCTGTTAGTTTCACCTGAATTTGGAAGGATACTTCATTGGCTTGAATAAACTTTTGTATTGTGTTCTGTCTACTGGGGTATACCAGAACAATATATTTGGAGTAGCTGTGTATTTCAGTGCTTAGAAAAAGAGCTGTCATAAAGGAAAGGTCAAACTGTGCACCAGTGACAGAAGATTTATACATCTTTATATTTTATTTATCACTTACTTTATCTGTATAAACTAATAGCTTAGGCAGCACAGCGTCATTGACTGAAACATCATTTTATGGTAGGATCATTTCAATTCAAATAATTTCATATAAAAATAACAAACGTTGACAAATCTGTTTTAGAATAGCCCAAAGAAAACAAATGGAGGGTATGCAGACCCAAGAGACAGAATATTTCTTTATTATGCACTTATTTGCCTTTGAGTGGAGGGAACCTTTTAAAATGGCATTCGTATTGTCCCTTGAAGGCCTTATCAATATAGTCATTGCAAATCTTGTAACAATTCGTTGTCCTGTAAATAAACATACTGTGGTCTTATTGTACCAATTAACTTCAGATAGCTCTAGTTGTAAAGCACACTAATGACATGCACCTGCCGTCTACTAGCCAGAATGGCAAAGCTGTGATGAGATTAGTTTGTAGTTTCCTTTTGCTACTGGCTGAGCTAGTAGATGTATTTAGTAGAGGACTGTGTATTTAGAGCCCAAAGTCTCTGCTAAGTAGATCTGCTAGCTCAGCAAATAGCAAAAGAAAATTATAAACTCATCTCAACAGCTATTTGTTTCTGTCTTTATGTACCTTTATGGAGGGAGTTTTCTCCCAGCATGCCTTTCTATGAACAGAGCTTCAGAGCACCATCTTTTGTATTGGCTTTTGGATTCATATGTGATTAAATTTGACACTGAGATCCACTTTGACCTGCTTCTACGAAGAATCATTGAGTCTATTCTTTCCACACCAAAACCTCCTGGTTGCTGTGACAGGGAAGAAAAGATGTTTTCTATTATTCTTCCTCTCCCTCAGAGACTCAGTTTCTGCAAAGGACGGTGGCTTTTTCTTTTCCTTAACCCTTTGCCAGGGCTTTTGCAGAAGGGGTAGTTGGGAATAAAGAGGTTTCAGCTGTAATGTGTGGTAATGGATTCAGAGGATACTAACTTCTGTCGTGTGAAAATGGATATTTTTTTTCAGAGCCCTGCCAAATTCGTATGACAGAGGCCAGGAAATAGTTGAGTGCTTCGTTTGTATGTTGGGTCCTTATTTTATCCATTACTCTACCTCTTAGTGTTCAATCCTGCATGATGCTAAGTGAACTTGCCCTCCTGCAGCAGAACAATAAACACATTCTTAACACTAAGCATGTGTGCAGACCCAGTGAAGTCAATGGGGGACACATGCTTAAATTCTTTTGCTGGGTTGAGCTTAGGGAGCTCAGCACTTTTCAGGATAGAAATTCCAGCATCTGTTTTTATAATCCTTCTTGTAAATAACAGAACCTATCTCTACTGCTGCTGCTAACTTTCCAAAGTAGATGTAATAATATGAAACAGACGTGATTGTTGACCAGCATTCTTGTTGACCAGCATCCTTTAAGGTTCTGAATAGCAGTGGTGGAACTGACAAAAACACTGATTATTTCACTTTGCTATTGCTGCAAAGGAAGGGAAGCTGGGTCAGCTTACATTCACTTACATTTGAAAAGTTAGCTTTGCAACTGAAAGGGTTAGAACCTCCTTTTACAATGGATATGGATTCTTCAGACGTTGATGGCTTAGGTCCAGACACTCACCACAGAAAGCATCTTATTGACAGCTGGTTGACAGTTCAAATGCATATATGACGCTTACTTAAACTCCTAAGTACCATAGCAATGGAAACATTGACCCAATTATGCCCTCTAATATGTAATAACTTAAAAGAGAGTTGTAGGAGTATACACCTGTGAGCAGCACTGATTCTTAAGGGCTAAGTGAATATTAATCACAGGTGTGCTGTGCTTGCTGTGTTCCAGACATAGTCTTGGGAACAAATAATCCCTGAAGATGAAATAAATAGAACAAACCAACCCTTAACTTATTTGCTTCTGAATTTCAAACTGCAGATGGCTCTCTTGCTCTTCCAGTTGGTTCAGATTGGGTATTGTTCCCTGTATTTTCTTCTGATCCCTGAGATACCAAAAGGTGATATTGCTTTTCATGTGAGCTCCTTGTAGATAGGCTGCACAATGGCCTAGTTAGTCTTAGCATCTCTATGATAATCAAAGGTGAGAGAAGGGAGTGAAGTAGATCAGCTTACTCGCATCTTCAGGGTATTCAGATGGAGATGGCTCTTCTTCCATAACAAGATGAGTCAGAGAAGCAAGACAGGGGAAGATCAGGTTGTACAACTCCACCAAAACATGTCTTCATCCTTCTTATCACTTGCTCGATGAGGCAAAGAACTGTCCAGCTGTGGGATGCCAGACTCAATTATGGTGAAAGTTGGGCATTGTGTGCTTAACCTGTCTCTTCTGCTTCTGTTATTACTTAGCATTGCTACCATTTTAGGATCTTAGGTCCCAGAAAATTCAAACCACTTCAGTTGCCACGGTGGCAGTGCAAAGCATTTATTTACTTAAAAAAGAGTAACACTCAAAGGAGTGGAATTGTTAAGGATAACAGTTTGGCTAATCAGACCCATAACCTATTATGTACATGTGTTTTGAAGTTGAATTCAAAACAAAATGTCATGCTTTCACTTTAAAATATTCTAAAGCATTTAACTATCTGCAAATGATAACCTTGACAATTGGTTAAAGGATACATTTGTAGTGGTTTAGTGTTCCAAATGGGTGTCTTTGTTGTAATTATTTATATCACTTTATAATTTTATAAGCAGAAAATCTGTTTTCCCCCTTTTTCATAGTAAGTTATCTGCAAATGCTTTTTTCCTTGAATAATGGACTGGGCTAGAATATCAGGGCTAATAGAGAAGCTGTTTATAGAAGTGGTGTCCTCTTCAATCTTTTATTGTGTTAAAACCGTAAGTACTAATAGCAAAAACAATGTCTGTAATCAAGAACACACACTAACACTTTCATAGAGTAGTGTGATTTAACCCGAAATGTTGAGTCCTACTAGTTGTGCTTTATAAATACACTTGCAATAGTTATACTGAGTAGCATGGCTTCCAAATTAACCTTAAGAATGATACATGTAGCACTGCTGCAGCTGGGCTATTGTTTAGGAGATTCATGAGGCCTCCCAGGAGTTATTTGTATGTTACGTTTTCTGCAATGTTTTTGTCTGGGAAGCCACAGTGCAAACAGTAGCCCTTCGATAGCACCTGCTTCTATTGAAGGAAACGTGTGAGCTTTTTATTTAGAGAGCATCAGTAGCCGTTTCATTCATTGCTTCACAAAGGACCTACATGAAGAGTAGCATTCTAGTGATGCTGAAACAAAGCAAAACTTCCAACAAGCAGGGACTCTTGTAAACATTGGATTTTCATTTGTCCTACAATTGCATCTGGACTTAAGTTTTTTGTAAAAAAAAACAAAAAACAAAAAACAGGCACCTTCAGAATACAAATGTATTGTATGACATTTACTAATGAAAAATGCATTGGGCTTTTAAAAATTGAATAGCTATATTAAGCAAAATAGGATACAATGCCATATTTCAGATTGACTTTACAAATACTTACACTTATTTTAATAGTATTGTTTCTGATTATAATAAAATCTTCTGATATTTATCACAAGATGTTCATACCATTACTTTATATATGACTATTCTTTTTTCTAACCAATTGCTTTTCCAGTTGTTTCCAGTTTCAGTTAATATGACCTGCTTGTGCCTATGTGCAGTACATTTTATCACAGTGTATAATCCTACACCCATACAATATGAAATGTATGGGACAGCAAGAAGGGCAAAGATCATGAGGAGAAAGCGTATGGCAAAGCTTCATTTTGTTTTCTTACTACTTGCACGTTAGTCTTCAAAGTTGGTAGGAATGTGTACCTTAATACTGTCAGCATGCCAATTATATGCAAGTTTAATTAGCCTTGATGTAGTGTGCATAAAGTTCTTGCATTTTCCTGAATAAGCTTTGATTTCAATTTATGAACAGAAAATATGTTCTCCTTTTGTAAAATCAGTTTAATAGGACTGTGAAAATAAATCATAGACATTAGTGATTATTATTTTATTTAAAACACTGTCCGTGGAAAGTTAACTGTGTCTTGCTTAGATCAGAAGGAGAATGTTGATTTACAGTAGTTCAGCTCTGTTCTCTGAGGATTTCAAAGTGCTTTATACATGAATGCAGTGGTTTGCAATCAGGGATTTGTATACCCCTGCAGGAACACAGCGGGCTTCTGGTGGCAAGGGAGCGGGGTACATGAACTCATCTAGATAATTGTCTAGTTTTACAATAGGCTAAAAAGTACTAGGGCAGTCAAAAGAAACTAAAATTTCATACAGACAATAACATGTTTATACTGTTCTATATACTATACACTGAAATGTAAGTATAATATTTTTCAGTTGATTTCTTTTATAATTGTATTGTAAAAATGAGAAGGTAAGCAATTTTGCAGTACTAGTGTGCTGTGACTTTTTTGTGTATTTTTATGACTGATTTTGTAAGCAAGTAGTTTTAAAGTGAGGTGAACCTTGGATACACAAGACAAATCAGACTCCTGAAAGGGGTACATTAGTCTGCAAGAGTTGAGAGCCATTATTGAGCTTATAGGGGGCACACTGGTAGGCATTGTCTGCCTATTAAAAATGGGTAAAATGAACTACCATGTAAGAATTAAGAATAGAACACAGAAATTGATTACTAGTTAATTGGTCTAACACAGGGGTGGGCAAACTTTTGGGGCCAAGGGTTTTGGGGTGCAGGAGGGGTGCGTGGTGCAGGCAGGAGGCTTGGGCAGGGAGTTGGAGGATGGGATGCAGGAGGGGTTCGGACTCCACGCACAGGGGCCAGGGCAGGTTGCCTGCATGCCCTGTCTCTGGCCCCATGCTGCTCCAGGAATCACTGCGGTCCCTGGAGGAGGGGAGGCGGAGGGCTCCGCGTGCTCTGCCCTTGCTACGCCTCCAGGTGGCTCCCCCGAAGCTCCCATTGGCCATGGTTCCCCATTCCTGGCCAATGGGAGCTGCGGGGGGCAGTGCCTGGAGGCAAGGGTCTGTGAGGGCCACAGGAACGTTGGGCCGGCCACTGCTGAAAGCGGCGCGGGGCCTGCGGAGCCTCAAGGGGCAATCCCATGGGCTGATCCAAAGCCCTGAGTTTGCCCATCCCTGGTCTAACAAGTAAACTATTTTTCCTGCCGCCATGTGTATGGGACCTAGTGCCTTGATCCACTACCACAATAGGATGAGGTGATGAAGTACTTTTCCAGCAGAACAGCGGTAGGGTCATCTACGATAAATTCCTAAAGATTGCGCTTTGCCCCTGAACCAGCTCTAGAGCTCTGACTACTATGTGGAGTGGGAACTAGTCTATGGCTGTCCCTGAGCCTAGAGGACCACTGTCATAGTGAAATGACCTTGTTTGTGCCTATCCTCCCACAAGCACATACGGGTAAATTGCTGTTTTTTGGTTTTTCAGTGTCACTCCTTAAAATACATATGCTTGCTGAATATTTAGCACATGCAACCTTCTGGAAGTTGCATGTGCAGGTATGTAAGCAGTCAAGTATCAGAAGGGTAGCAGTGTTAGTCTGGATCTGTACAAGCAGCAAAGAGGCTTGTGGCACCTTTTAGACTAACAGACGTATTGGAGCATGAGCTTTCGTGGGTGAATACCCACTTCGTTGGATGCTTGTAGCAAAGAATTATATTAGTTTATTTACATATATAGCGTAATGTTTTAGTGGTAAAAGTTCAAAAAGCTGCTGTTTGTGAATTCAGTATGAGTACTTCAGTACCATTACCATCATTGTAACTTGTTTTTAGCCTGTGCTAGATTACATAATTTGAAATAATATTAGCTTGAGGATTACAGTGCAGATTTATTTAAGTATCCTTGGTATGCTTAACAGGGCGTTTGCTTTTTCTATATATCTGTTCTTCCATATGATGATGAGTCATATGCTTAGAAGACTGGACACTTTTTTCAGTACGAAGTGCAGTTTGCACTTCATGTTAATAAATTCACAGTTTTAATGTGAATTTTCTTCTCTTGTTAGTGGAAGATGTTATCACAACTTAAATTCTATTTAAACAGTGACTGATGAATATGTAATCAGGGAATAGTTTGCCTTTCGTGTGCACATGCTCATATTGGCCCCTGTTCAGCAAAAGCATTTAAGCATGTGCTTAACTTTAAGCAGGTGAGCAATCCCACTAAAGTCAGTGTTAAGTTTTCCCCTTTTCAGGGAAACAGCAATTCTGTTCAGTGAAGGTTTGCCCTCAGAAGTGTCCATGGGGAGTTTAATATTCTGCCCACTAGTTCCATCTCTTATGATAGGGATTGATGCTAGTGGATGTTCACGTAGGTTACTTAGCATGGCTTTAAAAAATGGAGAGAGATCATGCTTAATGTAAATATCTTGGAGTTAGGGGGCTGAAAGGGGGTGAGTAGCTTCACAGTGTTGGACGCCTATTTAGTTTGAAAAAAATGACTAAACATATGTAGAGAAAGAAGAAGTGGTAGGCCAGCTCTTAGTAATTGGTTCTCTTACTGCCAATGCAGGGTGCGTCTCCCACTGTTTAGTCACAGGAGTTCTTTGGCACACTTTAGGGAAACCATAATCAAGACACACCAAAATAATAACAATTATTAGCCATGGCTACTTTATTATTAAGGAAAAGAAAACATTTAGCAACACAAATGACAAACTGGTTTCTTCCATCACAATCTCTTCTGTGTGTCTGACTGTGGAGAGATTTTAACAGAGATTACACCCCTGAGTTTTTTTAGGCCAACTAGACCTGTTAGTTATCACCAGCCACTTCATAGCTGGCAAAGTAGTAATAAATACAAATTTATAAATGATGTAAATAGTAAATAAAAGATTTTAAATAAATAACCAGCCTATTTATGGTTGTCAAAATAAGCAATCTAAACTACATCCTATGAAGCTGAAGAGAATATTTAAATAAGTTACTTAGAAGATGCCATTTAAGGATCTGTCTTGAGATAGGCCAATTAACCAATATTAAGAATCTAAATCCAATTTAATCCCACAGTTTCTCAGTTTACCATTGGTTAACCACATCTTCTCTCCACGAATACATGGTTTAACCAGTTAGTGATTAACTGGAGAAACTGTTAGTCTTTTAAGTTCCAACAGTATTTCAATATTACATCAAAATCATTACAAAAGTTTTAAATCTAATCTCTAGGCACTGTTCTAGTTAACTTCCTTCTTATGTTGAAGTCTTGGGGAGGTTTCCTTGGGTCAGTTTCTTATTCAGTCTTTGTTTTTCTTACCTGTTTGTGGCAGCTTGTTTGTAGAGATGGACACAATAAGTTATGGAGTGCTTGCTGTCTAAGCAGAGTAACAGGGGTGTGAATGTGGGGTGCTCACTTCAGAATCCTTTATATGCACACGCCTCTTTCTTGCTTGTTTAGATTTAGATTGGTTGCTATCACTCTTTTCTTGGCTCCATGCATTTTTGGGTTGATTCTGTTCCTGAATGTACAAAACTTGGAACATTTCTTTAATTGCCTTTTTTTTCTTCTTCTGGCAGGAAAGAGCCAGATAACTTTTACAGTGAGTTTTAAGTCTCTTTTTATTCAGCCGTTTTCTGAGATAACTTTTTACTTTTATTAGTGTTTGACAGGAAATTAAATTTTGTTTTCAGAACGTCCAGACACTTTTGTTCTTTACAGAAGAGTAGTTCTCAGAACAATGTTTTCAATTACTCTTAGAAAATCGTTAGCCTAAGTTGCTGAATTTACATGACAGTTTTTGGAACAATGATTTTCGTGTTTTCCTGAATTGGGTGAGTGTTTCCTTCCATACTTACAGTAATTAATTTATTAATTTCCCATTAATATAAACACTTTCTACTTAAATGGCTTCCTAAATTAGTAATTAGTCTAGCATCAAATGACCTTGCTATATTTGTCTATAAAAACATCTTACTGTTCATATAGCAATGATATCAGGAAGTTATTGTATGGTGGCTTGCATTTAGAACATTGTGGTATACCAGGAGAGATCAGATTGCACATTTAGGGTGTGAAAGAGTGATTATGACACAAGGACCTCTTGATGCCGACTGGCAAAAAGCACAAGTGCACACAGCGATGTTGGGATCCCCTGGGTTCACCAAAAGAATGTCATGCAAGGTCTCTAATGAAAGCTTGTGTCACAGTTGTCATAAAAACTGAGAGGGGTGTGTCAAAAACATAGTGAGGTGTTATGTATGTGTGCTGAAAGTCATGTTCTCTGCGCCTTATAATTAAAGGTAGGCCACTCAAAGGTAGCGTGTCTTGAGACAAATCTCCCTAGCCGTGACATGAGAGATGCTTAACCTCCCTGGTGGACAAATGTTTGTGGTTTGTCATATTGTAGCGTATGGAGGCCGAATGCTAATAGAGAGCTTGTGGGGACTTCAGAAGGAATGGAACAGGAAGAAGTAAATAGTGGGAAGGACCCTGTTTTCAGCTGAAGATCAAAGATGTGTTATGGTATATCAGAGGGCTCAGAGACACACTGGTATCTCAGTCTGTGAAGACAAGCTGACAGTAGGCTTGATCGTATGAAACGAGGATCTGAGCCATTCTGGTTCAAAATGCTGGGAAAAGGATTTGGGGTAAATTATCCTGTAGGAGATAAGGGACTATCTTGTGAGTTAAGCTTAGGTTCTGGAAAGCACATTACGATTTTGTTTTATTTCCAGTATTCATACTTTCTGTCATTTCAATCTCTGTTCCTTTATGCTAAACTTTTATTCTTGTTTTCACTATAAATATATGCAAGTTCTGTATGGTAAGTGGAATGGTGATCCTGAGTTGAATCTAATCAGCTGGTATGTACTGTTGCTTTGGGAGTAGTGGATCTGAGAGCTCTGTGTGTTCTGTGGATCAGGGGCTGAACACAGGACAGGGACTCTTGGAGGACTCAGGGTTTAATTGGTGCCTGTGAAAAGAGAGAGAGGCAGGCCTGTGGAAACCTGGAAGTCAGTGCTTGTTTGCCAGAGGGTGGTGTGGTTAGGGAGTTGATAAACAGCCGGCAGAGATAAGACTGCTTCACAATAAGGGAAGATGAGAGTTGAGGGTCATCGCTACCTTGGGTACCAGTGGGAAGTGTCACAGCAATCAGTTACTACCTAGCTGCAATAAGATATATTAGGAAATCTGCAAGATATGTAGCTTTTGGAAGCTAATCAAATATATGGGTATTTCAATAAGGCAGTCTGTGTGGCTTAACATTGTGTTCAGATTTGTTGTGACTTGGGCAAGAGCTTAAGGTCTATTCTACTTGAGTTCTGCTAGCTTTTGCATCCTGATTTTATACTGTCTCTTCAGGTAATTCACCAGAACTCATCTTATATTCAGTTCACACTTACAAAACAACTTTCTTTTGATTCAGAATTCAGAACAGATGCCCCACTGCACTGAGCACTGCTTCAGTCTTTTTAATTAGTGCTACTACACTGTCTTGCTGTGGATTGTCACTGCAGTAACATTAGCCTTCTGCATTGGGCTCTTTCAGAAACAGTGTTACAAAGGATGAAAACTTGCTTACTACTAACTGTTCTCTGGTTGTATTGCATTTGCAGATCCAAACTGACCCTTCCTTCCCTCTTTCTTCAGAGTTCAATGTGTTCTCTTGAGGTAAAGAGGAACTGAGCTATGGTTAGGCTGTAAGTAGTATCAAGCTACTTGTCTGTACACGGCATTGTTATTGCTTTTATTGCATCTGTTTTCTTATGACAGGACATGAATAAACAAGGTGTGAATTTACAGAAGGAATACAGTGAGGATCTGAAGCAACTGACAAGTAGCCTTTTTTTCCCCTTAGGGAAGAGAAGAGCACATGAATGAGGTGTGTTGGAGGTCAGAATTGAGGTAAAAGGAAATGGTGCATGACGGGGAAACTGAGCTGTTCCCTAAGCACTTTGTACAAGTTTGCTCAAAACTTGCAGGACTTGACTGTGATTGTGAGCAGTAACTATGAGTTAAACACACACAATAATGTTGAAATATAGTTGGACTAAAAGAGTTGACACACAAGAATTATTACTAAGACAGTTATTTCCCCAAGTCATTTATGTATTAAATAGCCTTGTATTAACCATGAGAGGGACTGCTGAACCACGTCTGAGAGCTTTTCCAACTAGGATTAGTGCACAGAACCAAAACCTTCTTATGCCTACATATTTTAAAAGTTCACGTTTCAAATAATAATTTCAGGAAGGGGCATCATGAGGTGTTGGGCTAATTTTGGTTCCTTGGGAGCTCCAGAGACAGAAGTTGGAGGCAAAAGGCAGCAGCACTGGGGAGCGTGTTCCCGCACAGAATTGCCTTCTTACAGCCTGTCAGGAGAGGGAAAAACAGCTTCTCATTCTTCTCTACTGTATTTCTCCCCAAGCCCCTGCTCTTCTCAGTTATACCAAAATTAAGTGTGGCAACAACAAGTAGTAATCTTTTTCGTTTCTTGAATTGAAGCAACCTAAAGGAGTCTGAATTTTTTCAGGCAGTGCTGAGCGTTCACTTTCTGGGAATCAAGAGCCTTTATGGTTTATCAAGGAGGGCACCCAAAAACACTTCTGAAAATTTTGACCTAGTTTTGTAGCCATCAACACCTACACCTTTGATCAAACTATTTCACCTGTCGAATAAGTAGGAACAAAGAGTCTGTTTCTATTTGGAAAGTGTGGAAATGCTATAGTGATGTGACCTAGATTATAGGACGTCTCCTATCCAGCCTGTCCTCATTCATACACATCTCAGCGCCTCACCTACAACCTGAAAGGGGAGATTGCAGGGAGCTTGATGGGTTGAGATCAGAGGAGGATTCACTTTCTTCTTTTGATTGCATCTATCTCCCTTGAAGCTTATTAGTCACTCTCAAACCAACATGGGCCATATTGGGCTTGTTAGTCTCTACTGAGAGTATGGTTACTTGTTGGCTTTATGGGTCATCTGAGGCTAAAAACTTTTCATGAGTGAGCCCATGTACCAACCAATAATCCAAGTGCTATTAGACACCACCTTGCCCCCCATGAAGTCAGCTGTAAACCAGTGCTCTGCAGTGCACGTTTCCAATACTGTAGCTGCAAGGTATGTAAATACAATGGTTTTTCAAATGCAAACCTTATCGTCTGGCCTTCAAGTACTTAAAAAGTGTCCTTGGTTAAAAAACAAAACAAAACACCACAGTGCAAACAAAAATCTGGCAAAGTAGCAATTGAGGGAACAAAGAGAGGAATACTGGAAGTTGGGATTGGTAAAGGTGGGAGAAAGGGGAAGACGAATAGAGGCAGGATTAAGGTAGTTTGAGTATCTTAACTGTGAAATTTCATGTATTGAAATGTTTGCGTTTGTATGGAAACAGTAACTGTAATTTGGTATTCCCTTGCTTTCTTTTTTCTTGGAATCCTTTATCTGCTTGTAAGGATCTGTGTATCCTGAAATGACTGATACATACTTTTGACATTAACTTAAACCTAAGGATTTTAAAGAGAATTTAAAAGGTAAAATCTGAGGGTTTTGCTGTACTTTTCTTGGAAATGACAATATTTCTGTTGCTTAGAAGTTAGACAGAGGTTTTTGTAATGACTAAGTGACAAAGAGTACAGTCCATCAGAATAAAATAGCCGGAACAAAACAAAAAGTTGATGTGACGGTGTTTAGGCCAGAGTAAAGAGACTTTTAAAATTAGCACTAGGACCAGTAGAAATTGTTTTGAAAATTCATTAATGCTTAATTGAACTGTTCTGGTACTATAGTGAAAATTCAGGGAAATGTGTAGAGAATTATTTAAAATTATTATCAAAAATTTCAGTGAATTAATGTGAAGATCCCTCCTCCTCAAAAGATTCTGATTTAAAAACTCTGCTGTACATGAGAAGAATTTCGACACTGTATGTTGTTTGTCTAAGGTTCAAAAAATATCAAAGTCAAAATCAATGTGGGATTTTTAAGCCTGCATAAGATCTTACCTTGGGAATGTGGGACCTAGATCTGAAGCAAAAGTCAAAATCTTTATCCTCCAGCAGTGTTATTTCATCTATAGGATACGGAGAAAAAGACTGTGGGTGTATGGCTACACTTGAAATTTCAAAGCGCTGCCGCGGCAGCACTTTGAAGTGTGAGTATAGTCGGAGCGCCAGCGCTGGGAGAGAGCTCTCCCAGCGCTGCACGTAAACCACATCCCTTACGGGTGTAGCTTGCAGAGCTGGGAGCCGCGCTCCCAGCGCTGCAGCACTGATTATACTGAGGCTTTACAGCACTGTATCTTGCAGCGCTCAGGGGAGTGTTTTTTCACACCCCTGAGTGCGAAAGTTGCAGCGCTGTAAAGTGCCAGTGTAGCCATGGCCCAAAATGAAACCATTGGCATGTCCTGATTTAAAAAAAAAATCCATACCTAAGACCTCTGCACCACTCTGTTACGTTAACACAACCACTTTCTGTTGCTTTGAAGGACTAGATTCTGAATGATACCATTTAGACAGAAGTATGTTATCATAGTTACTGCAGAACACCCTCGGTTAATTAAAAAATGAGACTATTAAATAGAGAGAGAGAGAGTGTATGTGAAGGGTAGTGAGTAAATCTTGGCTATAGAGTAGTCTAAAGTCTCAGTATAAACACTGTATTTTTCTAGATATGGTGGGTCTCAAAGGTACCCATTAAAAAGAATAAGGATTGCTACTTCTCAGAACTTGTCAGATACAGGGCACATTACGTGCATGTACAATTGAGGCACTGAGGACACCTCTCTACCTTTGTGATAACCTTGTTTATACACTTACAGAGCACATTGGCTACTGTATGCATTATTTCTACAACAGTACCAGAGCTTTCCTTGTAAAGATTTTGTATGAAATACACACGAGAAAGGAAGCAGAGGCCTTGGATTCTAAAATGTCTAATTCAGTCTCAGTGATACAGTGCTCAAATGAACTATAGCAGATTTAATGAGCGATTTGAGGACAGAGACACATGTACTGGACACACTAGGGAAAGAGATTATGTGTACAGGGACTAATTAGCATGAAATATGAATACATTCATATAAGTAGTCTTGATCTATGGGACTCTCTTACATTATAGAGAATGATTTTTGCATAAGTTTAATGAAGAGAAATTTAGAAGTTGGAATGTACAAAGAATTTTAAAATAGTACTTTAACTTTTTGATTCTGGGAAGTATAAATTCCTGAAGCAAAAAGTGTTCGTTCTGAACAGGCAAGAAGATCAAACAACGACGGAGCTCTGTTTTTCTGCAATCCCAAAATAGGAAAGCATTGAAAGATACAGTTCTTTACTGTAACCAGTAAGCTTTAAAAAAAAAAAAAAAAAAAAAAAAAAAGATTAATTACTTTTAAATACAATATACACTTGGATTCTTTTAGCATGCATTAAAAATGGTTTTTTCCTTTTACATCATCAAAGCTACATTAATATTTCTGGCTAATTAATCTACAAGTCTGTATCTATGCATGTATAGATGGATATATTTTTGTTCTTCTTTGTGTGTGTGTGTCACTGTGGATTCCACTCTAGGCAAGCATGCAATTGGATTTTTTTGAAGAAGAGGGTCCATCGGGGCTGCGCATGTGCCTATGATGCCTCGCACTCCAATGTAGGGTATAATGTATGGTTGTGACTCTCTCAGATCTTTTTTACCACCCGTGGCAGGAAGACAGGACCTGGCTTGTGTCCAACCAGCTACTTTGTCTGAGCTTAAAGCATATCTACTCATTTTGAAGAGCATCTTTTTTCACCCTCCTTATTACTTATATTCTTCAAATTCTCTAACGTTGGACATTCTAAAAGAAAAGCAAAGAATCCTCACCTTTATGGTGAGATGCTTTGCTCCATCTGCCATGATGAACTAAAAATGGCATGTCCTCTTCCAGCAGAGATGCCTCTCCCCTCTACCTTCTGACATCGACCCTAAAACCAGCAGTGGAGATCCCTCTTGTGGAGCACCACCACAAAAGAGAAACACGTGAAATTAGATGGATCAGCCACAACTGGGTATGCAGTATTGGCCCAGCAGGGGACCTTTATCTCAAGTGTACCACAGTAGGTCCCCATCCCTCAACCAGGCAGAGGGGATGAGGCACCCCGGTGACATCACTACCAAGACCACTGGCACTGGACCTTGATGACATTCGCTCTCCGGAGCTGGGTGCAATGAATAAACTGCACCCCCAGTTTCCAGGGAAGGTCATGGCTTCATGAGGCAGTCACACCAGTCCCCACCCTGGTGATAGAGAATTTCAGAGTCTTTCAGGATACCCTATTTCACATCAGAGAGATCCAAGATATCAAAACAGTGGTCATAAAGGAAAATTCACATAAATTCTTTGAAATCTAGACTGCATCAGTCCCGGACAGGATTGTTTACTCACTCAGTGATGGAATGCCAGAGCTTGCTAAGGAGCTATGGCAAACTCCAGCCACCATTTAACCTGTGTCTAAACAGGTAGGAAAAAAAACCCTATCAAATGTGCACCCCCCAAACTTAGAGATTTTATTTCCACTCGAATCCAGGATCATTGGTGGTTGACTGTTCTTGGAATGCTCTATAATCCATGAAAAGCCTGCCCCAAGACAAGGACCCCAAAAAGCTAGACTCATTTGGGCCCAAGGCTGCCTTGTCCCTTTTGCTGAAGCTTGATGTGACAAACTATCAGGGTGGTGGTGCCCAAATATAATTTCCTGACATGGGAGAGGGCTGGTGAAAGTAACACAGGACTGTAGGGAGGAACTGAAATAATCAAAGATGGACAAATTGTTGCCATAACAGTGCAGCAGGCGGCCATGGACTTCTCCAACACAGCCTCAAAGTTAAAAGGCATGGCTTTGACCCAGAGTCACACCTCTTTACTGTTAGCATTTCAAATACTGAGAGAAGTCCAAGATACCATGCGCGATCTCCTGTTCAAGGGATGGAGCTCTCCAGTAAGAGAATGGACAACATGCTCCACTCCTTTAAAGACCTGAAGTTTACTGGGAAGTCACTGGGGGATTTATATATAATAAAGTCCTATAATAGCAGCCGCAACAGAAACTGTGGGGTCATCCAACAGTACTTACTGCCAAAACGATTGTGAAAATCAGTCACCATTGCCCATCATTGCCTCCTCTTTTGCCCACCCCTCCTATGAGCCAGTCAGCAGATTTGATGGGAGTACTTGTAGCCATATCAGTGTTGATTATGAATCACTAGTCCTCTTTTGGAACTGCCTTTCCCCTTTCCATAAAGGGTCAGATGCACTTCAGAAAAAATGTGTTGGACATGGTTGCCCATGGTTACCACCATTCATTTCCATCCTCTTCCCCATCTCTCTTCAGGAACCCTTCTCATGAGAGCCTGTTACAAGAAGAAGTAGCCTCGTTGCTTTATCTAGGAGCCACAGAAGAGGTTACCCAGGAATACAGGGGAAGAAGCTTCTGTTCTCAATATTATCTTATCTTGAAGAAGAGGTCTCTGTGGTAGACCAGAAGAGATTGAACAAATATCTACGCTGCCTCAGATTCAAGATGGTACTCGTTGCCTCCACCATTCTATATCTTCAGGCTCAAGATTGTTTTGATTGTCATTTTCCAAGATATGTACTCCATGCAGCTGGTCACCTTGTCCACAAGAAGTATTTGAGATTCATGATGGGATCAGATCAAGATACTGTCATTCAGACTCTACATGGCTTTTAGGATATTTATGAAATGCCCTTTACTGGTAATGGCTCACGTGAGAAAGCAAGGCTTTCATGTGTTCCGTACTTATATGACTGACTGATCAAAAGCAGATGACAATGGGAGATAGCAGTGAGCCTGAAGTGTGCTCTTCATGTGCCTGGGCCTCATAGTGGACTATGAATAATCATCACTGATGAAGTCTCAGAAGACAGAGTTCATAGCAACTGTAATGAGTGCCACATCAGAACAGATATATTTGACCGAGGTCAACTTGCAGTTTACATCAGAACATACTATGAAAGAATGGAGTTATCTCACAGTGTTAAGTCAAATGTTAGTGTGCATGCACATTATACCACTTTCCAGACTTTATTTGCAGCCCATCCAACTCTGGCTCAGGTCAGTCTGTTCAGAGACACAGCTTATGGAGGAAAGTCTGAGTGCCACATCATATCATTGCAGAACTAACTTAGTGGCTAGATCCATTAAACCCATAGAAAAGGTACCCTTCTCTGTCTCTTCCCTGCCAAAGATACTGATCACAGAGATGTAACAGGGACAAGTTGGGGAGCTCATTTGGACCAATTAAAAATTCAGTGAGTTTGGTCCACAGACCACATGGGAACACACAAACAACCTAGAGCTCAGAGCAATTAGACTGGCCTGTATTGCATTCCTACCTGTTCTTTGAAACTTGGTAGTGCAAATCTTCAGACTGCATACCAGTTGTGCACTACTTTAATAAATAAGGAAGTGCCCACTCTTTTGACCGTCTGTCTAGAGATAGAAGGAGAACTCTGGATAGGGTGACCAGATGTCCTGATTTTATAGGGACAGCCCCGATTTTGGGGGCTTTTTCTTACGTAGGCACCTGTTACCCCCAACCCCTGTCCTGATTTTTTTACGCTTGCTATCTGGTCACCCTAACTCTGGAACAAATGGAGAGGAATGAAGGCACAATGAACCCTTGGTTGTGGGGAGAGTTAGGGGACTCTGGTAGCAGGTAAGGGGGGGCATGCAGAAATTGTGGGGAGGGGGGGATGGAAGGAGTTGCAGGGAGCCCTTGAAATGGAAATTGATAGAAGGTGGCATACAAGTTACTGGTAGGATGGAATGGAGGAATGCCAGGAGCTCCTGGTGTGTGCTCTAAGCTCAGCCCACAGAAACTATGAAATATATGGCCCCTTTGTTCTGGGTAATCACCAAAATCAAAAGAGACAAAGCAGTCATTGTTCTCATAGTTCCATATTGGTTGAGATAGTTGTGGCTGACAGATCTCTTTCAGATATCAATTAAGCCTCTAGTTAAGCTCTCAGCACCAGCGTCAGAGGCTCAATTTAATCCTGGAGTCACTGTTGGTTGGTTGTGTACCATGGATATAGACTGCTCCCTGCAGGTCCAGAAAGTTGTTTCTTTTTCAGAACAGGATAATATCTACTAGAAGGACTTACTCATCTAAATGGAAGAGGTTCTTGATATGCTTGGTCCAGGCCTCAATACCTCAGAACCGTGACTATTTCTTGCACTTGTAACAGGCCGGCCTTACGTTCAGGTCTAATAAGGTGTTCCTCGCAGCAACCTCAGTTTGCCATCTGTCACAGTTCAGGGCAACTGCATCTGTATTCTTCCTCTGTTGTCCATGAAGGGCATCCATTTTTAGGTTGCCAGCTTCCCAGCTTTCACCTCTCTTGGGTAGAGGGCATGCATCTCTCTTTCTTCTCAACAGGGGTACTTCCAGGCTGCACAGCCCCCTGCTTACATAGTGAAGTCCCAGCAAAGTCAGACTGCTTAAGCAGCCCTGCCTTACTTTTCTTCTTAAAGAAACTAAAAAGTGTAATTGCCACTGTTAAGTTACCACACAGCTCTTTGTAAGCAAGCCAATTTATTTTGAAGGTAAAATCATTGCAGTGAGAATATATTAAATAATAAAAGAACCTACATGCAGGCCAATAAGCTTGCCAGAGATCACCCTTACTCCAGCAAGGACTCTGGCAGTTGAACAATCCTTCAGACCACACGAGGATTTTTTTTCTGATATTGCATGTTCATAACACCTGGGCTCAGAAGAAGCACTCATGTGAATCTGACAGTCACTCTTTTATCCCATTTCTGGTCTTTGAAGAGACGACAAATAGGTGATCAAGCAGACGTTTGGTCTCTCTCCAAGGCTCAGCTTCAGGATGCTGGATCTGGAGGTGAGTAATTCCCAAATATTTCCTAGGAATCCCTACTTTGTCTAGCACATTGTTTCAAAGAGTCCTTTGAAGCATGTAACTCTGGGGTATATGTTAGCCATGTCTCCTCCTTAAAGAAGTTATGTATCATTCAGCTTTAATACATAAACATTTGCAGTCTTAATACAATGAATGCCTAAAATGCTTAAACTAAATTCAATAAAGTGTGCCCAATATATTACAGGAAATCGCCACATGAATATGCAGATACCTAACAGGCAAAGGCTATAGATCCTTCCTAGCACTAGTTCAAGAGCAGTATCGGAAAACTTTATAGGAGAATAACAAGGAGTCCAGTGGCACCTTAAAGACTAACAGATTTATTTGGACATAAGCTATCTTGGTTAAAAAACCCACTTCTTCAGATGCATGGACTGAAAATTACAGATGCAGGCCTTATTATACTAACACATGAAGAGAAGGGAGTTACCTCACAAGTGGAAAACCAGTGTTGACAGGGCCAATTCAGTCAGGGTGGATGTAGTCCACTCCCAATAATGGATTAGGAGATGTCAATTCCAAGAGAGGCAAAGCTGCTTTTATAGTGTGCCATTCCCTATTCAAGCCCAAATTAATGGTGGTAAATTTGCAAATGAATTTTAGTTATGCAGTTTCTCTTTGAAGTCTGTTTCTGAAGTTTTTTGTATGACTACTTTTAAATCTGTTGTAGAATGTCCAGGGAGGTTGAAGTGTTCTCCTACTGGCTTTTGTATGTTGCCATTCCTGATGTCCTATTTGTGTCCATTTATTCTTTTATGTAGAGAATGTCCAGTCTGGCCAATGTTCATGGCAGACACACATTCCTGGCATATATTACATTAGTAGATGAGCAGGTGAATGAGTCCCTGATGGTGTGGTTGACGTAGTTGGGTCCTCTGATGGTGTCGCTAGAGTAGATATGGGGACAGAGTAGGCAACGAGGTTTGTTACAGGGATTGGTTCCTGGGTTAGTGTTTCTGTGGTGTGGTGTGTAGTTGCTGGTGAGCATTTGCTTCAGGTTTTGGGGCTGTCTGTAAGCGACGACTGGTCTGCCTCTCAAGGTCTGTGAGAGTGAGGAATCGTTTTCCAGGATAGGTTGTAGATCATTGATGATGTGCTGGAGAGGTTTTAGCTGGGGGCTCTATTTGATGGCCAGTGACCTTCTGTTACTTTCCTTGTTGGGCCTGTCTTGTAGTAGGTGACTTCTGGGTACCTGTCTCACTCTGTCAATCTGTTTCCTCACTTCCTCCTTCCCGTGGGTCCATGTCATGAAGATTTCTTCAATGTAGGCACAAGTAGACATTGGCTGACTTAGAAAAATGCTTCCTCAGCTCTTGTCCCCTAGAGCCCCTACTGTACTTGAGCTACATTGATGAGATCTTCATCATATGGAC
Source organism: Gopherus evgoodei (assembly GCF_007399415.2). Taxonomy (NCBI): domain Eukaryota; kingdom Metazoa; phylum Chordata; order Testudines; family Testudinidae; genus Gopherus; species Gopherus evgoodei. Next base: position 72,194,350 of record NC_044330.1, on the reverse strand, counting down.
CCATGGGCAGGAGGAGGCTGAAGAATTCCACCTGGATTTCAACATTTTCCACCCTACCATCAACCTTAGCCTGGGCCAGTCCACACAAGAGATCCACTTCCTGGACACTACAGTGCAAATAAGTGTTGGTCACATAAACACACTCTGTACCGGAACCTGCTGATCACTATATTTACGTACATGCCTCAAGCTTCCATCCAGGACATATCACACAATCCACTGTCTACAGCCAAGACCTAAGATACAACCAAATTTGCTCCAATCCCTCAGATAGAAACGAACACCTACAAGATCTTTATCAGGCATTCTTAAAACTACAATACCCACCCGGAGAAGTGAGGAAACAGATTGTCAGAGTAGGATCATAGATACAGTAGAACCTCAGTGTTATGAACATCAGCATTACAAACTGACTGGTTAATCACACACATCATTTGGAAGTGGAAGTATCCAATCAAGGAGCAGCAGAGACCAAATAAATAAAACTGGGGAAATATAATACAGAACCGTGTTAAATGTAAACAAGAAAAAAAAGGTCAAGTTTAAAAAAAATTTGGTAAAGAAACTATTTCTGTGCTTGTTTCATTTAAATTAAGATGGATAAAGGCAGCATTTTTCTTCTGCATAGTTAAGTTTCAAAGTTGTGTTAAGGCAATGTTCAGTTGTAAACTTTTGAAAGTTTACGTAATGTTTTGATCGTAGATATGAACAACCTCCATGCCCATGGTGTTCGTAACTCTGAGTTCCTACTGTATCTCACCTATGACATTGTTGCTTTTCTCAGGCTAAAAAATAGATCTGTTTTCTGTAACAGTTACATTATGTACTTATGTACTGCAACTGGCAATGGAATTTTTAATTAATTGTTATTGCCTTTTTTTATTGAGGGGAAAAATTATTGATACAATATTGTAAATCAAAGAGAGGCCTTTGCATGGAAGAAACCAGAAATAAGGAAAGCTACATGAAACAAATCTGGAAGAACAACTCAACACATTTTAGAATTTGTGTATTTTGCCATATGAAAATGCGGTGTTTTTTAATGATAAATCAAACAACCTGTTGCAGTGAATTTTTAAGGAATACAATAGGCGAAGTGTCTTTAAAGTCAGGCAGTAATACAAGGTTAAACATCATAAAGTTGTAGAGAATGGTACCATATTTGGTGGACAATCATTACTTTTTATATTTTGAACAGTATATAAGTAAATCTTAAAAGTACAAACTAATCACTTCTATATATCAAACTAAAAAAAAGATACTGGTTGTGGTAATGAATTAGTCTTGACTACTTGAGATGAGTGTATGAATTATTAACATAGTGGCTGAGTGAATCTCTAATTTGATTGTTAGAAATGTAATCTAAAACAAAGCAATATAAGACTAAATTAGTTTTTCCTTAGTATTATCAGATAATAGAAGTAGCTGTTCAGCAGCTTGTTCGTCCAATTTTTCATTATCCAGTATCTGAGTTGCAGCTCAGCCTCTTTTTTCTGAGGCTCACCTTGTCTTCTTTCTGCAACATGTTTAACCTTTAGACTGACCCACGACTTATGTAAATAACATATATTTGTCAGATAAGTGTTTGGAATGCCCTATAAACACACACACTAGTCAGAGTTGCAGTCTGACACATTTTATGTGAAGACAGATATTTACTTAAGAATTGTGAATCCTGGTGTTGTATAGAGATTACAACAAATTATTTACTAATTTATTATTTTAGACATAGCCAAAAAACACAGAAGAATTGTGTTGTTTTGTTTTAAATAACTATTATATCTGGTGCACTTTCTGCGCATGGTTCTAGATGCATATTTTAAGGTCCAAAATTATTCTGCTGCTTAACTTTAATCAGGAATAATATTGAGGGAAGATATGGAGGTCACTGCAATTTGCATTCTTAGCAGTTGGATTTATGTTGTGAATCCCCTTAGTGGTGAAAAGGGGTAGAAAACTACTTACTTTTTAATGAAAGATTGTGTTGGCCTTGGTATTTATCATGTCCCAAGGGCTATGAGTGTTTTTGTGGCTTGAAGCTCCAAAGGCCAGCTTTGATTAATAATATATAATTTTGTACGTTTCTAAATATATCATAGGAGACCTAATTACTTTCTTTAACTTTTCGTATATATGGAAAACTAAATTAGAGACTCATGGGAAATGCACTTTTTGAAACAAAACCAGTGGCCAGATTAGTAAGTTGAGATCACTAGTAAGGATTCAAATCAGTTGCTTGGCAGATGTAACTTTTCACATCCATTATATTGCTGTAAGCTCTGCTTTAACTTTTTCCTTTTCTGCATACATGTTATCACAGTCTAAATTGTTAAACGTTGTGCTAAACAGTTGAAGCACATAAACTGGGCACCGCATTTCAAGAAAGATGTGGAGAAATTGGAGAGGGTCCAGAGAAGAGCAATAAGAATGATTAAAGGTCTTGAGAACATGACCTATGAAGGAAGGCTGAAGGAATTGGGTTTGTTTAGTTTGGAAAAGAGAAGACTGAGAAGGAACATGATAGCAGTTTTCAGGTATCTAGAAGGGTGTCATCTGGAGGAGGGAGAAAACTTGTTCACCTTAGCCTCCAATGATAGAACAAGAAGCAATGGGCTTAAACTGCAGCAAGGGAGATTTAGGTTGGACATTAGGAAAAAGTTCCTAACTGTCAGGGTAGTTAAACACTGGAATAGATTGCCTTGGGAAGTTGTGGAATCTCCATCTCTGGAAATATTTAAGAGTAGGTTAGATAAATGTCTATTAGGGATGGTCTAGACAGTATTTGGTCCTGCCATGAGGGCAGGGGACTGGACTCGATGACCTCTCGAGGTCCCTTCCAGTCCTAGAGTCTATGAGTCTATAATTACCCATAACTCAATGTAAAAAGAACTAAACATCTATTCCTTTCCCACGTCCATTTACAACATGATAGAACCTGAAATATGCCCAAACAACTTTATAAAGACATTTGTTTTAAAGAATCATACTTGTACACTTCATATGACTAAGAAGTGGTACAGAGACGCATCTTATGAAATGTTGTGCTGTATTTTATTATAGTGTTTTTTTCAGTGCCAATATAGGAAGGTTATGCCTTCAGTTCCAGTTTGAACCTTTTTTCCCCCAGGAATTAAAACACAGCCATATAATTTGTTTTTGGCTGAAACTTGGCAGGTGGTTTCAGGTCAGAGGAAGAGAGTACATGTCAACTCAAAAAGACTCCTTTTTAAAGATAATATTTGTTGGTTAACTTATATTGAAAATTTCATACATAAAGCAAACAGAGGGCAGATGAATATTCAGAAAAAAAGTGGCTGTCTTATATCCAGTATATTCTACTTTTAAACACAAAGTGTGAAGATTGCTACCATATATGTTTCTTATATAATATACTCTGTTTATATTGACAGACTAGATGTTGGCAGCTGTTCAGGGTTATTACACTGTCATTTCAGTGGTCAGTGGCAAACTAAGAATTCAGACAATCAGCATGATAGCTTTAGTACATGCAGTGAAAAACCTCTATGGCCACCGTCATGCCAGTTGAATTAAGTGAGTCTTAAATATGAGGTCTGAATGGTTTATTGGATGAATTACTGAAACCAGTTTTAAAATACTCTGAAAGTAGTTTTATGGGAGATGATCAGGGAGAAGTCAGTTTTATCTCTAGTAACTGGGAGTTACTCGTTAACCATACATAATGTGACAATGAGTTAATTTTTTAGTTGTTTTGGACAGAGCTGGGGAATAGATTGTACTACTTGTGCCTAGAATGGGCATTACTTTGTTAGAGGGAGAGAGAGAGTCTGCACACTCTCATGGTTTAACTCACTACTTTTACTCTTTTAAAGAATAAAAACTTTTGGTTTCCTTTTCTTCTAACCTCTCTACTTTTATAAGCACAAATATATTTTTAGAAACTACATTAAGAGGTAGAGATATTTAACTAAAGAAATGATTAGACCTATTTGCATGTATGAGTTAATATTACTTGTTTTAAAATTAGTGTATTTCATGATCACTCCCGCTTTCAAATTCACAGTAAATTCTTTCCTGTTAATCTGAATCAAGTCTAAAACTACACTCCCCCTGGTGTCTTCTTCAGTCTTCTGAGACAAGGTTGTTCCCAGTACATTCCAGGAACAGACTGTTGATTTTATTTTGGCACATTACTACCGAGGTATCTGATGGAAAAGTCCCCCATTACTACCTGTTTGGATATTTCTGTTATTTGTTCTATAAATTCCTGATCTCTCTCCTCTTCGTGATTTGGTTTGTAGTATTGTAGTATTCTCCTACCAAGACAGTACATGTTCTCCTCTCCCTTCCCCGCAGTCCCTTTATCCTCACCTAGAGGCTTTCAACTGGTCTGTCTCTCACCTCCTCTGGACCTCAAAACAAGTGTATACATTTTTGCTGTATAATGCAATGTCTTCTCCCTCTTTCCCTATCTGTCCTTTCTGAATAAGCTATTATCAACAGTATCCCAGTTATGAGATTTATCCCACCAATTCTCTGTGATGCAAAATGTCATAATTTAGCTTGTTTACTAATGTTTCCAGTTTTTACTGTTAATTTCCCATGCCCTTTACATTTTTCAGAAGAGAACTGTAGTCAGTTTTACACCTGCATGGGTGAATAAATTATTTCTCTGGGGCCACTAACCAATGGGTTTGTGAAACACAGCTTTGTGTTTTTAAGAATTTTGCAGTTCTGTCGTTCATACAACTGATCTGCCTTAACTGCCCTACAAAATTGTCAGCAATTCTTGACAACAGTATCTATTAGGTCCTTATTAAATAAATAGCTATTGAATGAACCAGTCTCCTGAAGAACAATAAAACTTGACATTGTTATTTAAAAACAAAACAAAACAAAAACCAATAAAACCCTGCAAAGGTTGTGTACAAACCATGACTGTACTGTTTATATTAAATCAATAATGGCCTCTTAAATGAATCATTATAAAAGAGAGAATAAATATCTATCTGCATTGACAGGATGTTGATAATTGCTGGTATCCACAATTTTTATTTTGTGCTAAAGGTTGTTTTCAGGCTAAAATATTTGTTACTTAATTAGAGGTGACCGGGAGTAAAAGATCACATCTGTTAGGCCATTTTTATTGTTCTGATGTGCAGTTCACAGATAGAAATGTAATCTAAAATATATCTTAATAAAATCTAGTCAGAAATGTCCTAATTTTACTAGTGATCATTTGCTCAGTAATGTGCATACTTAAAGCATTTGTCTTTTACAGGTTGTCTGATGCAGTCCACTCCACTTAAAATGGACATGGCTGTTTCAGAGAAAGGATTTAAATGAATATAACTTAGCAACCTCAAGCTGCTTACGAGTGATATTTTAATTCTGTCATTTTGCTCTGATAGTTTTTAACAGCCAGTCTTTCTCCTTTGCTATCATTTCATTTTGTAATTTGGTGAATAAGACTACCTTGTTGTGTGTGGTTTTGTTTTCTTTTTTTCCTCTCTTGCCTATCTTGATGGGCATGCGGGTGTTAATTATTCAAACAATGAATAGCCTGGTTGGGTTTAACTGACCATAAAGAAAAAAATAAAGAGAAAGGAGGAGATTTTAAGAACAGTATCCCCCGCCTGTCCCCTAAGGGTGCAAATAGGTACTATTAATAAAAGCCTAGATAATAGTTGATGCACTGATATGGGAGGCCCAACCTGAATTTCTGAAATGAGATTTGAGCTTGTGCAGAGGATAAAGAGTAGGTGCAATCAGCACAAAAGTAATGTGTGATTTAATTGTAATAATCATTCTCCTTTTAATAAAAAGCTGTTGTATTGGAGGATTACATTTTAATCCACTGGCTTTGGTTATCTGCATATACCAAGCAATTGAATAGTCTTAACTACTGCATGTACATTACTAGATCAAAGTGTGTGTGTGTGTGTGTGTTAGAGAGAGAGAGAGAGGGAAATATGTTAATTTATGGCTATATCTGTTTTCTCACTTTCTAGTGTCTAGCTAGAAATTTATTATAAGGCCTGCTACTATTGAGACATAACAAAAAAGCTCATTTAGCTGAAGTACAGTAACTCCTCACTTAACGTTTTAGTTATGTGCCTGAAAAGTGCAACTTTAAGTGAAACAATGTTAAATGAATCCAACTGCCCCATAAGATTTAATGTAAATGCAGAGGATTAGGTTCCAAGGAAAATTTTTTGGGGCAGACAAAAGGCATTGTACTGTATACTGTACAGTACTGTACTGTGGTTGGGAAGTGCCCCTAGCTTACCCCACACAGGCACTGCCCGCTGCAGGCAAGGACACTAGGAAGCACCTTTGCAGCAGCAGCAGCTTCCCCGGAGAACAGGCTTGGATTTTGCCTGGAATGCTCCAGGCCAGCCTCTTCCTGTCCCCGCTCCACTCCAGGCCCACCCCTTCCCACCCCTACTCTATCTCCTCTCTGGAGCATGACCCCCCTCTCCCCCCCTCACTGTTTGGCGGCTCTTAGGACTTTCTGGGAGGGAGAGGGAGGAATGGAGACAGGGCATGTCCCCACTCCTGCCCCTCCTTTCCAGAAAGTCTGAAGCGTGAAGTGCTGGGAGGGAGAGGGAGGAGCAGAGAAGTCCCAAGTCTCCACTCCTGCCCCTCCCTCCCAGAAAATCCTAAACACTGCCATACAGGAAGCGCTGGAAGAGAGGGGGGGGAGGTAGAGAAGTGAAACTTTTGCAATGCTCCCTTGTAAAACCTCTGCTCTTCCACAGAATCTTACAAGCAGTCAGCCAAACGACATTATAAGGGAACATTGCACAACTTTAAACTATCATGTTCCCTAATTGAGCAGGGATATAACATTGAAACAGTGTTAAGTGGGACAATGTTAAATGAGGAGTTACTGTAGTAGCTAAAGCTTAAATATTTTCTCTAAATATTCTAAATGTTATTCACCATGCCCTAGGCACCTAGTTGTGAACTATAGTAGCAACAAAATCCTACTTCTGGGTCGATTTTATAGCAAATTTCCCCTCCCCATTTCCAGGAGTACATAGTTATTAACAACTGAACATTAAGTTCTAAATGTTTTGAATGTTAAATTAAAAAAAAACTTCTTTTCTAGGAAGATGTAGTTGTTGTTTTTAAGTTTCAAAAACAATGGTGGGAAACTAGCATTTCTCTTTCCAAGCCCTACAAATAATATAATCAACTTAATCTTCACATGGTTTTCAAAAGCTGCTGTAATTCAGTGTCCACAGCAGACTGACCAGCACTTCTCCCCCTTAAATTAATAAAATTGAAACGAAATAACACTATAAATAATTGCTTGAACAATTCTTGGTTTAAAAGGACTTTCCTGTTTTTCAGGAAGTATTTTTAAAAAGAACCTCATTTATTTTCATGCATGTGAACTTGCTTGCACCACTTGGCTTGCAAACAACTTAATAAAATATTTAAAACTAAATAGTTTTTTTTTAAATACTATTTCATTAGTATTAGGTAGTATGAAACCCTTCATTTTAATAAAAACCTAAATATCAGAACAGTATCTGCTTAACTTGATCATTGACATGACTTATCATTTCCTCCCTTTAAAACAGAAATCACATTTTTATAACTAGCCCCTGTTTTAATACAAGATTTGGATCAGACACACAGAACTAGAGTGGAGTGCATTCACTTCTATTGGTACTTGAGTGTGAAAATGTAGCTTTTACTTTCCGCAGACTCTTCAGCCAGGAGGTATAGCAATTGAAATATATTGCATAGCAGACCAGTCACATAGTAAGAGAAGAGGTGACTAGAATTGCCTTGTCATTCACCCAGAGCAGTGATTGTCAAACTTATTCAATCACGCCCCCCTTCTTTGTGTCTGTAATGTTTTATGCCTTGCCTCCCGCCATACAAGTACTTATAGTGATTTAAAAAAAAAATCAACATGCAACTCTCACTAAATATTAAAAACAGTAAGGCATTGATTCAAACAGAGCAAAACAGATTCATCGTAATAAGAGCAAAAGCAAAACTGCAATTGTGGTCGATGCTTCAATTAAATGTGCACTTTGCATCATAGCAAACAGATTAATGTACAGATGGTGGTGACTTTGTATAATACTATGCAAGACTAACAGAAATCTACCCGAATGCACATCTAGACCACATGTAGAGTCAAGTGGACAGAGCCATCTAAGGATCTGATATGTCTGGAGGAATCAGCTTTGCTAGTTATTAATTGCTGTGGGTACATGTGCACAGTAAGTGTATTTTTTTTCCCTAAAGCTTCTCAGTCCCCCTCCCCAGAGTACATTCTATGCCTACCCCCCAGTTTGAGAACCTGTGACCCAGAGCAAAGCTTCATCAATTTCTATTTCTTCAGCTACATTTCATTCTAGCTAGTTAATTTATTTTGTTATCTTTGAATCTCTCTAATTCCAACTTTTTATTAGATTTTTCAACAGCTTAAATCAGATCTGTGTGCATTTTTATTGACTTGTTTTACTGGATCAATTCAGCTTTGACAGTTCAGCAAAGATAACAGAAGTGAAACAATTACTGTCTGTAAAATGAAGGAACTGTTGCTTTTTATAGTGGATTTTCATGGTTTTTATTTAACTCTTCCAATCAAAATTGAAGGTGGACTCACTCAGTTTGTATTGAATAAGTAAATTGTAGAAATTTTGAAAGTGTAGCTGGTTAAAATAAATCAATTTTTTGGAAATTTTTCACATAGATGTATAAAATAGATTTGTTCAGAATTTCTGAATCCTTTTTTCTTTGGTCTGAGCTGCCTATCTGGTTTTATTTTAAGCATTTGAGTTGTTAGAAAAATTTTTGATTTGAAACACTGAGAATGCTATTTACAAGTTAACCTATAGGAATATGTATAAGTTGGCTTCTGCAACAATACATACCTTGCCTGAAACATTTGAAAGGGATGTCTATAGGATACATAAGTTCCTCAAGATCCGTAGAGCTTTGCCTAGAGCAGAACAAGTTACCTTGGAAAACCTGAGGTCAAAGAAGCGGAACAGTATTTCACTGGAAAGAATTGTTGTTAATCAAGGTTAAGCTTCTCAGATGCAGAAAATTTCTTATGTTATCCATAGTATGTTCACAGATTTTAAAGAATGTGATGTTGTAATGTGAATAGTTCTTCTTTCTCTGATAGTTGGTTGTGTTTATGAACAGTGATTGTTAATTCTTGTGACTTTCGAATATATTAAGGATTAATTGGTAAACAACATGGTGAACTCAGTAACATCAGTCTGGTGTGTACAAAAGCAAGAAATGTGCATTACTTAACAAAATGGTGGCAGTAAGATTGTTTATGCTATAGACAAATTATTAAAGTATAACGCCAAATCTGTGCAATCACTTTACAATGATATTTGTGCTTGTATTCAGAGACTTTTAAATTAAAAGGCTAAGTGGAGGACAGGTGTCACTCAGTATTGCCCCACCATCTTTTACTGTGACCTGAACAGCTGTTTTTCCCTTAGAAATGGGCATTGATCTATAACAATCTCTATTTGACTCCTAGGTACTGAGGAGGTTTCATAAGTAAGGACTAGAGGACTGGGACCATAAGTAAGGACTAGAGGTGCCTGTCTATTTATGTGACACTGTGACAGCTGAGATCATGGGAGGCATTTATGTTCATGCAGTAGTAAGTTTATGGTGACCTAAATATGGGGAAAATATTACAAAATGGAGGCTTGCTTAGAAAATTTGTTATGTAATGATGCGTGTGTTTCTACTGTTCTGACATGTCTCTATTCCAAGGTTGTTTCTACAGAAACTTATCCGCAGTCTATTTAGAAAACTTACATTTGTAGTTAGATAAATGGAAGAGTTAAATCCCTCAATTTTATTTTGTTATTATTAAAGGGAGGAGCCTTTCTTAGAAGGAAGGTTTCATTTTGGGAAGCTTTTGTTAATTACATTCTTCTTACTTCATACTACTCCCTCTCTCCAAACACAGACAACAGATGGATGATGGCAACAATTTTCATCACATTTTGCATTGTTGTTTTTCCTCAGAGATTTATGAGACATCGTGTAAAGTATCAGAGGGGTAGCCGTGTTAGTCTGGATCTGTAAAAGCAGCAAAGAATCCTGTGGCACCTTATAGACTAACAGACGTTTTGGAGCATGAGCTTTCGTGGGTGAATACCCACTTCCTCAGATGCATGTAGTGGAAATTTCCAGGGGCAGGTATATATATGCTAGCAAGCAAGCTAGAGATAACGAGGTCAGTTAAATCAGGGAGGATGAGGCCCTGTTCTAGCAGTTGAGGTGTGAAAACCAAGAGAGGAGAAACTGGTTCTGTAGTTGGCAAGCCATTCACAGTCTTGGCAAGTTTTTGGTGTCCAAAACTGATGATCATATAACATTATCAGAGCCAACTGAATTACATTTTTTTTTCATTTGGAACTCTCCTTTCCAATCCCTGGATAACCAGAGGGCTTCCCTCAATACTAGGCTTCTAGCCTTCTGACCCAGTCACTAGCTGGTATCCTTCCATACTTAACAAGGTGAAAAAGTTAGTGCCTTATGAGTCATTCTAATTAATACCTGATATGAGAGTTAAAAAAAAAAGGCTATATATTTTTTCGGGGGAGGGGACGTAGTGACTGAAGAATGAATATAGTGCAACAAATAAATGGAATCCACAAAAATCTAGATAACCAAAATGTTTTCCCAGATGCCGTATTTGGAATGTAACTTCCCCATAATGTCCACTTTCGTTCTAATGTTGGTGAATCATATCATTCTATCAAGAATCCTATGTAAAACATTGATGCATTTTCATCATGATGACATCAGTGATCATATTTCTTTGGGCATAGATTTTTATGTATACACATACATATAAAACAAATGGTTGTCTGGGTCTTAATTGCAACAGTTTCCACTTTAAAATGCATACCATGAAACAGCATCTATCAAATATCAAAATTTTGCATGTGTATTTCAAGTTTTAACTTTCTGTGCTTGTGGAATTGGAAGTAATATAGATGTCTTGATTTGTACAGGTAAAATACATTTGTTAATCTTATATCTAGCATGTTGTTTAAGCTGTTTATGACATGCAAAGCACTCATGAAAATAATATTTAGGCAGCTACCAAACTTGTCCAGTTTCCACCAACTGTCTCCCACTTAGGGCTGCCAATTTTGGTTGGATGTATTCCTGGAGATTTCATCCAGGATTTCAATTTAATTCCTGGAGACTCCTGGCCAATCTTGGAGGGTTGGCAATCATACTCCCACTGCATATTCAGTAGTAATGTTGGAGGGCAGCTCACAGTTGAAGCTTTCATGTTAAGAATCCCAGAAGTTGAAGTTGAGGCAGGTTAGGTGGTGGGGACGGGATAGCAAGGGGGAAGGTAGGTAGAAAGTATGAGGCTTGTTCTCCTACTTGAGTATGTGGAGAAGAATAGTAAGGAAAAAGGAAGAGAGAAATAGGTGATAAATATACTTTGTTCCAGTCCCTTACGTGACATTTCACAAAACAGCTATTTTTGTCTGTGAGGATGCTGTTAATAAAAGGGATCCTGTCAATTGAAGCATTTGTCTGAATTTTTTTTCTCACTAGTTTTAGTGATATTAGTGTGACGTTGCACTCTATATGATTTTATGAAAGTATGCTGATGAGTGGGAATATGATGTAACTAAAATATGCTTCAGCAAAAGGTCTCTTGTAAGGTATCATTACACATCTTATAACCTACTGGGTGTGGTCATCCTGTTTGTATAAATGTATCACTCTTGTATCTGAAACTAGAAATATGAAATATAACTCTGAGATCCTATTGTAGTTATGCAAAGTGAGGGCCATTAATGGTTCTTTGGAATCTTAATGGCTTACATTAACAGGACAATTGACTGTAGATGGCTCTGTTTTACTTGTAAGTCTTCCTGTATACATGTGTGCTGGCAAGTGGGTAATGAAGTATTCCAGTGACTTGATCATGTCACCTGAACTGGAATCCGTCTTTAACTGGTATTTTTCCATTGAGAAGGAGAGGTGGGAACCCAGAGGAATAAAGGATTCCTGCCTTATGCAAAAGATATATAAGTGAGTGGAACAGAACAATGGGGGAGCCATCATGAGAAATCCCCTAGCTACCACCTGAGCTGTAACAAGGGCTGTACTGACGAAAGGATTGTGCCCAGACTAGGAAGGCATCCAGTTTGTGAAAGAAACTTATTGAAACATCTCTGAGGGTGAGATTTTATCTGTATTCAGTTTTATTACTATATTAGGCTTAGATTTGTGTGTTTTATATTTTTTTGCTTGGTAATTCACTTAGTTCTTTCTGTTACTACTTGGAGCCACTTAAATCCTACTTTCTGTATTTAATAAAATACCTTTTTACTTAACCCAGAGTATGTACTAATATGGGGGTGGGGGCAGGGGGCAGGGGGCCAGCAAACAGCTGTACATATCTCTCTATCAGTGTTACAGAGGGCGAACAATTCATGAGTTTACCCTGTTTAAGCTTTTTATAGGGTAAAACAGATTTATTTGGGGTTTGGACCCCATTGGGAGTTGTGCATCTGAGTGTTAAAAACAGGAACACTTCTCAAGTTGCTTTCAGCTAAGGGTATGTCTACATCTACAATTTTGCAGCGCTGGTTGTTACAGCTGTATTAGTACAGCTGTATATGGCCAGCGCTGCAGAGTGGCCACACTTACAGCTACCAGCGCTGCAAGTGGTGTTAGATGTGGCCACGCTGCAGCGCTGTTGCACACAGCGGGGAAGGAGACCTGCTTGGGGGGGGGCATCGGGGAACGCCAGAGCACACCGCGGGGCTGGATACCTGCTTGGAGGGGGGGTCGGGGAACGCCAGAGCACACTGCGGGGAAGGAGAGCTGCTTGGAGGGGGGTCGAGGAACGCCAGAGCACACCGCGGGGAAGGAGACCTGCTCGGAGGGGGGGTCAGGGAACGCCAGAGCACACTGCGGGGAAGGAGACCTGCTTGGAGGGCAGTGGAGTTTGCTTAATTACCAGAGAGGCTTGCTCAGGTATGCTGGGATACCTGCTTATTCCACGGAGGTCAACAAAAACGCTGGTGAGTGTCTACACCTGATGACCAGCGCTGGTGATCCAGCGCTGGATCCTCTACACTCGAGGCACGACCGGGTGTACGGCCAGCGCTGCAAACAGGGAGTTGCAGCGCTGGTAATGCCCTGCAGGTGTGTATACATCCTAAGTTGCAGCGCTGTAACCCCCTCACCAGCGCTGCAACTTTGTAGTGTAGACAAGGCCTGAGTCTGCAGCTTTGGGGCATGTGGTTCAGACCCTGGGTCTGTGTTGGAGCACAGTTTCTGTGATCCAATCCATCACAATTACATGCTACTTTAAAAGTAAACAGGAAATATTTGGATTTCTTTTCCCCTCAGCATTATACTTCGTGTATTTCCAAGTAATTTCTGTTTAGTCTGTTTTACTAAAATCAGCATCCACTGCTATTTTGATCCTTTACACAACAACATGAATAAAAGAAAAACAAAACAGAAACTTAAAAAGGATGTTGTCCTTGTAAAACCACTAAAAACTGGCTGAATGAATTAAGGGGCAAATTTAGTTTTGAAAACTACATCAGATAGTGCTCACGTGCTCTCTCGCTCTTCCCCCCCCCAACAAAAAATAATTTAAAAAAAACCCTCCAACAATAAACAAACTATCTAAAACATTAGATTTCAGGTTAGAACTATTAAATTAAACAGGAAATCATCTTTGATATGGATCAGTTAATGAAACACTTTAACGATTGACATGATGTTCTATACTACTACTACTACTACTCAGTCCCACAATTGATGTTAGCTAGATTAAGTAAAATTAATGTTTTTTCTTGATGACCCGCCTCACCTCCTCCCCTTCTGCCCCCCCCCAAAAATGGTGCAAAAGGCTTTTGGTCTGCTCTTTGAGTGTTATGGTAAATTATAACACTATAACATTATAACACTAACTGTAGACCATGCATGTTTTTTTAGTTACCATTACTTGTTGCATTTTACTTTTTTCACCCCTTCTCTTTATTCTGAGACAGGTAACTCATCCTTCTTTCTATGTTATAAAGCATTTATAAATTAATATAATTTCCTTCAACATGATGACATTGGTTAAGCAAAATCAGGTGACACTGCACATTTGTTTTTGTTTTATTATTGTGTTAGCTGTAAACTTAAAATAAAATGCACCTTCAGATCAATTATTCTTATTTTTAATGGAATTCTTGTTTTCTGCAAGCTTTGATACAGAAACTTTTGATTTAAGTGATATCAAAGACTGATAACACATCTGTGATGAACATAAAGTCTTAGTTGATTTCTGTTTTTCCTTTACTTTTTTAACACCTTGTCAAGGTTGTTAGCTTTTATGAATACTGGGAGGATAGAAATGTAGCAGAGAAACTTGATTTATTTTCACTGCAAGAGCTGATAGCTGTACAATTTGCATTTCCACCAGGTGACATTGGGAGTATGTGGTTAGATCACACAGCTGCTGAGTTAATTGGTATGTGGGTGTGACTAGCAGATGCTTGGCAAATCTGGATTTAAAAGAATTTTCAGATCCATCCCTAGATGGCTGGATAAATAGTTTATATTATTAATCCTGAGACTAGAAAACCATGACGTTAGAATCTTTTGTACTTTTATTTGTGTTTCCTGGTGCTGAGTCATATTGACTTGTACATAGGCTTGGTAGAGCTCAGATTTTTATAAATTTGATGGATAATATGTTAATTTTAAGCATTTTTTTAAAATTAGGCTTGTTGCAAATGGACTAGCAAATGAATAGTAAAAACAAGTCTAATTTGTTGATTTAAGTATATTTACTTTGTATATTTTGATATGTGATATTGACAAGTTGTTTTAAGAGTTTACAAAGCCTTACTTTTTGAATCTGTCTACTATTACTAAATAATTGTCTGATTCTGCTTCTTAATTTTCTACAACCATGAACATTTAAATTGGTAAAAATAGGAAAAATGCTGAAACCCATAATTTTTGTATATCTGTGAAAATTTGAATCTATAAACAATTTTAAAAGTCTCAATAATTGGATTTTAAATAAAGTTCTCAAGCAACTTTTTTCTGACTTTGCCTATGCGTGCACTTCAATTTTTATATATGAAATATTTTTTCCTTTCTTTATGTGTACTGTGAAATCGATGTTTACCAGCTTTTACTAAAAAAAAATCAAGCTTTCTAAACCTAATCTTGTGTGTGTGTATGTGTGTGTGTGTACATATACAGTGCACTACTGGGGCTGTAGTATTCTCTCTCACTTATATTCTTCTTTTTCCTTGACATTTAATACAATTCTTCTGTATTTATAGGAAAAAGTTTTATTTATTAGGCTTATTTATGAAGTGCTGCTGTAATACAGGACTACTGAAAAGATCCAGAATCTTTCAGTTAGTGAGCAAGTAATGGCTTACTTGAATTGCATTCTCCAGGTTAGACAGCATTATAGAAATTTTATGAAGTTGCAATAGTAAAATACTTAGTATAGTCTTGCTAGTCAACCTTAAATATTTTGGGAGCTAGAGTGAAAGCTACATATGCATTGGAAGGAAAGGAAGGGAATGGGGGAAAACTTCATGGCTTATGAAAAGGGGAGGGAGGAAATTAGATAAAACACCAGAAGTTAGAAATGTTACTTAAATTAGGAGTCCAATAGCTTCCTGTTCCATTCAAGCATCTCTTAAAAAGGGCTCTATTAATCATTCAATGATTATCACATGGTACCTTTTTTCAGTATAATGAAAATAGTCCTAAATGTATCTTGTTATTGTATCAGGTTACTTGTTTGTTTCTGATCTTAATTTTATCTTATATTTTATTTCATCCTATTTACTTCATGCCATTTCTCCAGTTTGTCCAGGTAATTTTGAATTTTAATCCTGTCCTCAAAAGCACTTGCAACCCCTTCCAGCTTGGTATCGTCCACAAACTTTATAAGGGTACTCTCTATGTTATTCTCTAAATCATTGATGAAGATATTGAACAGAACCAGATCCAGAACTGATCACTGCAGGGCCCCTCTTAAAATTCCCTTCCAGCTTCACTGTGAACCACTGATAACTGCTCTCTTGGAATGGTTTTCCAACCAATTATGCACCCACCTTACAGTAGCTCAATCTTGGTTGTATCTCCGTAGTTTATTTATGAGAAGGTCATGGGTAACAGTATCAAAAGCGCTACTCAAGTCAAGATATACCACATCTACTGCATCCCCCCATCCACAAGGCTTGTTATATTATCAAAGAAAGCTATTTGGTTGGTTTGACGTGATCTGTTATTGACAAATCCATGGTGGCAGTTACTTAAAAACTTACTGTCTTCTGGGTGTCTGCAAATTGATTGCTTCATTATTTTTTCCATTATCTTTCTGAGTACTGAAGTTAAGCTGACTGGTCTGTAATTCATACCATCTCCTCCATACATTTATCAATCTCAATCTTGAAGCCAGTTAGGATTTTTGCCCCTAGTGCTCTCCTTGGAAGGATGTTTCAGAACTTCTCTCCTCTGATGGTTAGAAACCTTCATCTGATTTCAAACCTAAACTTATTGATGGCCGGGTTATATCCATTTGTTCTTGTGTCCTCATTGGTGCCTAACTTAAATAACTCCCCTCTCTCTTCCTGGTATTTAGCTGTCTCATGTGTCTATAAAGTGCAGTCATATCTCCACTCAGCCTTCATTTGTTTAGGTTAAAAAAGCCAAGCTCCATCAGATTATGCGTCCTAGGATTGCATTAGCCTTTTTCATGTTCGCATCTTGTTGGCAGCTCATAGTCATCCTGCAATCAATCCTCTCTCCTTCTCTGTTTCTTCCAACTGATACATCTCCAGTTTACAGCAAACAAGATTATCACCAATGATTGTAAAGCAGAGACACACAGGTGCTGGGAAATTTGTAGGGAGAATACTCAAATTTTAGAAAGACTCAACACATAGTAAGATAAGCTCTGATCAATGAATTTATGCTGACCATCTGCACAAACAGAGGTCACAAATAAGTTACAATTTGGGCATGAAAAGTAAAATGTTAAAAAAAAAAAAAAAAAAAGAGGGGGGCGGTAAGAAAGAAGGACATGTAGGTGCCAGTGTGTAATTGGTTAAAACTTGTGTTACTTTGGAAGTGTGGAATAATGTATTAGGTTTAGTAAATTTGAAGGAGGTAGCTAGTTTTACCTATATAATGTAAATAAAAAACAATGCTCTTTGGGAATCAATTTCAGTCTGCAGTAGAACAAAAGCTGTAAGATGCAATGCCCTGCATGACCATGACATGTCTGTGCCACCCCCCACACCCCCAGAAGTGAATCCTGACTGGACATCAGGTGAAATTTGTCTGTATGCTGGGTGTACATTTGTCTGTATAGTATCTTTGTTTGGCATATGTATTCTGTTTTTCTAATAAATGGATGTTTAGAGCACAGCCGTGTAAGGCTCTTTCAGTGGGAAAAGGTCCAACAGACCTATAGAACCCGATTCCTGTTGGTAAAGGCAGGTAATTAAATTGACCAGTTCTCTCCCTGAGCCCATGAGTAAGAGTAGGTGCCTTACGCCCTGAAATCTTGGAAGGGAAAGGATGAGGATGTCTAAATTGACCAGGTCACACCTTGAGCCCTCGGTAGGTTATAGGCGGGGTACCTTAGATTTTTGCAGGTAATACTAGGAGGCACAATTTCCTGCCTTTCAAAGGAATGGTCAGCATGGACCACAGACAAGTGGGTGAGCAAGATAGTAAACCAGGGATACTTCCAGTTTCATTCACTGTCCTGCATCCAGCAACTCCACCAAGCATGAACTGATCCAGAATGAGATCTCCTATCTTCTGTATATAGGAACAAAGAAGGAGTTCACTTAGAAAAAATATTCTTATAATTGTACACTCATCTTTATAGTTTAGAAGTGCACCAAGAGAGTCAGAGCCATCCTTGACCTCAAGTGGCTCACCAAGTAGATGAAGACAAAACTCAAGATGGAGACCCTCACCTGCATAGTATCATTCCTATCACATGGTGACCTCCTAACCTCAGTGGATCTGACTGACACATCTCCATATTCCCATTTTCCCATGACATTACATGAGATTTGCTTAGTGCACAGATAATTACCACAGGTGACTGTTCCCCTTCGATCTCTCGTCAGCTCCCAGGATCTTTATGAAAATGCTAGTGGTAATCCCTTTGAAAAGGAACTGTCTCCTGGGAGTGGACATAGACACCTTGATGGTGAAAATCTATCCATCACTTGAATGATCCAGGATTGTGTGTGGTGGATGGGGGGAGAGGGAGGACGCACAAGCATGCACACACGCATGCATGCACACACACGCGTGCACGCACACACACGCTCTCCAAGCATGCTCCAGATCTACCTTAGCTCAGCTGCCAAGAGGCTTTCCTGCTCACAGTATGGGACCACTTCCCAGAGCACATGAAAGATTAGGTGCTGGTCTGAAATGAGGTGGGCTACCCTCTAAGATCATGGAAAGTCACAGGGAATATTTCCAAGGACCTCCCCAATGGCTGAACCAGAAAATTTTAAACCTGATCTTACAGAGGTTCAGACTTCTGTCAGCCGACCTATTCGCAGATCACTAAGTCCAAAATATGTCGCCATGGAAACAGACCCCAACTTCGTGGGAATGAATGCACAATCACAGATGGCCTGTAGACCTTCTATGTGCATTCCCACACTTCCCACTTCTAAGGAAAGTGATAAAGCAGGAATATAAAGCAGGCAAAAGCAAAGGTCATTGTGCTAACCCTGTACTGATTAAGAACACCCTAGCTTTCAACTTAATAGAGATGATGTTGGAACCACGATTACAGCTACAATTGAGATCAGAAGTTCTGTTCCAGCATCCTTTTCTCCATCCAGTTTGGACAGTTTCCAAGTAACAGCCTGTCTATTGAAATGGAAGTGCTAACAACACTCAAAATCTCTTCAAAGGTTATACAGAGTCTCTACACTAAAAGCCTACTTATTTCTCTGGTCCCAATTCAGTGTCTGGTGCTGGATGCACCGTGCAGACCCTGTAAATCCAGGGATACTAGGTATTGTGGACACCCTCCAATATGGTGTGGATAAAGGCTTCAGCCCAGACCGTAGCATGTCAGTTATTAGCCATTAGTAGTGTTTTATTCATAGGATGCTCGGGCTCTCTGGCAGAGAACTGCAAATATCCAGGTTCCTCAGAGCAGTCAGACTGGCCTGACCAGTGGTCAGACCAATTTTCTGTAAATGAGGTCTGCCGCTGATATTTAAAGTCATAATGGCTCACCACTTCAAAGCTCTGACTATAATATAGGCATTCTGTCTCTCTGTGAAACCTGCTAGGAGAGTTTTAAAGTGGGCAGCCTTCATATTCCAGAATGACAAGAACTGGAAACTCCAATTATTTTTCTCCAAAGTGAACTCTTTTGTATGTGCCTTTCAGGAGATAATCTTTCCCTCATTTGGTCCAAGGCCACAGCGTCTGATTGAGAGGCTGTAGCACACAGTAGACATCTGAAGAGCACTAACATTTACACTGAGCTTACAGAATCCATGAGGTGGTCATGCACTCTTTGTCTCCTTACAAAATAACTTAACATTTCTAAGCTGTTGATTGCTAGATGGATCAGATTATGCATTGGGGCCTACAAAGCTTCAGGAGTCCTTAGTTGAGAAGAAATGAGATTTGTAGTGATCTCATGGGCTGAAGAAGCATTTCCCTCTCTAAGATATACTGAATGGGCAGCGGTGGTACACCTTTACCAGACACTGTAAAGTGAAGTTTGTCTTCTGCGGAGGCCTCCTTTGGCAGGAAGGCACTGAAGGTGGTAGCCCAGTAATAGTATTGCTTTTTGAGCAAACTTCATGGGGTGGGGGAGGTGGGGATATTCCTTTTCTATCTCATTCTGTTTTACTTTTCTCTTTATCCCTCCCTATTTCTGTTTCACTGCTCATTTCTTCCCAGACATAACTGTAGGAGATACTGGGCTACAGAATGAAAATATATTTACTGATGATTTCCTTTTCGCTAGCTATGTCTCCCACAGTTCTACCATCTCTGAATGGCTCCTTAAGCGTGTGTGTGTGTGGGGGGGGGGGGATCAGTTTTTTTCGACAACTATTCTGCAGACAATTTTCTGCTCTAAATAGTTAATAAGTTGGCATTTTGTGTTATATCTTTCTGTAAGTTTTATAGATCTTTGAAATGACTTATTTTGAGGCAAGTAATAGAACAAGGCCTGGTCAGCATGCATTGTGCCATGCTTTGAATCATCTTTGGAAACTGTGAAGTAGAGGCAGAAAGCAGCCCAATCATAACAGAATCGTGGCAGATGCTGCTAGCAGAAAGGAAACGATTGGGTAAGAAATCCTAGGTGAATCAGTCATTAAACTGGCTTTATATATGAAATATTGATCAACTACTCCTGTAGTTCACTTTAACAAAAGGTAGCTGTTAATTCTCTGCGACCGCCAAAGCGCCTAGTTTGTATTCCATCTGCTGTCAAATACGTTGTCTTTTAACATCAGGAAATATATTAAGTGAAGTATAAATAGCTTGTTTTTGTTCGTCACTTCATTCATAATAAAGAGGAATCAATTCCTTACAAGAGGTTATTAGCAAACATATAAGAGTACAAGTAAATTAAAAATGTGCATCACCCACTTAATTACTGTTTTCTCCCACATCTTTCAGTGAATTTCACATTACTGACTGACACTGTCTTCCCAAGTGATGACAAGTTTCCTGTACTGAAGTGTGTGTGGGACTACTTTGCTGTTCTTGAATTAACTTCTTCTCTATTTCTTTCTGGTCATATTATATAGAAACAAATGTTTCTAGGACAACATTACACCTCATCTATAGTTGTGGTAAAGCAAATTGCCTTGCTTCTCCATTTCTGTGTTTTACTCTCAATCTTTTACTTCCTGACAGATAAGCTACCTTTGCTTCCTTTCAAGATTTCAACTGAAATGCGATCAATACTTGTGTGTGTGTGCATGCATGTGTATACGTGTGTGTGTGTGTGTGTGTGTGTGTGTGTGTGTGTGTGTGTGTGTGTGTGTGTGTGTATGTAGATTTCCAGAAAGCCTTTGACAAAGCCCCTCACCAAAGGCTCTTACGTAAATTAAGCTGTCATGGGATAAAAGGGAAGGTCCTTTCATGGATTGAGAACTGATTAAAAGTCAGGGAACAAAGGGTAGGAATTAATGGTAAATTCTCAGAATGGAGAGGGGTAACTAGTTTTGTTCCCTAAGGGTCAGTCCTATGACCAACTCTATTCAATTTATTCATAAATGATCTGGAGAAAGGGGTAAACAGTGAGGTGGCAAAGTTTGCAGATGATACTAAACTACTCAAGATAGTTAAGACCAAAGCAGATTGTGAAGAACTTCAAAAAGATCTCACAAAACTGAGTGATTGGGCAACAAAATGGCAAATGAAATTTAATGTGGATAAATGTAAAGTAATGCACATTGGAAAAAATAACCCCAACTATACATACAGTATGATGGGGACTAATTTAGCTACAACGGGTCAGGAAAAAGATCTTGGCGTCATCGTGAATGGTTCTCTGAAGATATCCATGCAGTGCGCAGAGGCGGTCAAAAAAGCAAATGGGATGTTAGGAATCATTAAAAAGGGGATAGAGAATAAGACTGAGAATATATTATTGCCCTTATATAAATCCATGGTATACCCACATCTCGAATACTGTGTATAGATGTGGGCTCCTCACCTCAAAAACGATATTCTAGCACTAGAGAAGTTTCAGAAAAGGACAACTAAAATGATTAGGGTTTTGGAGAGGGTCCCATACAAGGAAAGATTAAAGAGGCTAGGCCTCTTCAGCTTGGAAAAGAGGAGACTAAGGGGGAGATATGATATAAGTATATAAAAACATGAGTGATGTGAAGAAAGCAGATAAGGAAAAGTTATTTACTTATTCTCATAATACAAGAACTAGGGGTCACCAAATGAGATTAATAGGTAGCAGGTTTAAAACAAATAAAAGGAAGTTCTTCTTCACACAGTGCACAGTCAACTTGTGGAACTCCTTACCTGAGGAGTTTGTGAAGGCTGGGACTATAACAATGTTTAAAAGGGAACTGGATAAATTCATGGTGGCTAAGTTCATAAATGGCTATTAGCCAGGAAGGGTAAAGAATGGTGTCCCTAGTCTCTGTTCCTCAGAAGATGGAGATGGATGGCAGGAGAGAGATCACCTGATCATTGCCTGTTAGGTTCACTCCCTCTGGGGCATCTGGCATTGGCCACTGTCGGTAGACAGCTACTGGGCTAGATGCACCTTTGGTCTGACCCAGTGCGGCCATTCTTATGTTCTTTTCTATACAATTCGTTTTTTCAGGTGATGGATAGCATTTAAAGCTTCTTCAATCCATACCAATTCCTTAGCCACATTTAGTTTTTCTAACTGACCTTCATTTGGAAATTCTGTAACCAGCACTAGTTGTCACGTTTTTAGCTTTTTGTTGGAGCTGATTGACGAAAGAGAGGTGTGGAAGCCAAATTTTTACGCCGATGGAACAGATAAGGCATCTACAGAAAGGTTTCTGGCGATAACGTTGGTAATTTTATTTCTTCCTTTTTATTTTTGAAGAATCTCAAATGTGTTTCAAATGATAGTGTCATTCTGCCCAATCCTACACAGTGCATACATACCATCCCTGTCTGTGGAGTATTTGCACAGAGGCTTGTACAAACCACTTAAGACCTGACTTGCTAGGCAAAAGGGTGTGTTCTTTGAAATGTGTTAGCTCAGTAAAGTTAGCTTGACATGACTGAAAAGACCCATTAGGATGCAGGCTAACATATTTGATGCTCCTATTGCTGGACTTTTTTGTAGCCTGGGGGCAGGGGAAGATTCTCTGTTCCCTGCTAGTACCCACTGCCCGATGCACTAGCTCATTAAAAGGGGCCATGATTTTGTTCTGCTGCATCAGCAGTGCTCAAATTACTGCGCAGGAGCAGGGAAGGTCTTCGGGTAGGCCCAGCTCCCTCCTGCTTTTAGGGACTACTTCACTCCTGTCTAATGGTCCCCTTACTTCTCACTACTGGTCAAATTAAGGCAAGCAACTTGATGTTCAGGGCCTTCTTACTTTTTCCCGTAATTGGAGAACTGTCCTTTAGGCAGCGGAGTTGTGGGAAATATGTATTACATTGCTTGGAAGGATGCAGACTTGTTTCCTCCATATGCAATCTCTGGCAGGCAGTGGAGAAATTCTGGCTAAGCCTTGTTGTAGTACAGCTCTTCCAGCATGCCTGTGATGGTAAAACTCAGAATCTGGCAGTGCATATCTGTAAGTACTTGACTTTTTAAAAACAAAACAACCCCCCCAAATCACCCCCCCTCCACCACTACCTAAAACATTCATTAATGAAGTGAAGAGGTGTGGTAAGAAACACAATTATGTAACCTCTTCATTCCTTAATTTTATTATTGGTCTTCTCATTCTTTCTCATTATGCCTTGAATTTCCTTCCTGTCCACATATGCTAAGTACCTGTCCTGATCTCAAAACTCATTGTGTTTTTGGATGCCCACAAATACTAAGCATTGTCCTGTCTGTCATTTTTCTTGCATGTAGAATGTACAGCTGTGAGAGTGCAAGTTGGTGTCTTGTGAGTGCAGTTTTATGAAGGAAAAAGTATAAGAAAAGAGACGCACAAAACAATGTCAAACATATAGCTATTAATAGATGCCCAATCATTGAGATTATATAGTACAAACAGAAGTAAAAGCTAAGTGAAACAATGTAATCTTTTACCTCAAAAAATACCTAATGGGAGATGAGACGTAAAGAGAGAGAGCTACTTCTCTTGAAACTGTAGGAGAAACAACGAGGAGTCCTTGTGGCACCTTAGAGATTAACAAATTTATTTGGGCATAAGCCTTTGTGGGCTATAGGCCATTTAATCAGGTGCATCGGACTCCTAGTTGTTTTTGCTGATACAGACTAACACCGCGGCTACTCTGTCACCTGTAGGAGAAATGTTATTTAAGTCAGAATGTAATTATCTGAATTAGAATATGGCCATGAACCTGGATCTATTACCTTTGTTACCAACATATAGGTCTTCAAGGACAGCTGAGAAAGTGCAAAGTAAAAAATGCCAAATAACCAATACCACTTCCTTGGAGATTTCCTCTCCAGAAATGACTAGGTAATGGGAGGGTCTTTGATACTCAGTTTATTACACAACAGTGCTGAATGTAACTGTCATAAACAGATAAGTAAGAGTTAATAGAACAAAAGTGCTTCATATCTCTTTTGCCTGGAAAGGGTTAACAAGAACAGTGAGCCTGGCTGTCACCTGACCAGAGGACCAAACAGGGGACAGGATACTTTCAAATCTTGAGGGAGGGAAGTTTGTGTGTGTGCTGTTAGATTTTGGTGGTTGTTCACTCTAGGGGCTCAAAGGGACCAGATGTGCAACCAGGTTTCTCTCCCATCTCTCCGATACAGGCTCTTATAAGGTCAGAATAGTGAGTATTAGGTAGATGAAGCGAGTTAGGCTTATGGTTGTTTTCTTTATTTGCAAATGTGTATTTGGTTGGAAGGAGTTCAAATTTATATTTTGCTGAAAGGATTTTAATTTGTACTTGAATACTTAGGCTGGGATGGTATTCCCAGTGTCTATAGCTGAAAGACACTGTACCTATTCCATCTTAAATTTACAAAGATAATTTTTACCTTTGTTCTTTCTTTAATTAAAAGTTTTTCTTGTTTAAGAACCTGATTGTTTCTTTTTTATTCTGGTGTGAGGTCCCAGGGGACTGGGTCTGGATTCACCAGGGGATTGGTGGGGAGAAATAGGGGAAGGGGGAGAGAGAGGCTAATTTCTCTCTGTGTTAGGATTACTGTCTCTCTCAGGGAGAATCTGGGAGGGGAAGAGAGAAGGAAGGGGGAAGGTGCATTTTCCTCTGTTTTTTAAGATTCAAGGAGTTTGAATCACAATAATCTTCCAGGGTAACCCAGGGAGGGGAAGCCTGGGAGAGGCAACGGTGAGGGAAAGGGTTTACTTTCCTTGTGTTAAGATCCAGAGGGTCTGGCTCTTGGGGGTCCCCAGGCAAGGTTTTGGAGGGACCAGAGTGTACCAGGCATTGGAATTCCTGGTTGGTGGCAGCGCTACAGGTTCTAAGCTGGTAATTAAGCTTAGAGGAATTCATGCTGGTACCCCATCTTTTGGACACTAAGGTTCAGAGTGGGGAATTATACCATGACAGTAACACTGGGGAATTCTTTGAGAGACTGTCTGCTACTGGCTTTTCTAAAAAAGAGAGAGGCCAAGTTGCTTAAATTCCTTGTTTAAAAAGTGGATGTGGGCGGGGGAGAGAAAGGAAAAGAGGTTTAATAAGAAACCAGTCATTTTTTTTACAATTTTCATCCCACTTGTGAATTATAGTGGAAGGTGTCTTATTGAAGTGTTTTAGACTGATATTTCTCTACTATTGGAATGGAAAGGATTTATATGGCTTGATGGTTTTTAAGAGCATTTTCACTTTAAGTAGAATAACTTTTTCAAACTTTTAATGCTCATAATCCTGAAATTAACAAGGTTTTGAGAGGAAATGAATAACATGGTATTCTAGTAACCTGATGCAGAAGTGCTTCTAAAGTGTTATACATGTTTGCTTTAGAATGCAAAAGGCATAGCAACTTTTATCCAAGCCTGCATTTAATTGCTGCTCTTTATTACCAAGGCGTATTGTAAAAATGAATAGCAAAGTGGAGTAATTAGAGGGCAATCTATTTCCTATTCATATTTTTCTTCATAATATGGATACCATTGAATACATTATTTGTTTGTCTGATTTTTAGTTAAGTTGCTTTTTATGGATATTTAACATTTAAAAAAATGTTACTAAGAGAAAGGTATTGCTAATAAAAATTCTGACTGCAGCTGTTTTTTTTTGATTGTTAAATCCTTTATTTAATAACCATGGAACATCAGTGCCTTTTATATTGTTACATTTTCAGATTGTGTCTTTTTGTATGCTTTATTTTACTGAGTTTAATCTCATTCAGAGGGATTATTCTGAAAATTAGTTTTCATTTTTAAAGCTGTGCGTTCCCTGTGCATGACATATAGTATGCAATATATAACATTAAATTGAGAAAGATAAATTGTGAATTCTTTCCCTCAGCTACACTAATTCTTTATTAATCATTTAAGTTTTAGAAGTTGTACTTTCCATATCCTTGGAAGGGCTGTTTGGAGATTTTTCAACTACAATTCAGTAATCACACATACCCTTGGGAAACAGTTGCTGAATTGCATCATACATTATCTGTAAGGTCCAATGTCTCAATTGCTTTCCACACTGATTCATCCACTTTCTGTGTGACCAAAAGCTTCCCTTTTCTAATCCCTGTTTTCCCGATACTAGTACATATGTAATCTGATATTTTTCTGCTGATTTGTCTGAATTAATGTTGTACTGCAGTTAGACCTTTTGAGATTGCAGTATGGTGTAAGTATCATACATTAAGATGGTTTTAGAATTGGAGTCTTTTTATGCCAATCCATGTGATTAAGAAGTTTAAATTGGTGATCCAGTAGGTGACAGTCTTCCCTTAGTGTGCCTGCTGTTACAGCCTTTTAGATGACATGAAAAACAAGTTCTCATCACTTCTGCAAGACAGGGTCTTGTTCAAATCATATCTGAAATTCCCTGTGATTTTAGTCTAAATTGTTATAGTTAGTTATCTATACTCTTAAATTGTCACACTACTCTTCTGCTCCACAAATATCCTTTTTTCTAAGTGTTATCAACTTATTAGAAGGGAAGTTAGTTTTCTTTGTGATAGAGTATGATTAATTACATGAAAGAAGCCATAATTCTATGATCCAGAACTCGAGTGTTGTTTTCTCCATTAGAAATACAACCCAAATTGTGGGGCATAATCACATTGGTAGAACTAGCAGTCATATAGCCTGTTAATACTATGGTCTCTACTAATTCATTCCAGCATGCAATGCTCATCAGGTTAATTTGTTCAAGATAACCTCCTTGTAAATCATTTTATAACTGGAGATCTTGTCAACAGAATAAATATTCTAAAAGCTTTAAAAACTGTCTTGTGATCATAATTACTAACTGTGTTCCAAGAGTGGAGAAAAAGTTGTGTGTAAACTCCCAGAGATGTTGAGCTAGTTTAACAATGAAAGGCCTTCGGTTTTCCTCCTCATTAATTTATTCTTTAGGTTTTAGAATACACTGATTTATAATGAGGTGGGGAAGGAGAAAAGTTCAATACCTGCCCCTCCTTGCACACATTGGAAAAAAATAATATTGGGGGGGGGTGATTTTTCAGCTCACAGTTGAAATATACAGTAAAACAAACAACTTGAGGGATCATTGATTTATTTCATGAAGTTCTTCAAACTAGCTAACTTCAGAGGGTAGTGACAGTCACAGGTCTGGTCTACACTACGTGTTTAAACCGAATTTAGCAGTGTTAAACTGATTTAACCCTGGACCTGTCCACACAAAGAGGCCCTTTATATCGATATAAAGGGCTCTTTAAACCGGTTTCTGTACTCCTCCTCGATGAGAGGAGTAGTGCTGAAATCGGTATTGCCATGTTGGATTAGGGTTAGTGTGGCCACAAATCGACAGTATTGGCCTCCGGGCGGTATCCCACAGTGCACCACTGTGACTGCTCTGGAAAGCAATCTGAACTCAGATGCACTGGCCAGGTAGACAGGAAAAGCCCCCAGGAACTTTTGAATTGCATTTCCTGTTTGCCCAGCGTGGAGCTCTGATCAGCACAGGTGGCCATGCAGTCCCAAATCCAAAAAGAGCTCCAGCATGGACCATACGGGAGATACTGGATCTGATCGCTGTATGGGGAGACAAATCTGTTCTATCGGAGCTCCGTTATAGAAGACGAAATGCCAAAGCATTTGAAAAAAATCTCCAGGTTATGATACAGAGTCCACAGCACAATGCTGTGTGACAAGCATAACGGAAAGCCAAAGAATCAAATGGACGCTCACGGAGGGAGGGAGCGGGTCTGAAGACTCCAGCTATCCCACAGTCCCCGCAGTCTCCGAAAAGCATTTGCATTCTTGGCTGAGCTCCCAATGCCTGTAGAGTTAAACACATTATCTGAGGTGGTTCAGGGTATATCTCGTCAATTTACCCCCCTTCTCCCCCTGTTAAGAAAAGGGAAACAAATTGTTTCTTGACTTTTCCAATGTCACCGTATGTGTACTGCATGCTCCTGGTAGACACGGTGCTGCGGCACTGAACAGCAGCATCCTCTCTTCTCCCTTCCCCGGTGGCAGATGGTACAGTGCAGAAGGACTGGTAGCCATCCTCGTCATCATCCCGTGAGTTCTCCTGGCTGGCCTCAGGTGAGGTCGGCCGGAGGCGCCTGGGTAAAAATAGGAATGAGTCCCGGTCATTCCCGGCAGATGGTGCAGAACGGCTGGTAACTGTCTTCATCATAGCAACGGGGGGGCTGAGCTCCATCAGCCCCCCCATTTCATGTGTAAAGAAAAGATTCTGTACTGCCTGGGCTATCATAGCAGCTGGAGGCTGCCTCCTCCTCATTTTATCTCACTAAAAAGTCAGTGTTTCTTATTCCTGCGTTCTTTATTACTTCATCACACAGATGCAGGGGATACTGCAACGGTAACCCAGGAGGGTTGGGGGAGGAGGGAAGCAATGGGTGAGGTTGTTGCAGGGGCACCTCCTAGAATGACACGCAGCTCATCATTTCTGCGGGATCTGACACAGAGCGTCTGTGCTCTCTGGTGCGCTGGTTCTCTAGTACGCTTGCCCCATATTCTAGGCAGGACTGACTTTATTTTTAGATACAACATAAAGGAGGGAATGACCCGGGGAGTCATTCCCATTTTTGTCTTTGCGCCCCCGTCCGACCTTAGTGAAGGTCAGCCAGGAGCACCCATGACAGCTGCAGATGGTACAGAATGAATGATAATCGTCATCTCATTGCCAATTTACAGTGGCATGGCAGACGGTACAGAACAACTGATAACTGTCTCTGCTATCTTGCAAAGGCAGATGAATGCTGCTGTGTAGCGCTGCAGTTCTGCCTCTGTCAGTGGCATCCAGTACACATATGGTGACAGTGACAAAAGGCAAAACAGGCTCCATGGTTGCCATGCTGTGGCATCTGGCAGGGCAATCCAGGGAAAAAGGGCGCGAAATGATTGTCTGCCGTTGCTTTCCTGGAGGAAGGAATGAGTGACGACATTTACCCAGAATCACCAGCAACACTGTTTTTGCACCATCATGCATTGGGATCTCAACCCAGAATTCCAATGGGTGGGGGAGACTGCGGGAACTATTGGATAGCTATGGAATAGCTACCCACAGTGCAACGCTCCAGAAATCGATGCTAGCCTTGGTACATGGACGCACACCACTGAATTAATGTGCTTAGTGTGGCCGCGTGCACTCGATTTTTATACAATCTGTTTTAAAAAACAGGTTTATGTAAAATTGGAATAATCCCGTAGTGTAGACATACCCGCAGTCTCTACTGAAAGCATCCACTATGTTTTCAAGGCCGAGAGGTTTGTTTTACCATTGACTATTGCAGAGCTATTAGCCTCAGGTGGCTGGCCTCTCATTTCCACTTGCTGATTGGATGCAAGTTTTAAAAAAGTGCTCATATGAAACTGTTGCGATGAGCACTGTAGGGGTGATCTGTAGCAATTTTCACACTTCTGAATGCAACTAGCAGTGTTTGAAGATTGCTGTACAGATAACATGTCTATACTCTTTTTATCTCCTTCTCTGTTGGTGCCATGAACGATTTTGCCATGGAGACTTGCAATCTCAAAAGTACTTTGTCACTGTGTGAACTATAAAAGTGTGAAACATCTTGCAGTTTCTTGAAATGTGAGCAATCTTTGACTAATACATACATTCCAATAACACTTGATTGTCCATAAAATGCCTATTGAACTAGGACATTAGTCAAGAACTGCACAATAAGTCTTTTGAAATCTATCATAGAGACTTATCTCATCAATATTCTTTATCCCAGTACTACTGGTTGACAGATAATCAACAGGAAACTTGGAAACTTTGAGTTCTTTTGTGGCATTTTAGACAATTCAGATGTCCTAAAATCCAGTTCAGTGCCAATACCAACAGCAAATTCTTTTACATTTTCCACTAGTTTCCCCCACTCTGCATTGGATTATGCTGATTCTTGTTCTTTTTGAATTCCTTTGATCAAGTGTATAGTACTTAGTAAAACAAATCCACTTTATTGAAGTTGCTCTGTTAATGCATTTGTCACACCAATTATTCTTTTTAAGATAAACATATACAATAAGAAAGGTGACTATCTTAGCTTGGAATCCAGTTGGCTCAGCTAAAACTGGGAGCACTGTGCGAGTCTGGAGCCAGCCGCTGAAAGGGTAGCACTTGCTGTTGGTGAGCTCATAAGTCCCATGCCTGCCTACAGTACAATGAAAATGGCTTCATAGTGCAGTTTCATCTCATTTACTGCTCAGTACCAATAAAACCACCTGGTAGCTATCATTTGCTCTAGTTGAATAACGTTCCGCTGGATCTGTTTCTGAGCTTGAACAAATAACTTGTGTCTGGTATTGCTTTTGACCAAAAAGTGACACGACACTTGTACAGTGATAAAGAATTCTGCAAGTTTGGGCATATCTGAGATAGTGTTGACTAAAGCAAAGTTTTACTTATGGGCGTGGCAGTGAATGTACCCCCATGGAGAGTCTTCTCTTTTATTCTTGCTTCAACTCCATTAATACACCCATTCATGATGTTTGCACTGTTATAGCATTGTCCAACACAAAATTTCAAGTGGAGTCTCACACTTTTTACTTTGTCATAGATAAAGTTTGCTAAGGAATCAGTGCAAATTTTTCACATCTGGTAAGTATCAATAGCTCTTTCTTTTACATGAAGGTATTGGATAGTTAGAGTAAGGTGTTCCTTCTTAGAAATGTCTTTAATCTCATCAATGAACACAAAAAAATAATAGTGGTTTCTTGATCTTGAGTGTCAGCTGCTGTTGTTTTCTCTGACTGTTCACCAGAAACTCAAATTAGATAATTCTGATATTTGTGAGATAAGTAAAAACCCGACATTCCCTTTTTGAACGTAGGTTTATATCTGTCTCTGATATCTCAAGGAACTCAGCAAAGTTTACTTGATTGTCTGATCCTTGACATCCAAGATAATGTTGCTTGATGAAGAACCAAGCCATCTTCTCTTTGTCTCCTAAACTTCTTTCAGTCTAGTTGTTGAAATATTTGAAGCAGTATTTTTTTTGTCTAGAATCATAAAAAATGCAGTCCAAAACACAATTATTTGTACCATATACTTTCTACGTGCTGTTGGAAAAGATCACTCACGTCTTTCCACTTTGAAAATCCACAATCAATAAATACTCGTTTCGCAGGCTTTTCACCCTTTTGTAAGGAATTACCATCAAAGTGTTTGCAAGCAAAGCAGTAAATTATGTCTTCATTAACAGAGTACTCAATCCATTTGTTGACCTCTATAGTAGTTCTCGGTGAAGGTACATCCTTTTTTATCAGTAGGATTAAGTAGCTTTGGTTTAACAGGATGGTCAATCCTTTCATTGAACTCTGTAGTAGCCCTCTGAGAAAGTCCTCCATTTTTTATTGTCAGGATTAAGTAGCTTTAACAAGATGGTCACTTTTTGTTTGTAACTCCCTATGAAGCTTACCTTGGTTTCTGGTGTCTGTGCTAGTAACTCAGGGAGAAGTGGGTGTTCCTGGGAGGCAGAGGGGCCAAGGGAAGACTCAGAGTCCCAGCTGCAAGGCAACTGAGAGGGAGAGAAGACAGAGACTATTTTGAATGATAGGGACCCCTGTCGGCTCAGGGGTGTTAAAACAGTTATTCCTGGATGGCTACCAGCATGTTTTCTCAGAGAATGAGCAGGGTCTGAGAGAAAGGGGATGGATTTGAGTTAAAATTTATTGACTGGAAAAATTACAGGAAAGTAGGGCTATCCTGACCAATAAGGAAGGTCCTCTGTGAGATACCTGTTGCTGGGAGCACTGTGCGAGTCTGGAGCCAGCCACTGAAAGGGTAGCACTTGCTGTTGGTGAGCTCATAAATCCCATGCCTGCCTACAGGGTTCTGCCTAAGAACTGGCTTCTGGGTACCAGGAAACAGTATCCATAAATTTATTCCTTTCCTGTTTAAGGAAACTAAGGTTATAGAACTGAATTGGGAAAATTTCCTACCCAGTCAGTCTGGATTAGCCCTTCAGCTCCCTGGATAAACCAGTTACCACCTGGTAAGTACTACTTGACTTGTTTATCCTGACCAAGAAAGGCTGAGGGGAGATATAATTGCTTTCTATAAATATATCAAAGGGATATATACCAGGGAGGGAGAGGAATTATTTAAGCTTAGTACCAATGTGAACACAAGAACAAATGGATATAAACTGGCCATCAGGAAGTTTAGACTTGATATTAGACAAAGGTTTCTAACCATCAGAGGAGTGAAGTTTTAGAACAGCCTTCCAAGGGGAGCAGTGGGGGAAAGACATATCTGGCTTCAAGACTGAGCTTGGTAAGTTTATGGAGGGGCTGGTGTGATGAAATAGCCTAATTTTGGCAACTAATTGATCTTTGACTATTAGCTGTAAATATGCCCAATGGCAGGATGTTAGATGGGGTGGGATCTGAGTTACTTCAGAGAATTCTTTCCTGAGTGTCTGGCTGGTGAGTCTTGCCCACATGCTCAGGGTTTAGCTGATTGCCATATTTGGGACTGGGAAGGAATTTTCCTCCACGGCAGATTGGCAGAGGCCCTGGGTTTTTTTTTGCCTTCCTCTGCAGCGTGGGGCATGGGTTACTTGCTGGAGGATTCTCTGTACCTTGAAGTCTTTAAACTCAGACATAGGTAAGGGGTTTATTACAGGAGTGGGTGGGTGAGATTCTGTGGCCTGCATTGTGCAGGAGGTCAGACTAGAAGATCATAATGGTCCCTTCTGACCTTAAAGTCTATGATTTTATTATTAAGGGTTGGGATTTTTAAGTTAGTTATTATAACCTGCATTTGGTCTCTTTTTGGTGAGGGGGGAATCTCAGAAACAGAAGAAGCCTGATTTCCTGCATGAAAAGGATGCCTGCCAGCTGAGATTGTCAGCCCCTTTGGAGTTGCTGAGGAGTTCAGATTCAGGTCTGAAATTGAGAATCATTTGTGGAGTTGAGTGCACCACCTTTTTTGTTAGACGAGTAGGCAGATTGTTTTGGAGATCCCATTTCCCAAACTGTTCTCAAGAATGTTTGCTGCTGTTGATAAAGATAAAATAAACTTTCTGCCTCCTGTGCAAAAAAGAAGAGGACCACACAGGATTAAACATGAAATGACATTTTAATCAAATTCACTCAGATTTAACAAGAAATTTGTATAGAATTCTGCAAAATTCTTTGGGAATGTCATTATCTTCTGGCAAAATTCACCCTTTTTCTGTTTGTCACAAAAGCAGCATGAACCACTGAGTTATGAATAAGTGATTATGCACAGTTAAGTAAGTAATTATTAAGCACATAATAATTCTGGAACTTTGAGCAAGTGCAAAAATGGGGGTGTAGGGTTGCTCCCCTCCCTCCAATTGGTATCACTTTCCCACTCTACTTAATAGATACAATCCAAAGTTACAACTTTGACATTATTGGGAGTAGATCTTTGTTTTTAAAAGAGGTCTTCTCTTCTGACTAGTAAGTGGCTGTTTTATCTGACTGTCTGGTTGTGTCTTCATCTTTGCTATGAGACTCCAAACTTGTACACATGTGAAGTCTACACAGAGTTAAATGCTTGCTTACTTGAAAGCAGGTTTGATTTCTGGCCCCCATCACAGAATAATATTTTACCATTGGGGGGGTTGCTTTTAAAATCCTGAAAGTAAGGAGATTTAGAGTTAACTCTCACATTTATGCCAAGGCAAACATTATGAAACCAAGGAATTGCAGTTTTAATAGTCTGTAGCTTCTAATACACTGGATATGATGCACTTAATAAGCAGATATTTCTGTCCAGTTAGTGAGGGGACACCCATAATCTGAATCTGATCTCATTCTAGTTCTGAACACCCATTTCATGTTTCAGTGCAGGTATTTATTAATTTTTTAAAATTCCTCCGTAAACACGAGATCAGCCACATGATTACAATGCATAATATATCCAGATAATTTTCCTGCATATTATTTAAAGCATAAAAAGTCCAATTGATATCCAGAGTAGAAATGTCATTCTTTTCAATAAGATTTTATAATACAGTAGCATATTCTGGAACTAACACACTGTAACATTACTGTGAAAACTGCTGATAGAGTGATGCTTTTTATGTAAGATGAACACATATCTGCATTACTCTTCTTACTCAGTATCTCTTTATGTAAAATAGCTGCACATGGTATGTTTGCCCCACGGTGGTCTACTTAAATTGCACTGTGCAACTCTTCTTTTTTTTTAATTGATATTTTTATAACAAAAAGCAGTTGATCATATAAAAACATGATCAGATAAAACATAACAGTCAAGATGTTCAGCCATCATTTTGCTGCGGCGGGACTCGGGGCCAGGTGTTTTTCAAGTGATTGTCCACATGGATTCCACTCTTGGTGCACATGCATCCTGGTGTGCAAGATCACATTATTTTTGAATAGCGCTATCTATTGTGGCTGCACCCAGGTCCTTGGGAGGCTTGCAGCCGCAGTAGTTGACTGTGTTAAGGGTGGAGCAATGTCAGCTGCATCCCAGTTCCTCGTTACTCCCATGGCTGTGAGATGGAACCCTGTGGTATCCACCTCTCTTCACCTACTGATAGATTAGTTGAAGTTTACTTGCTAGTAAGTTAATTAGTTGTTAGTTACTTGCCTAAGTTTAATTCAACCAGTTGATTTATAAAAGTTATGGGCAAGATATGGTTCCTGCCTCTGTACCTAGAACCAAAATTGTCGACATTATGTCTCCAGGATTTGAGATTGATCAGACCTGAGATCCATCTGTTCCTGTATGCTTGGCATGTCTTTTATATCTAGAAGGACATGTTCCTGAGCATTGCTCAATATGCAAATCTTTTTCAAAGCACAGACTGAAGGAAAGAAACTACTTCACACAACCTGTGGAACTCATTGCCAGGGGATGTAAAACTATAACTGGATCAAAAAAATGAATTAGATAAGTTCAAGGAGGATAGGTCCATCTATGGCTATTAGCCAAGATGATCAGGGATGCAACCCCACACTCTGGTGTCCCTTGGCATCTGAATGCCAGGTGCTGGAACTGGATGACAAGAGATGGATCACTTGATGATCGCCTTGTTCTGTTCATTCCCTTTGAAGCATCTGTCATTGGCCACAGTCAGAAGACAGGATACTGGGCTGGATGGACCATCGGTCTGACCCAGTATGGCTATTCTTGTGTTCTTAAAAGGTAGACTGCAGATGCATCTTTTAGAAACATCAAATAGACATTTTAAGATCCCAATATGCAACTGCAGAGACCTTCACCTAGTCAGTAACACTTCTCTCATGCCCTGGTTATCTCTGATGTCACCCAGAGCTCACGTTACACTTAAAGGTCACACTTTTGCTCTGGTATTGACCCAAAAAAGTGGCTGTAAAAATCACCACTTCACATACCAAGGTAGATACAAATCTTCCTCCCCTGTGAGGAAAATAAAAATCTTCCCCCAATGCTCTAACATTCCAAAGCGTCAAGGCAGAGCTGCAGAAATTGGCACTGTGCCACCTTCTTTCCCTTCCCCTCAGTAGCACACAGTTGGCATACCTCTTTTTGGCACTGAGTGTCCTGGTGCCAGATAGCTGTACCTGTTGTGACTGCACTGAGAATGCCTACACTGAGCACATCAAAGCTGGTGTCACTGATGGACTTGTTGGCATGGATGCAGGATAACACTGAGACAGTTCCCAGCAGAGGCTGATTCAGCCAGGGGACTGGTACTGGCATCTTTAGCCTTGGACAGATGAAGAGAGGTAATAAGTAACTATTGCCCTTAATAGGCAGAGGACACTGGACCAAATCACTCCCATGAAAGAAGAATACAGCTTCTTCAGAGGAACAGAACATATTTGCTAAACCAAGGATTGGCAACCTTTCAGAAGTAGTGTGCCGGGTCTTCATTTATTCACTCTAATTTAAGGTTTCGTGTGCCAGTAACACATTTTAATGTTTTTAGAAGGTCTCTTTCTGTAAGTCTATAATATATAACTAAACTATTGTTTATGTAAAGTAAATACGTTTTAAAAAATGTTTAAGAAGCTTAATTTAAAATTAAATTAAAATGCATAGCCCGCCAGACCGGTGGTCAGGACCCGGGCAGTACGAGTGCCACTGAAAATCAGCTTGCCTGCCACCTTTGGTATGCATACCATAGGTTGCCTACCCCTGTGCTGGACTCTCACCCATCTTCACCCTGGATAACCCTGGAAATGGGGCGGACAATTTAAGCAAGAACTCCTAAGAGGAACTCTCAAGTCTTCTGGGTCTGGCCTCTAGACCAGATGCAAGTTTCTGTACAGCGGTCCATCAGTTGATCTTCAAGTAGGAGACCTTTTTACTCATCTCAAGGCATTGTATACTGACTGCTAATCACCAAAAGTGGAATCTGTGTATTCAATTGTTCAAAGAGAGAATTCTTTCTTACCTTACAGAAACTGTTCTTCTTCAAAATGTGTTGTCCAAATGGATCCAACAACCTGCTAATTTTGAATCCTTCCATATGGAATTCTTCATTGGTGAAGGAGGGAAGAAGTGGTCGAGGCCACTCACCCTTATCCCCTCAGCTGCATTGGTTTTAAAGGCTCCCAGAGCACACTGAACACTGTTATTAAAAAATCTGATTTTGTGTGCATGGGACACATGCACATCAAGAGTGAAAGCTGTGTGGACAATATACCCCCAAGAACCAAAATTGCTGTAATATAAGTAACTGTGTTTTCTTAAACACCATCTTCTTTTATATTGGAACTGCAAACACTTATGCATTAATCAGTCAGACTGTTATACTGATGTGGTCTCAATTTTAATGCTATCTTAACATAGTTTTTGTCTGAGATGTTGAAGGGGTGCTCACTGTTCTGAATGCTATTGTTTTAGGCTGTATTCCTAGTCCCTTTTTATAAACTGTAAAAGCAACTAATTAAAAAAAGAGAGAGAGAGAAAATGTCAACCCAAAGGGTAAAATATAAAATCTTATTTAATGGTATTAGGGCTGCCAAACATATTGTAGTAGTAACATTTAATGGTGTTCCGTAATTGAGTGAATGAACACGTGAACAAGTGTATTAGTTAACATGCAGCTGCTAATTTCCAAAAGCCATGTGTGCTTGCAGATTTTTGTACCAACTACAGTACTAGAGTAACCTCCTGCCCGTCTCTTAATTAGGTCTCTGAACCATTACAACATGTTTGTGTGTGTTCCTTGTGATTACTACCATTAGTCTTGTTTAATATATTTTAAACTTCTGGAACATTTTGACTAATGTCATTGTTACGTCTTCATATGCTAAACAGGTGCAAAATTGAAATAGTTCTTTCTGTGGGATATATTAGTTCACACCTGTAGGTATCACTGAAGATACATGCTTTACAGCTGTACATGCAGTACATAACATATAAGAATGGAATGGAAAACAATCTCTTACAGCAGGTTGCATCAGCTTTTTTTCCTCCAGCTTTGATAAACAAATACATTATTACTCATAAAATAGAACATAACACCAAATGAAAACAAAATCTTGATTGCTTACTAACATGTTTAATTTAGACTCTCATTTTGTTGTTCTGGAAAGAGTTGTTGCTAGCCTTTCCCAACACCTGAACCTTTTAATTTTCTTCGATTTGAGTCACATTATCTCTCCCTTTGTGGTTGAGGCAGAGAGTGAAGAGAAGCAAAGAATAAAACAGTAGGAGGCACTGATGTGCAGAAGTTGAAATATGGTTCTTTTCGTCTTTTAGTGAATAGTATTAATTAAGAAAAGTTCCATTCATCCCAATTTAGGGAAATCTATCTTGAAAGCAATCTCCCCCACCAAACAAATAAATATATATATAATACACACACATTGTTTTTCCATTTAAAATTAATTTCATACTACCCTCCTTTGTTCAGTTTTTGATGAATAGGTTTCAGGTTAAGTAAATATTATATTCACTTCCTTCAATCCAGTATCCCTTTTGGAAGATATATTTGTAAATTACAAAAACAGTAAGTATAAAATTTTAACACAAACACTGCTTCAGAATGAATTTAGGATTCTAAATAACACAAACATTTAATGTACTGGAAACCGCGAGATAAGGGTCTGACACAGATTTTATAAATCACTTCCTCTTTCTCATTTAACATATTAATCAATACTCTACATGAGTACGAATAAGAAATCAAAGTGTATAGCAACCTTTTCTCTGACACAATAAATCTGATTTCAGCCTTTTAGTGTGTGTGTGTATTGTGACAAAGTTCCTCCTCTGTCTTGGCGGATCCTGCGCTTATTGGTGTATTTGTTCACCTCAGCGATTCACCATGTGGGTCAAGGAACAGCCCAGAGACCTTCACCTCTGGTAGAACCTACAGTCCAGGGTTCCAGCCCAGGGCCCTGTGGACTGCAGCTGTCTAGAGTGACTCCTGGAATAGCTGTGCGACAGCTACAACTCCTTGGGCTACTTCCCCATGGCCTCCTCCCAACACCTTCTTTATCCTCACCACAGGACCTTTCTACTGGTGTCTGATAATGCTTGTACTTTTCAATCCTCCAGCAATATGCGTTCCCACTCTCAGCTTCTAGTGCCTCTTGCTCCCAGCTCCTCCCATGCACACTACAAACTGAAGTGAGGTCCGTTTTAAACTCAGGTGCCCTGATTAGCCAGCCTGTCCTAATTAATTCTAGCAGATTCTTCTTAATTGGCTCCAGGGGTCCCAAGTAGCCTGCCTACCTTATTCGTTCCAGCAAGTTCCTGCTTGTTCTGGAACTGCCCCTGTTACCTTACCCAGGGAGAAGGGATCTGTTTAATCTGGGACTAATATATCTGTATTTTCTGTATCCATCTGGTCTGACTGTGTCACATATTCCCCCCACCCTCTGCTCAACACCACGGGGTTGGGCAACTTGGGACGTCAGGCAGTGTACCCGTGACAAGCCATCTGCATTGCCACCCAGCTCAGTGTTCTATGGTGAATTGAAAAGGCTGGAGGGACAGGAACCATCTGGTTACCCTTGTGTTCTTCTCTTTATTTCGCTGCATCCACTGGAGGGGTGCATGGTCAGTCACAAGGGTAAACCATCGACCCAGAAGGTAATAACATAGTGTTTCCATTGCCCATTTCACAGCAAGGCACGCACTCTCAACCACGGGATACTTCTCCTTTCTCGAGAGGAGTTTTCTGCTGAGGTAGAGGATTGGGTGTTCTGCGTATCTGACCATCTGTGATAGGACAGCTCCCAATCCTACTTCAGATGCATCTGTTTGTAAGATGAATTCTTTGTTGAAGTCTGGGGCTATAAGCACGGGTTTACTGCAAAGGGCTGTCTGTAGATCTGTGAATGCGTTCTTTACAGCATCAGTCCACTTCACCATGACTGGACCCCGAGCTTTTACCAGGTCTGTCAGGGGACTCGCTCTGGTAGCAAAATGGGGAATAAATTGCCGGTAGTACCCCACCCCACCCAGGAATGCCTGGACTTACTTTTTCCAATTTGGCCAGGACCAATTTTGGATAGCCTCTAGTTTGTTTATTTGTGGCTTGACCATGCCCCTTCCTACAATGTAGCCAAGATATTTAGCCTCAGCTAGCTCTATAGCACATTTGGCTGCGTTGGCTGTGAGGCCGGCCTATCTTAGTGTGTCCAGAACCGCTTCCACCTTTTTCAAATGGGTCTCCCAGTCAGGGATATTGATAATTATGTCATCCAGGTATGCAGCTGCATAACCGTTATGGGGCTGCAGAAGCTTCTCCATGAGATGCGGAAGGTGGCAGGTGCCCCATGCAGTCCAAAAGGAAGAACAGTATATTGAAACAGACCCTCTGGTGTAGATAATGCCATCTTTTCTTTTGCATCTTTGTCAAGAGGAATCTGCCAGTATCCCGTTAAATCCAGGGTTGTCAAAAATTAGGCCTTGTCCAGGCAGTCAATGAGTTCATCAATGCGGGGTGTGGATATCTCGTTCAGCCGGCGAAAGTCATTACAAAATCTAGTGGTGCCATTGGGTTTGGGCACTAGCACAATTGGACTTGACCATTGGCTGTGGGACTCTTCAATGACTCCCGGCTCCAACACCCTTTTTATCTCCGTCTTGATTTCCTCCCTTTTTGCCGCTGGGACCCGGTATGGCCTTAAAGTTACCTTTGTCCCAGGGTCTGTGATAACGTGGTGATATGCTTCGGTGGTCCGGCCTGGTTTGATTGAAAACATGTCCTGGTATCAGTTGATCATCTCAGTTACCTCCTTCTTCTGGTTCGGTATCAGATCAGTGGATATTCTGATCTGCTCCTGCAGGATATTTCCCTGGATAGGGGTCTCTTGGGCCACTACATATGTCCCTTGCTGGTGAGAAGGCTTTAAGAGGTTAATGTTATAAATCTATTCTTGTTTTCAGTGTCCTGGCTGCTACACCTTGTAGATTACTTCCCCCACAGGTTCAACCACCTCATAGGGCCCCTGACTTGGGCCAAAAGCTTGCTTTCTGCCATAGGTACCAACACCATCACCCGATCCCCTGGTTGGAACTGTCAGACTTTTGCCTTGTTATGGTAATGGGTTTGCTGGGCCTCCTGTGCCTTTTCCAAATGTTCCCACACAATAAGGGTGACCCGAGATATCCAGTCTCACATCTGCAATACATATTCTATTATATTTATCATCTCATTGGGTTCCTCTTCCCAGATCTCTTTGGCAATATCTAATATGCCACGGAGGTGATGCCCGTATAATAACTGGAAGGAGGAAAACTGAGTTGAGGCCTAAGGTATCTTCCGGATAGCGAACATAAGGTAAGGTAGTAGGGTGTCCCAGTCCTTCCCATCCCGACTTACGCATTTTTTATCATAGCCTTGAGGGTTCAGTTAAACCTTTCTATCAACCCATCAATCTGCGGACGATAGACTGAAGTTCTCAGGGTATGTATATGGAGCAGCGTACAGAAGTCCTTCATTAGCTTCGACACAAATGGGGTTCATTGGTCTGTTAATATCTCCTTCCGTAGCCCCACTTGGGAAAAGATCCCCACCAACTCTTTGGCTATCGTTTTAGAGGCTGTGTTCCACAGGAGGGGCAGCTTCTGGGTAGTGAGTAGCATAGTCTAAAACAGCAATTATATATTGGTGGCCCTGAGCCATTTTCTCCAGGGATCCCACTAGGTCCATGGCTATTCGCTTGAAGGAGACCTTTATGATGGGACAGGGTACTAAAGGTGTCCTCTAGTGGGGATGGGGACTGTGCAGCTGACACTGGGCAGGAGGCACAGTATCTCCACACTTCTTCGTGCACCCCAGGCCAGAAGAACTATCATAGAACCCATGCCAGGGTCTTCTCTACCCCCAAATGCCCCTCAAAAAGATGAATATGGGGAAGACTTAATACAGTGTTCTGGTGTTTTTGAGGTACTAGGATCTGCTGTACCTTCTGCCTCTGTACTGGTGCAACCCGGTAAAAGAGATTCTTCTTCATTATGAAGGATGGTCCTGGTCCCTGGGTTTTCCCTTCCACGGGGACTCCATCTATTTCTGTTACCTCCTTCCTAATGTTGTCCTACTTTAGGTCTTCTGCCTGGGTCTTTCCAAAATTTCATCTCCCGGGGCTAATCTGCTCGAGATCTAGGGGCCCAGTTTCTGTTGCCTCTACTGGTTCTGAGGCGTTAGGGTGTGGGTCAGACTCGGGTGTTTCTCCCTCCTGAACGGCCTCCTTTTCAGCAGCTTAGCTCTGCCTACCTATAAGAGCAACATTCTGGCTTTGGGTCAGTATTTGGGTTCCAAGGCCTTAGCTGCCCTTCTTTTCTTTTTCTTCTTTCTACCCTGTCTGGGAGTGGGGAACAAATCTAGGGATATTTCAGAGAGGATTGGGGGTTGACAGTCTACTGTGGATGACTCACTAATTTCAGGGTTCCCATCTTTCTCCAATCTCCCTACTGGGAGTAAGTCTCCAAACCCTGGGAAGTCCCTTCCTATGAGCACCGGGTATGGGATTTTAGGGAGTACACCTGCTGCTACCTCAACAGTGTTCCTTGGATCTCGATTTGTACTGGGATGGTGGGGTAGTAACTGACCGTCCCATGGACGCATGTTATCCCCATATGTTTAGCCTGCAGCAGCTGATTACGCTTCACGAGCTTCCCTGAGAGAAGTGTGATAGCACTCCTCAAATCAGCCAGTGCCGTGGTCTCTACCCTATTTAGTTTCACTGGTCTGGTTTACATATGTGGGGTTAGTGAGACCCCCACAAGGTGGATTAGGGAGAATGGGTCTGCTCAGTTCCCCAGTTTACATTGCATAGGCTCCTTGGTATTGGGACACTGTGCAGCTATGTGTCCCCACTCCCTGCAGGCATAACATCTGTATGGAGCCCTAGGCGTTCCCCGGTCTCTTGGTTTGGGCAATCTGACATCACAATCTTCTTCCCCATCAGTGCTCCTACTCTGTGGTCTCTGGTGGGCCTTCAGCCCCTCACTTTTTCCACCTGGGCCCTCCTGGTAGCCCAGTCACTTGAGCGCTAGGGCTTGGTGCTGCTAGTTTAACCCCAGGTGCCTCTTCCTTAACTGGTCGGGTCAGCTCTCTCGCTGTCCTTCGCCTCTCTACCAGTGCGACAACCTCATCATAGGTGGAGGGTTCATTCTGGCTTACCCAGGTGTGAAGGTTTGGCGTTGGTCCCCTCGTGTATCGGTCGATGACCAGAACCTCTATTATCTCTTCCGGACTCAATTCGCAACCACCTTCGTGCGAGATGGAGGAGGTCATACAATTGGGACTGTGGGCTTTTGTCTTCCTGATACCTCCACTCATGATACTGCTGGGCCTGCACTGCAGTTGTTACCCCAGATCTGGCCAGGATCTCTGCTTTCAGCTGGGGGTAGTCTGCTGCAGCCTCTTCAGGCA
Organism: Gopherus evgoodei; assembly: GCF_007399415.2. NCBI lineage: Eukaryota > Metazoa > Chordata > Testudines > Testudinidae > Gopherus > Gopherus evgoodei. The sequence continues at coordinate 72,151,209 of NC_044330.1, read as the reverse complement.
GATCATGGTAAGCCTTCTGGGCCTCCCCACACAGGAACGGGGCGAGGATGCCAGACCACTGATCTCGAGGCCAGGCCTCCCGTAGTGCTGTCCTCTCAAAGGCCAGAAGGTATGCCTCTACATCATCCTCTCGTGTCATTTTCTGCAGCCAGTGGCTGGCCCGTGTGATCTGCGTCTCATGATGACTGCGGTTCAGCTCTGTCAGGGTCTTTACTTGGTTTACCAGTTCCCGCAACATAGCATGGTCCTGAGCTGCCTAGTCTATCAACAGGCGATTAGTCTCTTGCTGCAGCTGCACTGCCTCCTGTTGGGTGGCTGCCTGGACACAGGTAGCCTCCTACTGGGCAGCCCTGGCTTGTATCGGTGCCCGCAGTATGTCATCCATTGTGATGAAAAAAATAAACCCTCTCTCTCTCTCTCTCTCTCTCTCTCTCTCTCTCTCTCTTTTTAATAATCAGCCTCCTTCTTCCACTGTGCTGTGTACACCAAATCCCACCCCTGACGCTAGTCGTGACAAAGTTCCTCCTCTATCTTGGTGGGTCCTGCGCTTATTGGCGGATTTGTTTGCCTCAGAGGTTCACCATGTGGGTCAGGGAACAGCCCAGAGACCTCCCCCTCTAGTAGAATCCACAGTCCAGGTCAATTCCTCCTGTATCTGATCAGGGATTGGGAGGTTTGGGGGGACCTGGGCCCGCTCTCTACTCCAGGTTCCAGCCCAGGGCCCTGTGGACTGCAGCTGTCTAGAGTGCCTCCTGGAAAAGCTGTGTGATGGCTACTTCCCCATGCCCTCCTCCCAGCACCTTCTTTATCCTCACCACAGGACCTTTCTACTGGTGTCTGATAATACTTGTACTCTTCAATCCTCCAGCACCTCTTGCTCCCAGCTCCTCGCATGCACACTACAAACTGAAGTGAGGTCCTTTTTATACTCGGGTGCCCTGATTAGCCAGCCTGTCCTAATGAATTCTAGCAGTTTCTTCTTAATTGGCTCCAGGTGTCCTAATTAGCCTGCCTGCCATAATTGGTTCCAGCAAGTTCCTGCTTGTTCTAGAACTGCCCCTGTTACCTTATCCAGGGATCTACTTAATCTGGGACTAATATATCTGCCTTCTAACACTCTCCTGTATCCATCTGGCCTGACCTTGTCACAATATATATAATTAAATATATCTCTGCACTGCAGCTCGTTGAGTCTAAAGACATCTACCTTCCTAAGTATTATATTTTAACATTCGTATACACATTTTATATGCATTTCAGCTATTGTGTGTATGTACATACACAAGCACACATGTAAAGATTTGCATTAAAGTAATGGCTGTTGCAGAAAACATTGTCAAAATATTCGCTATGCTCTGAAAATATGGGAATTGTAAGACAAATGTGAAATTGCCTTTGTTGAAATGTGTGACCTTGCTGTTGTTTCATGAATTGAGTTTAATTCAGATACATGTTTGTTTACAGGTTGCATATATGGTCCACACTAAATACTGTGTTAAGCTGAATTAAACAATGCATGTTAGTTTAATATCTGTTACAGACATTTCTTAATCACAAAATAAAAAAAAAAAGTAGTATATCCATGATCAAAGTGAAGGTTCCTACATGATTTTTTTATTTGTGCTTATCAGAGTATATGCATGGGATTTCAAGAGCTTGCTTATTATGTGATCGCTCCTTTTTTCCATCAAAAGGAAGCTAGATATGCACTACTTCCTAATATCTTCCATTTATGCAAATGATCTAGTTTCTATGGGGATGTTGTAAGAAGAACAAAAGAGGAAAGTGGTCTACAGAACTGAATGGGAAAGATGTCTGTAAAACTGTCTCTATTAGGGCAGTCTGTACTCTGAAAAAGTTTGATAATCTCTGAATTTTATTGTCATCCATTTGTAGATTTTTCATTTTTAAATTAAATGTGAGGTGTCAAGATGCCATGTTAAAGGGTATTCAGTAGGATTTTCAATTAAAATTAGGCTTATTTGCTTTGCAGTCCACCTAGAATAGAGAATCATTCATTTATATATTTCCCTGTTAATTTACATTTTCTTCAAGATCACTGACATACATACATCCTATGTATTGTATTGCAGATGCAAATATGGTTACACTTCTTAAACTCACTTAGCACACACCTATTGGCGTATAATTCAACATATATGTTAAAGTTGCTATGGCAACATGAGCAACTATTAATCAATGTAACTAGTAATGAAATATAATTAATTCCTGAGTGACACATCCTATTAATGCACAATATATTGCCTCAATGAAGGGAGAGGAGGAGGAGAGAATGCAAATAGCAATGGCGGCAGAAGACTTAATAATATTCTTATCTCCAGTACTTTAAGTAGTGTGTACATGTGTGGATACACACACATTCAAATAAGTGTGTGTGTGTTTTTTTTTAAACCTACAGATTTCTTTCAAATATAAGGTGTAATGGTATAAATAATAGAGATGAATGGAAATAATACCAGGTTGCAATCTCTAGGTTTTTGATTAACCTTTAGCTGTTACTGTATTAATCATTCAGTGTTACTTTGTTAAACTGCATTTTAATCTTGTTTACATATAGCAGCTAAACACCTTGTCGTGTTGCATGTACCTACTGGGATGTAAATTAATAGGGGAGTGCTGTAACCACAAACATTCCAAAAGGACAGTTTTACTAAACAAGACTAGGGAAAGGATCATAACCAAGTTTATTTTATTTATGCTGATATCCACGCATCAGTGCAAAACTAATGAATTTTTAACACAATACTATGTTAAATATTTGACTTGTGAGAAATAAGAAAACTTAGTGGAAATATGTTATTTAGTCAAGTAATTACTACTAACCTGGGTTGTTTGTTTTAATAATTATTGAAAACTTGGAATGACTGCCTGTTATAAACAGATAGCTAAGGGTTAATGTCTCTTTCACCTGGAAAGAAGTAATCTGAACCACCTGACCAGAGGACCAATTAGGAAACAAGACTTTCTCAAATCTGGGTGGAGGGTTTGTAGTGTGTGAGTCCTTTGTCTTGAATTTATCTCTCTCGGCTATGGGAGGACTTTTGTTTCCTGCGTTCTAATCTTTTGTTTTCAAGTTGTAAGTACAAAATATAGTAAGGCAGTAAGGTTTTTATTGGTTTTCTTTTGTATTTACATGAATATAGTTGCTGGTGTGCTTTGAATTGTATTCTTTTTGAATAAGGCTGTTTATTTAATATTTTTTTAAGAAATTGACCCTGTATTTGTCACCTTAATACAGAGAGACCATTTGTATGTATTTTTTTTTATAAAGCTTTTTTTTAAGACCTGTTGGAGTTTTTTTTTAGTGGGGAACTTCAGGGAATTGGGTCTGCAGCTCACCAGGGAATTGGTGGGAGGAAGAAGTCAGGGGGAGGGTCTGTGTGTGTTAGATTTACTAGCCTGATTTTGCATTCCCTCTGGGTAAAGAGGAAAGTGCTTTTGTTTCCAGGACTGAAATTACAGAGGGTGGACTCCCTCTGCTTAGTTTCACGGAGGTTGCTTCTGTGTATCTCTCCAGGAGCACCTGGAGGGGGGAAGGGAAAAGATTTATTTCCCTTTGTTGTGAGACTCAAGGGTTTGGGTCTTGGGGTCCCCAGGGAAGGGTTTCGGGGGGACCAGAGTGCCCCAAAACACTCTAATTTTTGGGGTGATGGCAGCAGTACCAGGTCCAAGCTGGTAACTAAGCTTGGAGGTTTTCATGCTAACCCCCATATTTTGGACGCTAAGGTCCAAATCTGGGACTAGGTTATATGACACTGCCTCCATGCATCTGACGAAGTGGATTCTAGCCCACAAAAGCTTATGACCAAATAAATTTGTTAGTCTCTAAGGTGCCATAAGGACTCCTCATTGTTTTTGCTGATATAGACTAACACAGCTACCACTCTGAAACCTGCCTTACCACAGTACTTTTACTAGCCACAGATCCATGCTACTGTTTAAATGTTGAAATTTGCATGGATATTGACTGTTAAATTACTGTCTGAGGAGTAAATATTTGTCATTACTTTCCCAAGAGAGCTCTCCCAAAATCACCTGTGCATAATGTATATTACCATATAATAAACAGGGGCAAATGCGATCAGTGGCTGAGACAATTTGCAAATATTGATCAAGACATGTCGGCAAAGGAACAACAGAATCAATTTAAACAGCAAGCAGCAACTTTCTTAATTTAACAATAGATGAGGGGTGCTTTATGCTAGCCCCTTCTCTTGTACCACCATTTAATTGGATCTCGTGTGGAGTTACAGGGCTCCAACCGTATAACCAGTGATTCAGGGTAGACCCTTTTCAGCCTATCTCTAGCCCTCCACCTGTGAGGGAGGTAGCCAAGGGAACCTCTGTCTGTGAAGTGTAAAGGTCTACCCTTCTTCCTACTGGCAAAAGATCTACCAGCCAAATTCCGGGTCTCATTTAACTCTGGGATCTGACTCTTTTTATTTTCACTGGACATTCGCTGCAAGTTATGATGAACAAAACATTTGTACATTATCTCTTAATAATACAATTCCTGTTCTTTTTCCTTTTAATCTAACTGCTCCACAATGCTGCAAACAATGTGCACGCACGTGCACACACACACATCTGCTCCCAACACTCCCCCCCCCAAAACAAACAACAACAAAAAATCCAACATATAACACACCCCATCAGATTTTCACCAATTTGGCCCAACTGGAAAAAAAAATCCTTCCTGATCCTGAAAACAGGTAATTATGACATTTTGCAAATGCAGGTCCATATGACTTTGCTACAGGAAGGGAAGCAGTGGGAAACGGGGCAGTTATTGAGACAAGATTGTCCCCCAGACACTGGGGAAGGCTTTCAATTGAATGGAGATAGCCAATAGAATGTGATAGCAATAAAAGTCTATTGGTGACTGATACTTGTAAAATTTAATCCTGCTTTTGATATCATTATATACTAACTGAATTGTTAATCCTTCAGATATGAACACTTGCATAACTTTTAAACATGGCAGTAGGCCATTGCTATTGCGTTCAATGGACCTACTCTGTCATGTAAAGTTACATATGTGCAGAAGTGTTTGCAGGATCAGATCCTAGGTGACAATTACTCATTTTTGATTTGTGTCCTTCATTTATGTCTCCGAAGGCATCAAAGTTCTAATCTCAAATGGACAAATATCTGTGTCATCATTTTTAAAGATGAGCTACAAAAGGGTACAGGCTAGGTTAAATGATTTTTTGCGGTTGAGTCCTAGTTTTTCTTTTTTTTTTTTTGGCTCTTGGAAGAGGTGTGGTGTTCACTCCCATGTTACAGTTGAGGGAGGTGAAGTGTTTCATTTTTGACAGAAACCTGGTTTCTTCCAAACATTCGTTGGTCAAAAAGTATAAACAAATGAAGAGTAAGTTGTTCCCAGAATGACTAAATGTGCCTTCTCTTTTCTGTTGCTCGGCTGTCATCCTTGTGTGTTTTGTAATAAGATAATTTCATTAGTTTGGTATTTATTATTGTCTTCCAGACGAATAAAAATATGAATTTTTCTAAAGTTGAAACTACTGACTTATACAGACCACCTTTAAGCATCTTAAAAAGCAAATCTACAAACCCTTTTTTCCCTTTCTGCATTACCTCTGAGGACCTTCAGATATAAAGAAATTCATATGTGTACATTTGCTTGATAGAATTTAAGATTAATTTAATAGATACCTGTGACATTTGCATGAAAAATATTTAATATGTCCAGTTATGCAAAAAAACTGTTCATGTGTACATGCTTAAAATATAAAGTGTATTAGTATATATCATTTTATAAGTTCCAAATATAAAACTTTCAATTAGATAAACAAATTTATTAATCCAAAACCTAGAATATTCATAATAGTTCTGATTTGATTTTATGCATTGTAGCAACATATTCATAATTTTGATTACATTATTAAAAATGAAAATGAATGCCTACAGTTATACCACTTGGAGAGTATTGTCATTAGATCTGGGATTTGACTTATGAATTCTTGGAAGGGAAACCTTCAAGATCCTACAGGAAATGGTGGTTCTTCAGCAGATGGCTCTCATCTTCTTTGAGCTGTATCAAATCACTGGAGAGTTTGTTGTTGAATGTGCTGGATTTTGAAATGAAGAAAAACTGAGAAAAGAACCACTTTCTGTGATTTTAGTGTTTTTGCAAGAGCAGGAGTATACAACAGGGTGTCCTGTCAAATTTCAGTTTGTAAATTCTATATGTCCTGTCTACTGCTTTATAATTTTGTTTCCTTGCCATTGTGATTATGAGAATATCAGAGGGCTGGTCTACACTGGGGGTGGTGGTTTGGGGCGGGGGGTTGATGTAAAATACGCAACTTCAGTTACGAGAATAGCGTAGCTGAAGTCGCCGTATCTTATTTTGACTTACCTCCCATCCTCATGGCGTGTGATCGACGGCCATGGCTCCCCCTTCGACTCTGCTTCCGCCTCTCGCCCTGGTGGAGTTCCAAAGTCAATGGGAGCATGGCAGGGATCGATTAATCATGCCAAAATCAGCGGGTAGTGTGGACGTACCCATATTGTGAGCTAGCATGTTTCTTTTCCCTTGAACTGAAGAAAAAATTGAAAAGTTTATTTTTTTTCCCCCTCTAAGGTAGCATTAGTGTTTTAAATGAAGTTGTATCTGTAAAAAATTTAAAACTATTATTGGTGAATTAGAAACTCATATGTACACATTTATTTTACAGCTAAAAAGGCAGTGGATGATACAGAAGAAAAGAAAGTAGTTCTGCCAAAGAAACGAGTTAAAGAATTAAGAATCTTGGATGGAAAAACAGCACAGAATCTGTGTAAGTAGTATTAAATCATTTATCTGATAAGCAGAAAAATGAGCTTGCAAATCAGCTTTGACTGGTTGTTGTGTTAATTCCCCTTTCCCCTTTTATCTTGTCATTTTCAGTCTACAGGGAAAATAATAAAATGAAATAAACATTTATTTTCCTCATGCTGCTGCAGCTGTTCTTCAGAATCCAGTTCCTTATTCATCTGCTTGTTGCTGAGCTCTGGACAAATAATGCATTCTACTGCATGAAACACATGTAGCAAAATGGTTTTGAAGATTCCCCAAACTCATGCAGTGGGGAAGTGGCAGCATGACTGCATTCTCTCAACAAGCCTCCAGTCATTTCGAGGCCCTTCTGTGGGTCCAGGCATAGGTTCTTAGGAGGAAAAAGAGCGTAAAAGAAGTAGCTACTTCATATGGCTTTCTCTTCAGATCTAGGCACATTTCCAGTCAAAACTCACTCAGGATTTACCGCTCCTCAGCGTCAGTAGACCATGTTCTTCTTTGAGTGATTGTATTCCACTGAGGATTATGCACACACCCAATGCACCCTGGCAGTCTGCATATGCACCCTGTGCCACATCATGGTTTCGCCCAAGGCAATAAAGGGCGCAACAGGTCACCGGCGACTCCAGTTCCTTCTCACCCCTACGTGATCTGAATCAGAGTTTCTACTCCAAAAGTTTACAAAAATATCCTTAGTACTGTTTATAGTTTAGATTTATTGTTTGTTCTGTATTTTCTGTTTAATTGCCCCCTTTTTCGTAGCAGATTTAGAAATTGGGATACCACTTATATGGTGTTTTCCGCCAAACTATTCCCTTGTCCCCTTTACTCCCAGTACCCAGGACTGAGTACTGAATTATGCTAAAGATCGTGGGGTTCAAAACCTGCACTTCCTGCTCCTGCTCATTTTCCATCAGTGATGAGCACCAGCACTTTTTATACTGCTTGGGGGAAGCCCATATTGTAGACACATGCAGTATCTTCCTCTCCTTTCCTGACCGTACTCAAGAGAACCAGACTCCCTATCTCAGAAAAGACTTTATGGGGGATGCCATGGGACTGACATTGGATCATGACTGGTGAACCCCCCTGTATATCAGCCTGAACAGGTGAAGAGTTCTCCCCCTACCACAGAACCCCCATCATGTTCTGCCAGTACCAGTGCTAAGAACTGCATGATGGGGCATAGTCATGAACCAAGGAAGCATGCACGTATTAAGCATAGCAGTTAGTTTTCCTCCAAGTCTATGAAGGATTCAGCACTGACCATGAATTCCAGTCTCGTTCCTTATCTCACGAGACTGAGAAATGGGAGCACTGATAGCCAGATCTGCCCGTGTCAATCACAGATCCTGCCATTCCATCTGCTCCAGCTACACTGATTTCCCGAGCACTGTCGGTCTCCAGATAGATGCAATTCCCTGTACTAGCTTCTCCAGTGGAACAGATACCATTGACCCCTGGGAGATCGGAAGAGCCCTGAGTGCCCATGAATTGTTTGCGCTGGAAGGACTACTGTCTCCATGATCCCCAACCTTATCACTAGTTTGAAGGGACCCTTCAACCGCTATGTTTCTTTTGCCTTCTATTTCAGTAGTTCCTACCGTACCACCATTTGGCGAAAATTCTGACTTCTCTGATTCAGATGATATGGATGTCTGACACTGTCCATATCTCTCGTTTTGGAAGCATGACTTCCAGAATCTTCCAGTGGCACCATGGTAGTTCCCCTCCTTGCCTTAGCCACATAGTTGGCATCTGGCACTGTGTTCCCAGGCTATGCAGCAGCAGGTCAACTGGGTCATGGCCCCAGTATTCATGCTCTGAAAGATCCCGCTAGGTTCAGGAGAATTTCTCCACATTGCCACTACAGTGCTTGTCTAATAGTCGCTCCAACATAGGGTTGGTTGATGCACTGGTTAGCCCAACTTCACCGGTATCCCTCATCTTCTCCAGACACAGCCACTTCTTCAATCCCCTCCTCTATGCTGGAGAACTATCGCCAATTCCAAGAATTGCTGCGGAGAATAACCAAAGTCCAAGAGATGTCCTTAGAGGACGTACAAGACAGTCAGCACTGGCTGCTTCACATCTTGCACAGTTCAGACCAGTGAGGTTGGTTCTACCAACCAATGATGCCATCCTCCAACTGGCACACACTGGTGTACCCCAGCCACACATGCACCCATCCCGTAATGGGCTGAGAAGTAATAGTATGTCCTTACCAAAGGACCAGTGTTCCTGTTCTCTCATCCTCTATCAAACTCATTGGTCATCCAGGTGACTTCATAGTGTTCCATGCTACAACACCTCCGCTCCACCCTCACGACTCTGCAATCGCAAACATTTTTGACTGATTACGAACTCAAGTGAGGGATTTTTTCGCATCCCACAACAATAACAGATGCACCCATTATTGTTCAAAGGGAGAAATTGGAGCTTCATAATTTATGAAATTGGAGCTCAGTCTCAGGGGCAAGCCCTAATCATAAATTGGTCGGACTGCACAAACTGTGCCCCTCCACACCTCCTCCCAGCTCCTCCTATCGTGAGTAGTCCACAAGATCAGATGAGAGAAAGCAGCAACCATCCTGATCGCCTCCTTCTGGCCTTGCCAATTCTGGCTTCCATTTCTCCTCTGAATGTTGAAGCACCTTCCACTCACACTTTGGATGTTCCCAGAGCACTTGACCCAATGGTAGATTCAGACACCCCAACCTGCACACCCTTCGACTGATGGCTTGGTTTTTGGGTGGCTCCCTCCACTAGCTCAGGAGTACTCTCTGACCATGTAAGATGATGTCCTTTCAAGCAGCAGGAAAGATTCCACAAGATGCTCATATCGAGCCAAATGGGTGCATTTCACCTCCTGGACTACACAACAGGGCCTTATCCCCGAAGCGATGGGCATCCCACTACTCTTGGAGTGTTTCTTCTTTCTGAAGGACTCGGGACTGGCCCTCAGTTCCATAAAGCTGCCATTAATGCTTTTCACCTGCTGGTAGACAGCCATTCAATTTTTACCCCACCCCTACCTGTATGGTTCTGTAAGGCCCTTCTGCGAAAACCATCAGATCATACCTAGAGATTGTTTATCTGAAACCTCAGATATGTAAGTAAGTCAGGGAATGTCTAGGTAGATGCGATTAGGGTTTATTTTATTATTATTATTTCTTATTGGCTTGTGGTTTCCTCTGTGCTAACCACTGGTCCTTTTGTTTTGCTTGTAACCTTTAAGCTGAACCTCAGAGAGCTATCTTGATTAATTTGTGTAATGGTTGGCCCTTTTTTTTTTTCCTTTTGATCTAGCAAAACTACAACTACAGCCACACTCCAGAATGTGCCCCTTGCAGACATATGCAAGGTAGCCATGTGGAGTTCGATACACATCTTTTTCCACACACTATACTCTAGTGCATGATTCTGCCATGGATGCTTCATTTGGAGCAGCAGTTCTCCGTTCCACAGTCTCCTTACACCATCCTCTCACATAAATAGTTCTGGTTACTCACCCTTGTTGGAGTACAATAGGGACTATCACTCACTGAAAGAAGAAAACAAAGTTACTAACCTGTAGTTGGAGGTTCTTTTGAGATGTGCGGTCCCTATTAGTGTTCCAAACCCACCGTACATTCCCTCTGCTGCGGATCCAACAGATCTTTGGTACAGAAGGAACTGGAGATGCCAGTGGCCTGCCTCATCCTTTATCATCTCAGGCTTAACCAGGAGGCGGCACAGGATGCATGTGCAGGCTGTCGAATACTAAAAGCTCCTGCTCCAGGCACATGTGCATAACCCTCAGTGGAATACAGGTAGGGGCCACACATCTCAAAGATCCTCCAGTTATAGGTAACTTCATTTTCTGTTGCAGCCCATCTCCCTCCAGGGAAATTTCTTTGGGGCTGCTGGTTGGGACTCTGTGATAGCGTGACTCATGAAAGAGCTTGGACTTGTCTCTCAATAGCTGTGCCCCTCTAGCCATCTGAAGCTCACCCCATTGTGACTTATTGCTATTCACCAGAGAACTAATTCAGACTAATGATTGTGTGACCTATAATTTAAAAGAGCGCAAGAGCAAGTGAAAGTAGTAGAGCTAGTATATCACACAATGCATTTCATTTAGATAAGTTAATTTGTTCTAATTGTTTAGGTAACACTTCATAGTATATATGTATTTCCAAATGTAATGTTACGTGTCTAGGAAATATAATGAAATCTTACTAATGCAATGCCTCACTGCCATGAAACCTTTCTGTGAAGGGGGAAATAATTGTTGAGAATTACTTGGAGCGTGAATTTGCAAAATTATGTAAAGCAAGAGTTATGTACATAGTTGCATTGATACATTTAATGTGTGGAATAGGAAACGTTAAAACAAATAAACATTTTAAAATGAAAAGCTTTACCCATCAAATCTAACATATAGAGAAGCTTTGAAGTATTTCACACATTTGTGTTTGGAAGTCACCAGTTAATATTGATGCAGGCTGCCAGTCCTATCCTAAAATGGGAAATCTTTAATATATAAATAGATTAACAAAAACGTTTAGTATTAGCATTGTCTTTTCTGTACCATTATTTTCACTAAACCAGCATAATTTACCCTGAAAGCAAGGGCAGATACTTTTGCCCAATACAATTCTGTTAATTTTTTGAATAAAAAAATCTATTACTGTCATCTATGATAAGGCTAGTATATGCCTGCCTCTTTGCCCACGTGCTTTCAAGAATAGTCTTGCAATCTGACCCTATATAATTCATTCTGCTTAATGAGGATTTTTGGAAAGTATTTTAAAAATGTAGCAACGAAATATGTGCAGGCTTACAGAAAAAAATACGTTATTATTTAGTACTGCTGAGAAACACGTAGTTTCTCATTTTCCAGCTATCATGAGCTAAGAGCTCAATCAGGCCAAAAAATTTACTTGGTCACCTAAAGTTAGCCATATAGCACAGAACCAATTGACCTAAACAGTTGATCTGATCTCTCCCCTCCACTCCCCCCAATCCCATTGATTTTAGTGGTAGCTAAGAGGAGGTCACTACCTGTGAAAACCAAACTACTTTTATTTTGGTTTTGAGCTTTAAGGTGGAGCTGTAATCTCAGTACCTAGCGGCAGGGTGGCATTGTGTTGCTCTGGATTGATTCTTATGGGCAGCATAAATTCCTTAGGGAGCAAGTCCCCTTCATATTCCCTGGCCAAGTAATGGTGGTGGTGGGGAGTTGCGGAACCACACCAATCATTGGCCTGTCCCATCTACCTACATATGGAACGAAAACACAATGGAAAAGTAACAGTGATTCCCCACTTGGGGTCTCGTGTACATTCTGTATGCTTGAGAATGCCAGTGCCCAATTGCCTGAATTGCTGTAGCTCCCATAGTCAGCTGGGCTACTGCTGTTGCTGCCCCAATCCTGAATGAGAGGGAACCATATTCCTGTGTAGGAACCCCAACCTCATCAGTCCCTGTCTTAAAACTGTAACAAACTGATACGTTGTGAGGAGACGCCCATCACCGAGAATAAAGAGGGGGCCCATCCTCGCTGGTCTTATTGTCACGTATGCCCTCACAGTCTCCACAGGGCAGATCTCAGACCTGACACTCTCGTGTAGAATAATGGCTACCCTTGAACCATTTTTGACTTCACCAGGAGAATATAACCAATCACCCTTTCCAGTGTATATTCCTCTGTTCCAAAGACCTGCCAGAAGAAGCCTTACAGGATCCAGCTACTAACTCACTGATCCTAAAAGCTCCAAAAAATGCTGCCACAAATGCCAGCCTGAATAAGGCCATCTCCTGACCACAGCCACTTATGGGTTCCAGAATCTGCGCCACATCCCTAAGTGTATTAACAGTGATGGAATGACGTGTATCCTCACTCAGGCTGGTGCTTCCAGTCCACTCCTCTCTGTACCTTCGAACTAAAACACTGGGTAACAGCTTAGCCTATTGACAGACGTAAGGGCAAATAGGCGAGTAGAGATGGTTGAAGATTCCAGTTGTTGGATTGGTAACAACACAACTGTTGTGGAAAAACCATCCACACCGTTGAATTTGAATCAGAACAGCCTGAGGCTTCTTTATTGATTACAAGTGTGCACACAGGGAGACAACAGTGGTCCCCTACGCAGAAGGTCGGCTGGTCTGCCCTTCACAAACTTTACTTAGCTTTTAAAACTTTAAACTGCAAAGCATCACTCTGTAATACATTTGATACATTCCTTATTTGGCATTTGCATAGTTAATATTGCAGAACATAAGTGATAACTTTCCTTATATGGCTTACATATTGCAACTCCAGGAGCATGTTGTCACCTGTTATTGTCCTCAGGGTGGTCATGTGGGTCTAACTGTTATGTGACCCCACTTGCGGTTTTCTTAAGCAAGCAGCTTATTGCTACAATATAACCCACAAAGCTGCAATGGCTCCCCCCAGGTCCCCCCTGCCTTCATTTAGTACTTTTCCAGACAGTGTATTTGAGTAAACAAGTTTTTAGGGAAGTGAGAGCAGTGTGGCTAAAGGCTAGGCCTGCAAAATTTGTCTTGATAGCTAGAAAGTCCCTGTTATGGAAGGGAACAACAGGAAAGCCCCTATTGAGGAGGGGATATTATTTTCCCTATCACCATGTACTGCAGCACATGTTCCTCTGCAATTGGCCATATTGGTGACAGGCCCTCTAGATCCTGGAATTGCCCAAAATTTAACTCTGCAATGTTTTTGGAGATGCTGACATCTGTGCTATACTGGCAACCATCATATGCCAAGATTTCATAGCTAGTAGTATCTGTTCAGGTTCCTTGCTGGCTCCTGGTGCCAAAAGCCGAAATCTATACATCTGAAAATGATACAGTGAGTGTGCTATGCTATTATCAATCCTGGGCACATGCTTGAAAGAGAAATAGAGGCTAAAGCTTAAACATGGTAGTACAAATGCCCTTACCAGTCACATAATCCTGTGTGATCTGGAGGACTGGTGATGGATAACATGTATAACGGCAATGTTGTCACACCAGAAACACACCCTTCTGTTTGCAAACTCCATTCCTCAAATGACCACTGGAACCAAAGTAGGAAAAAATCCAGAAATGTTATATCCTACTATCCCTGTTATCATCCAGGTGGAGGACCCAGGTGGGTGCACTATCTGCTTTGGTAAAATATCCCAAAACCCATGCCTTCCAAAGCATCTGAGTAGATCTTAAAATCAACCTCCCTTATTTATTCATTCCTCCCTCCAGAATGGCACTCCATTAAAATCGCTCACAATTTGTCCCCACACCCTGAAATCCTCCTTCACCTTTTTAGTAACTCTCTTAAAATGGTGAGGTCTTTGTATGCTTGCAGTGGTCACCACCAGCCTGGCACAAAATGCTAACCTCAGGGCTACTACCCAGCAGGGACAGTTGTGAATAAACTGCAGCTCAAAGAGTGTAGCTTTCTTTGCATCTCTACCTCTTCTAATTAAGCCCTGTATCTCCCAAAGCTTATCCTGAGGGAGTTGCAGTATACCAGCCTATGCATCTATCTTGATCCCCAGCTTAGGTCAGTGTAGTGGAAGATCCCTCTGTGTTGGCTGGTCACATGTGCTGTCTCTATTTTATTCTATTCTGAAGATCCATTGTTGAGACACAGTCTCAAATATTAACATAGTCGAAAGAGTATTAAGGCAATAATTATCAAAGCTCACATTAGATGGCCTGGTCATGTTATTAGAATGAGAGATGACAAACTCCTGAAAAAAGGTTGCTCATAAAGCACCGGAGGGGTGGTCAGCGAAAATATTTAGGACACGTTTAAATAGAATCTTAGCTCATCCAACATAAGTTTTGATATCAAAGACATAATGGAGAGCAATTATCAATAAAGGTTGTAAACACTTCGAAGAAGATAGATGTGAACAACTGATTTTAAAAAAAAGGGCCGAGCATTCTATCAAGTATTCAGTGGGACACGGCGTGTTCCCATGTGACATCTGTTCACGATCTTGCTTCTCACAGTTTGGACTATATAGCCACATGAGAACACCAGATGATGCTGTGACATCATTTTCAGATGCGATGGAGAGCCATATCATGGCCAGTATTGAAAAAAATTGCACAGAAACCAACCTCAGATATCAACCTCAGATAGAAACTTTGGCCACATTACATCTCTGATAGAAACTGCTCTGAGATGCTCTTCTCTGACAAGCTGATTTGACACCCCTTCAAGTTATTGCAGCTCAGATGGTTGAAACTGTGGTAGCCTATCTATATCAAGACTACTTGGTGACTTTTAAGTCCAAAATCCATTTGGAAGTGTATAGATTAACCTGGGGGCCACACAGCAGTGCGGCTTCCCTAGATGTTTCAGCTAACTCCTCTTAAATTCCTTTGAGAGCCTCAGAGCTGTGTTAGCCTTTAAAAGCATACAGCACATGCTCCCGTGAGTACTGGCTCTGCTCCTACCCAAGTAGAGGTGGGGAGGAGGGCCATGTGTCTTTTCCCGCATCATGTTTATCTGTTTGGGGAATGTACTGCGGTTGATGTTGCATTTTTTCACCACTTGCTCTCAGGGAGTGCCATAGAATGGCAGCTCCCAGTGATTCTTAGCCATCTCAAATGCACAATTTACACACACACATGAGTGCTGTTTGTGAAAGGGGCAAGACAGAAAGCACTAGACTGAAATCTTTTATTCACAGGATAAGTCCAATAGGTACACTAGCAGTGAAAACATTTCATCCTTCACAGAAAAATGCTTGAGTGTTTGTGAGGGTGTGTGTTACAGTATGAGAGAGTAGAATCATAGAACAGGAAGGGACCTCATGGGGTCATAGGGTGACCAGATAGCAAATGTGAATAACTGGGACAAGGTATGGGGGGTGCCTAGATAAACAAAACACCCAAATATCTGGACTGTCCCTATAACACAGAGGTGAGCAAACTACGGCCCGTGGGACCATCCTGCCCGGCCCCCAAGCTGCTGGCCTTGGAGGCTAGCCCCCGGTCCCGCCCCTGCTGTCCTCCCTCCCCCACAGCCTCAGCTCACTCACTCCGCCTCCAGCTCAATGCTCTGGGCAGTGGGGCTGTGAGCTCTTGGGGCAGAGCAGCTGCAGAGCCCAGCTTGACCCAGTCTCTGTACTGCGTGGTGGTGGTGGCGGCGGCAGTGGTGTGGCCTGGCTCCAGCTGGATGGCGCAGCTGTAATGGTGCTAGTCATCGGTGCTCCTGGTAGCGCAGTAAGGGGGCAGGGAGCAGGAGGTGGGGGCTGGGCCACAACCCTCTCCCCTAACTGGCCCTCCATACAATTTACAAAATGCAATGTGGCCGTCAGGCCAAAAAAGTTTGCCCACCCCTGCTATAACATCTGGTCACTCTAGGTCATCTAGTCCAGTCCCCTGCACTCAGGTCAGTCTTTGGCCTATCAGTTCAAATCATCAGGGAGGGAAAATGTGATTGCCTTTTAATTTTTTAAGAATGTGGACATTTGTTATTAGAAATTGCCACGAGGCAACTTATTTTGCTAAAAACATTATGTAGCCCTCTGTATAAATCCATTTTTCCTGTTGATAATCTGACCTATAGTTAACCTATTTCTGAATTATTTTTGCAGTAAAAAAAAACTTATTTAAATTATGATTTGCGTCCTACTTTTGACTTATTTGGTTTTAATAACTTCCTATTTAATTTCAGCAATCTTTCTGGGATCTTTCCGAATGCCTTATGAAGAAATAAAAAATATTATTTTGGAGGTGGATGAAAAGAAGCTGAGTGAATCCTTGATTCAGGTAAGTCGTAATGTCATCTGTTTAATTCAGCAAATCAGCTTTCCTCATAACAATCGCTTCAAAGAAATGAGCTTTAACTCAAGAAGAAGAATAAGGAACTATTCAAAGTTGTGTGCTAAACGCATGCTATAAACTTGTCACTTTATCTTCTTTAGTACATATGCATTGTATCTGCTCTTTCATCTTTATTTTTGGGTACGAAGAATAGACAATGTAATTTTTATGTAAAGGAACTATTGACATAGTCTGGCTCCTTTTTGTCTTCACGTTAATTTTCACGTGCATACAGAAAACACTAATATAATAGTGAGTAAATACTCAAAATGATCCTTAAGCTATCTTCTACTGATGATGTGTGGGGATGTTCCCCTGCCTCCCGCCCCCCCCAATACATGTTTGAGAGTACAAGAACCATGTTGGACATCAGATCCATTAATTTAATATGGGGTAATATTTACTGCCATGCCCTCATTGAGCTAAAGAAGTTACTGATAGTATTCTTTGACCTTGTCTACACTAGAGAGAGGGGGGAGGGATCGATCTAAGATATGCAACTTCAGCTTTGAGAATAGTGTAGCTGAAGTCAATGTATCTTAGATCAAATTAAAATTAATTACTTTGCATCCTCGCGGCTCACCGCAGCTCTCCCATCAACCTTGCTTCCACCTCTCGCTGAGCTGGAATTCAGCAGTCAAGGGAGCGATCGGGGATCGATTTATTGCGTCTACACTACACACAATAAATCAGTCCCCGATAGATCGATCGCTATCCACTGATCCGGCTGGTAGTGTAGACGTACCCTTTGTGTGCCAGCACTAGAGGGGGATGGGACATGTAGCCAGTACGTTTCACAGATATTTGCTGAGCAGAGGAATGACGAGAGCAAGAAATCTTGGGTTCTATTCTTTTTATTTTGGGTGGAAAGAAGGTAGATTTGGATTTATACCCACTCTTTTTAAATCAAAGTCTAAATACTTAGTGCAAAAAACCCCAAACCAAAATAAAACAAAACCACCACCAGAAAGCAAAACAACTGCATATTGGAATAAATCCTGCATGGTAAAGTCCTCCTATTGAGGAGAAAAATAAATTCCTCCTTTTTATATTAGTGCTTAGCTTAATTTCATGCTTTACTCTTCCATCAGGGTCTGTACTGAAATTCCAGTGAGCTTAATTTTAGCAGAACAATGCCATCGTGTCCTTCAACTATGAGCCCAACAAGCAGCCTAGTAGTATGTTTCTAACAGGTTATTAAGCTTAATTGTTTGGAAGCTGATAATATTAATGTAGAGTGTTATTTTCTGTAGCGTATTGTAGAAACGTACTGTATAGATAAATGAAAAACAAATAGAAAAATTGAATACATGCTACATTTTACTGTCTGCTTTCCTTTTATTCCATAGTTAATGTTTCTTTAATACACCATTGTTTATGTGCATTTTTATTTGGGGTATTGAGTCTGTATGTGTGGCATACAGGTGCAATTCAGTGCAACTCCCCCTTTGTCGTACAGTAGGCACACCTACACTCAATCTCCTGGCTCCCCTGGCCATCACCTTTCTTGGATGGAGAGATGCACCTTTGTCCCATCTGACCCGATGTATCTCCAGGCTGAACAGTTCCCTGCCTTCACCATCTTATTCCTAATAAGAGACTCTGCTTAAGTAGAGCTGCCTACTTTCTCTTTGGAGACTAACAGGGTAATTGCCCACAGTTATCCCACAGCACTGCCTATGCAAGCCTATTTTATTTTTAAGGTAAAAGCACTACAGAACAGAACAAAACATATTAAAACAATTAAAGAACCTATACTAGGCAGTCAGTTCATGTGATTTTAAGCCAGACAGTCTTGCATTTCTAAGGTTTTCCCTCATCTAGTACTGAGACAAAACTGGATGTGTTTAGTCCAGTATTGGATGGTGGGTGCCATTTTAAATAGTGTTCCCTGCCCCCGCTGGTGTGATGGCACTTTCTTCAAAATGGCATTCTTCTTGCAGCGTGACCATGCACTGTGCATTCAAGGTCTCGCTGGTGGGGGTGAGCCTCCTCCAGAATTACCAGAATGTCCAGTATTCTGAAAAAGTGTGAGTGGTCACCTTAAGCTACTTGTATTCTAATAAACTTACCATAGATCTCCCCAATCCTAAAATGGATTTTCTTATTTACACTCTTTCATTATACAACAGCGAGGAAAGGGGAGGAGTTATGTAAACAATCCAGTACTGTTTTTTAATTATTAATTTTTATTTTTCTTTGTTTTGCTTTTATATATTTCCAGTTAGAAATTTGCAGAACTTAGTAAGAGTTCAATACATATTTTGTTGTGCTTATATATTTGTTATAAACTGTCTGAAGCGATGAAAACTTAGGTGGTTGTAAATGTGATCAGTATGGGAAGCATGACATTGATAAGACTACAAAATCTGTTTACATTCTGTTGTTGTTTTCACTGGAATTTCAGATAAGAACTCAGATTGAGCAACCAACTCTTGACAGTGACTTCTATAATTTAATAGATGATAGTATTCTGTCAAGTATTGTTTCAAGTCCTGCACACTGATTTTATAAAAGCAACAATAAGACATTCCAGTTTTGTCTGTCTTGTCACCGCAACTTTTGTTACATTAGACTATACATAAAATTCTAGGGTCATAGATGAATTTGTTGATATTTACAGGCAGAGATAGAAATTGGTTTCTATTTGTGAGCCCCATTTCTTGTAGAAAAAGAAATATCCTTCATCTTTGTTGAAGTTTATTTCCCCCCCCCCCCATCCTGATATGGTAGACACTGCTCTTGGTGGGGAAAAGTGCCAGCAGCAAGATTAGGTAGTAAGATTCTAATGAGACAGGGACTCTGTCCAGCAATATCCTCAAAACACCAGAAAGGAAATAAGTTTCAAATAATTGACTAGATATAGGACTGCAGTTAATGTTCTTTGATTTTGAATGGGAATGCGTTGAGTGGACTTGGTGTAGTCCATCATAGATTCTTAAGGAAAATATTTAAATTCAGTGCATTGAGGCTCCTACACTACTCTGCACTATGGACATAGTGTGGTTTAACGTGTATTTTTATAGGCACTGTAGTTTGAGTTTGGTAAGGTTTCTGTGTATGCTTTTACATGTGTCTCACTTCATCAGTTGACATGTGCAAATCCCCAGACAGGGTTGGGAAGTGAAGCAAGAGTAGTGATGGTCACTTGTATCTGATGTAGCTTGTATCTCTGTGTTTGTTATATAGTCTATTATACGAGAATGTATGAATGACTTTCTCTTTGATTACTATTCTGCTTATATTTATTTGGGATGATAACAACATGCAAACAGATACTGAAACTTGTTTAAGAGAATATTCTTAAAATCCAAATTCTCATTTAATAAACCGAAATATCCCCGAACTTACGGAGTCCATTTCTACTTTTCCCCTTTTCGAGACCTTCTCCATTGAGCAGCCTACTTCTTTCCCCCTATTGAATAGAGGTGTAAGAAATGGAGGGGGAGGGGGAGACATTGCAAAATAATTGTGTATATATAGTTATTCATGGTACCAAGTGTAGCTGGTCAAGAATCAGAGAAAATCAGAGTGGTACATTAACCAAAATGACATTGAAACTCTAAATTCAATTTATTTGATTGAAAAATGTCTCCCTGAAGTCCTTCAGATAGATGTATTTTATCCAAAGTGTTGCTTCAGGACCCCCATAAAAAAGAAAATTTGAATGATGGGCAGGATAATGCCTATCATTCAAGAAGTTTTGAACCTTGAGGATAAACAAAATATTTTGAAAGAGTTAAATAAGATTTAGCCACTAAAGGCAAAGGCTCAACTTTACAGACTGTTGGTATCTTAGGCATATCAGTGCAGTATCTATTAAAATAAAGTAGTGGTGAATTCATTCTGAAAACAATGGAAAGGTTTTTTTTAATAGACTGAAATGTTCATCTGGAATATGTGAAATAATGGAATATTTATCCATTAGATATTTTATTTCACTGTGATGATTTATTGTTTCAACTGTAGTTATTTTGGACTATTAATATAATAGATGCTATCTACTATTCTAGTTTTGCACCTTTGATGAGTAGTAAAACTGGTATATAAATAGATGGTGGAATTGTCTTTTTATATGTATGAATATGTAATAGATTTGTTAGGTATCTAAAGAGTACTTATTCACATTTTTAATTTGAGGTGAAGACAAAGCAGTGGTTTAAAAATTCAGTTGTAGGAAAAATTTGAGAGGTAATGAAAAGATAACTAATTTTGGTCATATTCTTAACTTTTGTGTATGAATTCAGGCTGTTATTCCCATTTTTTAAAATCTTGTTTTATTTACTTATGTTAAGCAGTATGATAATGGACATGTCATTGCCTATGTACACAATATAGATGATATTATATACAGAATAGGTCCTGCAAAAATTACAGTTACATCTCCCAGATATTTTTAATGGAGTTAAATATGGTCAACTTTGCAGTATTTTTGGAGGATGAGGGGAAATAAAATTTTATAAAAATGTGTCATAAAGTGCAATAGTTAATTTGTGTTGGATATTCACAGATAAAATCAAATGCTTAATTTATTGAAATCCAGCCTAATTCTGTTCTATAAAGAAAATTCATTCATGTCTCTGCTCCCCCCTTCTGCTTATCATATTTTCTCATATGGAGCATCATCTTATTCCTTGTCATTGAGGTATACTGATTTTTTTTTCTCTACATTATGTGGTAAGAAAATGTGTCACTTAGCTGTTAAAGTAGAGATAATACTCTGTATTTAATGTTTTCAGTTCATATGAAAGGAATCTCAAAGATGGTGCTAGAAATTTGTAGTCTGTTTATGCAGATGACAGTACAAGCTGTACTTTGTTAATTTACCAGTATGCCAGAACACTAGTCTGGAAAAATAACTTGCGATGTCAGTCTTCTTGTCTGTTTAATTCTGTCTCTCTCCTATAAGGATATGTCTTTGGTAGGGTAGGGGATGCTCTTAACTCAGTTTAAAATTACAATGAAGACATAAATCATCTTTCAACTTGGGTTAGCAGCTTGTATTCAAGCCTCTATGGGATCCTGGGGTTTAATTCGAGCTGCTAACCCAAGTTAAAAGCTGAGTTGTCATGTGACCACTACTATTTTAATTCAAGTTAACTAACTCAAGTTAGCTAACATGAATTAAGATCAACCATTTGTCAACAAAGATGCTCATTGTGAAGTCTTCCGGAAACTGAGCTTCATTTCCAATAATCATATAGAAAATCATGAGAAGTAACAAAATTTAACTCATGGTCTGGACTTCCTTTTTCATTGCTGACTCTCTTTCTTTCGTTCCACACAACATAAACTCCTCATTCTCACTTGTAACACCTTACACAGCTGTACCTGTACCTACATCTCAGCTTTTCTTCTCCAGTTGCTCCCCACCTATCCTCAGCTCCCTCTCCTTGACCTCACCCTTCTACTCTTCCCCTCATACCACATGTCCCTAATTGTCACCTACCACCTCATTTTAGAACCTGTATGGGGCACTATTAAACAATGGCAACCCATATTCAATGGGGACCACATCCTGAAAAAAATCTTTCCCAAATCCCTCTCTTCTGGCCTTCAAACAGCCCCACAACCATGCCAAGCTCCTCATCAGATGCAAGCTCCCCACAGATATTGACCCACTAACTTAAAGCTGCACACCAGTCCCTGCTCTAACAACACATGAAAAAACGGAAGACATATTTCCACTGCTGCAATAATCAATACTTCTCACAACATAGCTTTCAAAATTCATAGGTCCTAAGGCTGCCTATTAGTACATGTGACTACATAATCCAGTGCACTGAATGTCCCAATAGCAACTCTGTGGGTGCAACTCTGCTCCTAAATGAACGCTCTCAAAAAAAGATAAGACAAAAACACCATATTATCCCCGTAATTTTGTAATTTTACAAAACTGTGATTCCATATCTGACCTCTCAGTCCTCATCCTCTAATGAAACCTGTCGAACAGGTTTTATAAACTACTAGCACCCCTTCCCTTTTTTTGTCCTATGACTGCAAAGGTGTTAACTAGTCACTTCACCTTGTATGGTATCTTTACAATATCAGGAATGCCCAGAGGATTCAGGGGGCCTGGGGCAAAGCAATTTCAGGGGCCTCTTCCATAAAAAAAAGTTGCAATACTATAGAATACCATATTCTCATGGGAGCCCTTGTGGGGCCCGGGGCCTGAGGCAAATTGCCCCACTTGCCCCCCCCCCCCCCCGGGCGGCCTGTACAATATGTGATAACTATTTATGCTAAACAATCGGTTGTTCCCTCTTGTATTTAGCTCGGACATTCTGAGTACCTTTCCCAGACTTGTGTAGCTTTAAAGTTTCTCTCTTTTACCAGTATAAATTGGTCCAATAAAAGATATTTCCTAACTGATAGAACTATTAATAATAATTGAAATTATTAATATTGATATGGGAAATCACCAAACACTAATTTAACCATACATTCTTTTATTAAATCCAAAGGGCATGCAATTGCTCTAAACATATCTAAAAAGCCTAAACCGTAAGTAATGTACTACATACAAATGGTAATAAAATATTTATAAGAATTTGATCAAGATACTTAGAAATAGGCTAAGCCCACGGGTACTTAGACCCGCCTCGGTCAGCTCCAGCAGAGTCAAGCAGGTATTAGCAATGAACCTTTTAAAAGTTTACTTTTTATACTCTTTAACAAACAAGGGATATTATTTCCAATTACTGACTTCAGCTAAAAGCAATTAGAGACATTTCACCCTTATTCCCGGTATTAATCCAGATAAGATTTAAAACTGCTGTTCTTCCCCAGGCCTTTACTCTTTATATTTTCCCCTCCTTGCTGCTGACCAACAGCTCTTTCCTTGCACCTGGGTTCACACAGGAGATAACACTGACATGTGGGGTTGAAAGGTCTCTGGCTCCTTTTTAAAAGGCATTCTTTCTGTCACATTGAAAATCATCTGCAGTCACCCCTATCAGTGAGCCTTCTTTTTAGAAACTTCCCCTTATTTCATTAGTTATTCTTTGAATCAGACCTTCTCCCTTCTTCATTCCTTTTGTCCGTATAACTCATTATTTTCAAGGCCTTCTTTCTACTTGCTAGTTAGGGCCATTCTTTACAATACACATTTTCTTAACCACTGTAACCCTTCATGACACTCTTTTTTCATTGTTTCTTTTGGTAATTGGTAACTCTGGGGGCCTGTTGTTGGCCCTCTCTCCTCTAAACTCTGTACCTTGGCAACTTTATCTCCCCCAGGGAGAGAATGATCTGTATATTTAGGACTTCAAGATCCAAGTCTCTTCCCCAAGTTCCCTGATTAGATGCCCCCCCCTTTGACTGCCTCTGTCACTTTTTCTGTGAAGGTGTACTGACAACTCAAGCTCAGCGTATCAAAAGCTGAAAAATATTTTTCCTCTAAAGATGTTGTCCTTCAACTCTTTTTTTTATTGCCATTGACCTCACCAGTATCCTCCCTGTCCCCTGGCTTGTAAACTAGAATGTGATTGTTTACTCTTCTTCACACATAGATTCTTTAGTCATGTTGGATCTCCAACAAATGGCTATCATCAGTCCATAGACGTCAAAGTCCTCCACGGGTCTTGCACACCTCTCTGCTCTTCTCTCAGTTTGCTGCTCTATTCCCTTCATATCAACCTCCTAGGTTTGCCTCCACATGTCCTCTTGTATGGTCCCATATGCCTGAACCCCCCTTGGCCCCCAAATGTTATGCTTTCACTGTCAAATTCCACTTGAAAAACAAACTTTTTCTAGGCTGCATCTGTACCAGTGACTACAAATCTACATGCATGTATATGAATAAATGCACATAAAATATGTTAAGTAAATTAATTTTTTTAAAACATTTTTCAGACATGCATCACTGCCAGTCATTTACCTGTTACTTCCTCTTGTTCTTGCAAGCTCAAAGGCTGTTTTTGGAAGCCTAATGAAAGTGGGAAAATCCATAAAATGTCTGCAACTTGCACTTCTATTAAAATAAATATGTTCATTCAAATTCATCAACTTTTTGTACCGGTACAAGGCTACATGCCAAAGAATGATGATTTAATTTTTCTTAATACAGTGTAAAGAGCAGAGCTCTTTACTCAGCTTTAATAAGCAACATTTTAACAGAATTAATGTGTAGTTCAAAGTCTAAAAAGGTAGCAATTTATTGTACTATATTGAAAGGTTTAAGATGTACTGAACATGTAATAAAATAAAATTCAACTTTATTGACAATGCAGAGAAATAAAACAAATGGGTATTTAAGCATTGGTCTGTATTTTAGTTCTTGAAAACCTATGCAACTAGAAGTGTTAAAAGCTGTTTCTAATGAGAAGTGCACAAAATCTCAAGTTTTTCTCCCTAAGTGCAATCACTCACTCTCATTTTCTGCTAATGTAGTTGCAACTACTTCTATTGCAGAGCTGGGCAAACTACAGCCCACGGGCCACATCTGGCCCACAAGACTATCCTGCCCAGCCCCCGAGCTCCTGGCTGGGAGGTTAGCTCCAACCCCATCTCCCCCACAGCTCCGCCGCTGATGCAATGCTCTGGGCGGTGGGGCTGTGAATTCCTGGGGAAGTGCAGCTGCAGAGCCTGGCCTGACCTGGTGCTCTGTGCTGTGTGGTGATGGCAGTGCTGTGGCCCAGCTGCAGCTGGGCGGCGTGGCTGTAGCGCCGCCAACCACTGGTGCTCCAGGCAGCGCAGTAAGGGGACACGGAACAGGGGGTGTGGGTATTGATCGGGGTAGTTGGGGGGGGCAACAGGGTTGAATGGGGGCAGGGGTCCCAGGGAGGCAGTCAGGAAGGAGGGGGGTTGGATGGGGCGGCAGGGGTAGTCAGGGGCAGGGGTTCTGAGAGAAGTCAGGGGACAGGGAGAAGGGGTGGTTGGATGGGGCAAGGGTCCCAGGGGGCCTGTCAGGAATGAGAGGAGGGGTTGGATGAGGTGGTGGGGTCCGTGGGTGGTCAGGGGACAGGGGGTGGGGGTGTGTAGATGGGCCAGGGGTCCCAGAGGGGCTGTCAGGGAACAGGCAGGGTTGGATGGGGTAGGAGTCCCAGGGGCAGATAGGAGGTGGGGGCTGGGCCACGACCCCTTCCCCTAACCGACCCTCCATACAATTTAGCCCTCAGGCCAAAAAGTTTGCCCTGTTCTAATGGCTTCTCCCCTTTTTAACTTTTTATTTTTTTGTGGGGAACTTTTCCTTCACGTATAGCCCTGTAGTCCACATCAGTTTCAGATGAATTACAAAGCTGTAAATGAAAGTGGAATTTGGCCTAAATATTTATCCTGACTCTATTACTTTGTTCTTAAATTAGTCAATAAACTGTCACTTATCTCTGACTGGAATTTTAACTGTTCTGGTAGGAGAGAACTACTGTTAACTAACTTATTTTTTGCCATGTGCATAGCAGAATCACACATTTGCTCCACTGGCTTTAAAACTTGCCAGCTGAGTCCAAAAGTGTATTTTTTTAAAGTAAAGTTTTTTTTAGCCCTTTCGTATGTTTACATACAGGGTATGTCTACACCAATTAAAAATCTATAGCTGGTCTGTGCCAGCTGACTCTCACTGGTGTGGTTTGGGGTAAGGGTCTCTTCAACTGCAGTGTAGAGGATTAGGATTGGTCTGGAGCCAAGGCTTTAGGACCCTCTGGGGTAGGAGGATCTGAGAGCTCAGTCTGCAGCCTGAGTCTGAACATCTATAGTGCAATTAAACAGCTCTTTAGCCTGAGCCCCTTAGTCCGAGTCAGCTAGCATGGTTCAGCTGTGGGTTTTTAATTGCAGTGTAGACATACCTATAGAGGTCACGTTGTCTCTTGCACTTCCCCCACAGTTTTGGTACAAAGTGCAGGAAGTTGTAACTCTTATAGGATTATATCCAACTTTGAAGTTCTTTAATCTGGTTACTGACCAAAACTGGGAGAAAGCCTTATGATTGTTCTTGTATAATTAATATATGCTTCTAAATTTCAGTACCCTTCAGTTATTTATCTGTACTCTTAACCTTAACTCCAATATTACAAAAGTCTGGTTTGGTGTTTTGGTTTGGTTTTTTTTGGTTGTCTGAGTTTATTTCATTAAGATAGAACTGTAGCATAACAAGCAGTATGCTCCCAAGAGAAATGATTTCTCATGCTGACCTGTTTCTCTTGACTCAAGGAAGTGTGTGTGGGGGTTTTATTTTTAATGTCAATGTTGTTTTGCTATAAAAATATTGAAAAATTACCAGTCTTCAGTGAATGATTGTTCAGTCCTGGAGCCAAGGGAATAGTTATGTTTTCAGTATTGTGAGCTAGAAATCTGTAAGAGAGTTCAGCTTTGTGTTGCCATGTAACAAGAGTGATGGTCAGAAGTTATTGCAGAGACTGATTAATAATGTCCGTGTAAGGCATCAGTCCCCAGTTATGTTAACTTCCACGGCTTTGCATGCGTTTTTCAAAACACATGAATATTTTGCTAATTTATGCTGCTTTATTGGATCATATTATGTGAATAAATTTCTTTCTGAACTGTTATGTATATAACTATAATATCATAAGTTAGGATAGTAAATATTAATTTAATATGTTCATGGAACACTCGTCTTCCTCATTTTCACCTTTCTTCATGTTTGTATGAGACTACCTTCCTTTTTTTGTTCAGTTATATTTTATTGTGGAGGTATTGGTAGCAACTGTATATTTAAGGTTCCACTGAGACTTGCAGTGTGGTTGGGATTAATTATCTTTATGTAGTACAAAGGTACACCAGCATCAATCTTGTGACACTTATGCTTATGGTAAAGGCTCTCCAACACGCCCCTGCCCCTGCAATTCCCAGGCAGGCAAATTTGACTTAAATCTATTCATCTGCTTAGGAGTTACAGGCGGTTAGAATAACTCTTCTTTGACATGTAGCTGTGCAGCCTGTTGCCTTCAGAGCCTTCTAGCTAGTAAATACCTTGGCTATAACATCTTATGCTTACTACGTAGGTGGAGTTAAACTAAATGTAAGACTTGTGGCAGTTTTTTATTAAATACTTCTGTTACTATTTTTTGTCATAACTGTTATTTATGCCAAGGGATGCTGCTGCCTTCATAAAACCACCAGTCTGCTACTACTTTCCTTAGCCTTCTGCAACCACCTGGGGGTTCGACAAAAGGAATCCTTTTCTTAGGGGCCTGGCAAGAATTGTCATATCCAGGCTGCTCTAGCATATCCCAGTAAGTCTGCCAGCTATAGACAGTATTTCCCCTTAGTACAGGTATATGATGGGATTCTTAGTTTGCTTTTACAGCAAGCTTCTTCCTCTCTTTGTTCCCTCTCTGGTGTTGTGATGTGGTGATAGGGAAGGGGGGACTTGCAGCAAAACTGGTTGTAAAGTTGATGGCTGTGACCATGTAACCATGAGATGAGCCTTGGGGGTTTCACCAGAGGTGCAACTCATCAAAGAGATTCAAGCTTTTCAGTTTGGATACTGACAAAGCACTTCACCCTCTTGAAGAACATGAGGACCATCCTGAGATCCATTGTGGGATTGTGACACCATCCTCTACAGAAAGCCCTACAAGTATCAGACTTGACGGGGCAATGGGCTCACGCTGACACCCAGGGCAGGTTATGGTGCCAAAGGAGACAATCATCCTCTGCTTCCCTTGTCATCCCAGTCAGCCAGACAGCAAAGTTGGTGGGACTGTCAGGAGCCACATCAGAGCTGATCATCAGAGCCACGGCTATTATTGTATGAACCATACCTCTCAGTGGTAGGCCATGTGCTGGCATTCATTTGTGTGAAGCTGCTTCTCAAACTTTGCCTTCAAACTCTCCAACTCAGGCTAAGGAATGTCTGTTCTTCACTGAAAATGCAATAGGAAATAAAAGTCACAGTGCCATGTCATATTACCACAGAAACCCGATCCTCAAACAACATGGGATTACCCATGACCATTCCGGAGTCCAAAGCCACCAGGCTAGCTTGTACAATATTCCTGTCTGTCCTCCAAAACTTGATAGTGCAGATTTTCACAGTCACTTCTGTCTGGAGGCCATCAACTTCTGGAAATGATACTACCAGAATAGGGTGACACAATTGGCCCTTTACTTTCCAGGAGTCAACAAGTGAGCAGATTTCCTGAGCAGGTAATGTGTGACCAACCATGAATGGTCCCTGTACACATCCTTCATGTAAATGATATTCTATCAGTGGGGTACATGGAAGACTACTTTGTCAGAAAGGACAACACAAAATGTTAAAACTTTTGCTCAAGAGGGTCCGTGGTTGCTACTGGATGATTCTCTTACAGTGAAACAAAGACTTTGTATACATCTTTCCTCTGATTACCAGGGTGATTTCTGCATTCCAGTAATAAAGCTATGATCATTCTGGTATCTCAACACTGGCTGAGGCAGTTCTGGCTGACAGATCTGCTTTAGATGTCCATTTAACCTCTGATCCAGCCCCCACACTTTCTGTATCTGATCTCATAGCATCACAGCCAGAAACTGCATCTAGACCTGAAGTCACTGCACCTGACTGTGTGGCTGTTATTTGGCTAAGAACCATGGACAGACTGCTCCTGTCAGGTCCAGGAAATCCCAATATATCCCACATTACCCAGGGACTTGAAAATGTGTGCAGTACAGGAGTCTCACTCGTTTACGCTTTGTAAGGTCTTTTGGCGCAAGATTTCCCTCCCATAGGCATAGGCCAAATAGAGTTAAAGTTTTGGTGCTAAATAATACTGTGAAACTGCCATTGAAAAGTTTTCACTTAGAGTTGAAGTGGCTCAGCTGTATTTCCACATCACTCAAATGTTTCAAAAACACACACGCACAAATCATAAGTTAAAGCAACATGAACATAATAGAGCATGAATCTTCATTGCTGTGCTCAGACACACTAGCATATGAATTATGTGTCTATCACATTTCCAATTAAACAACGTCCTTATTCTCACCATACACATACAAGAAATGAAAATTACATTGCAATGGACAGCCTTAACTATAACCTGTTAATCATCCTATTATGAAGAACATTCTATCTCTGTGTATGTGAAAGTGAACATATTTGTATGATTTTGTTAGCAGTAGAGTTGGTAATTTTTTTAAATGTTACATTTTAGTCATTTTTTCATTGCATTCAAATTTTGATATGGAAATACCCCTGAGAATTTCAATGAGCATGACTGTGCACAATGTTTTTGTTACTGTTGGTGTTCCTGTTTTTGATCAATTTAGTCAAAGACAGTCACATTTAACATCACATTATCTGGTTGTGATTAATCCTTTGATTCACAGCTATTCAAAGTCATATTCTATCATAAACTGATTTTCTAATGAATAGGCTTAAGTGTACCTTAAGCAATGATTTGACTTTGCAACTTTTCTTGGGACCTCCTGAAAGGTAATATGTGCAACTCCTACAGTATAGAGAGGTAGAAATATACATTTGGATAACTTCAGTTTCTGGTAAATAATCTTTCTTTTTATGTACTTAACAGTCACAGCATTGGACGCATACTCTGTGATTTTGTTTTGTTTTTTTAATTTAAAATATCACAGTTTGTCAGTGATTCCCTCTCTTTGTCTCTCTCTCTCTCTGTCATAGATTAATTAGAATTATCAAGGCAATGTGTATTTGATCATATTTATTTATTTGGTTAGTTAATTCTGCTGGGTAGTTGCAAAATAAACAGATTTAAACATATTCGCATGTACTGCTACCTTCAGAGCTTTAAGTAATGCAATGGGATGGTCATTGACATTAGATCGGTATTAAACTTTATGCCTCAGGTGTGGAGGGGTATTCTGTGTTAGCATAATGAGGAATCTGAAGATTGTTTCTAGGACTGAATAAAAGACAAAAAGACTGTGACTTGTAAAGATGCTTTGCATATTAATGCCTTTCATTCTGTGTGATTATACTTGAGGTTTTTAGAGATATGTGACTTACATTATTGCCAACTTTCATTTTATAACTAGTACTTTTGGAAACCTTTTTTTGTATGTATCAGAATATGCCAACACTTCCCTGTTATTCTTTCTTCAGAACATATGTTAGACACATTATATTGGTAGGAGAGATTGTCAAAAGATTTTTTTTTTTAAATAAGTTTATGTATGTTATGAACTTCAGGTATATAATATAATTGCAAATACAGTTTCATCTTCTGTTATATCATGGTTGTGTTCCAGGATGTGATATTAAAATATAACCTTTTATTTAGTTTTATTTTTCTTAATTGAGATAAGATTAATAATTTCAGCAGAAAGTCTGCAAATCCATCAAATTAATGTCTTAATACCAATCTTCCTATCATTACATTGTATCTGTGCATAACTTAAAACATCAAACATGAAGCTTTAATCGACTACTGTCACCTATTAATAATGTCTGGATAAGTTAAGTAAAATGTGATTTTATAAAGAAGTGTTCCAGGAGACCTATATGGTGAACAATCCTGGTCATTTTAAAACAGTGGATGGACAAAGGTAGTAGTTTCGGTAATAGCTAGCATATTGTATACCATCTTTCACTGAAAAATCTCAAATCCTAAGAACTTTTAAAACTAGAAGTACATGAATAACTGTATCTGTTTTTGGGGCTGGGTAATGGAGCAAGAAAGGCAGAAGTTATTCTGTAGTGAAAGATCACATCCTTGACAAATAATACACAATCATTCTGGAAAGAATCTATGCATATTCTACTCAGTGTAAATCACTGGAGAATTTTAGATAGTCAGACTGAAATTTCTCATTTGGTGTTTTGATGTACACAAGGATAATAGCTTTAATCCAATGGAACTGTCATGAGATTTATAACAAATCAGCATTCTTGTTTGCAATCCAAAATAATGTTGTTTTGTTCCATTGTAAATTCCTGGCTTTAGTCTGTATAAGCAAGAGCCATATCATTTAACAAAAAGCAAATTAACAAAACATCTTTGAAAATCATTAATGTGTTTTGAATCGAACCTCTAAGGCATTTTCAAACTCTGTAGCATCAGTAAATCCTCTTCATACTATACCAGTCCATTTGTGTACTCACCGCTGTGATGACAATATTTTGAGTAAGAGCTTCACTCAAATCATTAATCATATTTACTTATTTCAGAGTAGCAGCCATGTTAGTCTGTATCCGTAAAAAGAACAGGAGTACTTATGGCACCTTAGAGACTAACAAATTTATTTGAGGATAAGCTTTCGTGGGCTACAGCCCACTTCTTCGGATGCTGTCATAAACAGATAGCTAAGGGTTAATGTCTCTTTCACCTATAAAGGATTAACAAACAGTGACCTGCAAACACCTGACCAGAGGACCAATCAGAAGACCAGATACTTTCAAATCTCGTGGAGGATAGCCTTTGTTTGTGGGTTTTGGGTTTGGTTTTGTTCTCTCTGGATCCTGGACGGGACTAGAGGTGCAACCAGGTTTCTGCCAATCTCCCTGCTACAGTCTCTTATCTATTCAGAATTGTGAGTAAGAAAAGGTGGTCATAGTCTGTTAATTTTTTTTTTTTCATTTACATATGTGTACTGGCTGGAAGTAGCTTAAATTGTGTTTCTGCTGGAGAAAGTTTCTTTCTATTGTTTATAAATTGAAAGAGCCTGTACTGTTTACCATCTAAACTGCAGAGATAAACCTTTTACTTTTTTCTTTCTTTTTTTAATTAAAAGCTTTGCTTTAAGACCTGTTTAATTTTCTTTTTCCCTTGTTGAGGCTCGAGGGAATTGAGTCTGTACTTAACAGGGAAGGAGAAGGGAGGGGAAGGGTGGAATCCCTTTGTTTAGATTCATGGAGCTTGAATCTGTATAATTCTCCAGGAGCCCAGGGAGGGAACACCTGGAGGGGAGGAGGGGGAAGGGAATGGTTTATTTCCCTTTGTTGTGAGACTCAAGGAATCTGGGTCTTGGGGTCCCCTGGGAAGGTTTTGGGGGGACCAGAGGGTATCAGGCCCTAAAAAAATACCTGATTGGTGGCAGCGCTACAGATCTAACCTGGTAATTAAACCTAGGGGAATTCATGCTAGTACCCATATTTTGGACACTAAGGTCCAGATTTGGGAATTATACTTGACAGATGCATAGAATGGAACATATACAGAGAGCATGAAAAGGTGGGGGTTGTCTTTCCAACTCTCAGAGGCCAATTAAGTAAAAGAAAAAAGCTTTTAAAGTGATAATCAAGATAGCCCAGTACAGATAGTATGATAAGAAATATGAGAATACTGACAAGAGGAGATAGATTCAATGTTTGTAATGGCTCAGCCATTCCTAATCCCTATTTAAGCCTAAATTGATTGTATCTAGTTTGCATATCAATTCCAGCTCAGCAGTTTCTCCTTGGAGTCTGTTTTTGAAACTTTTCTATTGCAAAATTGCCACCCTCAGGTCTGTCATTGAATGACCAGACAGGTTAAAGTATTGTTCTACTGGTTTTTGAGTGTTATGATTCCTGATGTCAGATTTGTGTCCATTAATTCTTTTGCATAGAGACTGTCCGATCTGGCCAATGTACATGGCAGAGGGGCATTTCTGGCACATGATGGCGTATATCACATTGGTAGATGTGCAGGTGAATGAGCCCCCGATGGTATGGCTGATGTGATTAGGTCCTATGATGTCACTTGAATAAATATGTGGACAGAGTTGGCATCAGTTTAATATTTACTTATTAAATCAGTCATTTTGGAATCCAGTACTTTTGCATTAATTTCTTCAAGCTTATAAGAATGATCATTAATCAATTTCCTCTCAAGAAACATTGCATATCAAAATGCATTTTAAATTATTGTTCGATTATTAAGATATTCTGGACCATATCTCTCATCTACTTCCATGAACTTCCTAGGCTTCAGAGCAGGACCTTCCCAGCTCCCATAACTCCATAAATACCTGTATGCAGGGTTTGTGTGTGTGTGCATGCATAGCTCCATACATACCTGTAACTGGGGCGTGTGTGTGTGTGTGTGTGTGCACATTTATGCATGTGCGTGCATAGCACTGTAAGAGAGTGTGTGTGTGTTCATTAGTTATCCTGTAGGGTAGCCTTGGCATTGCTGACTCCAAGTGATGCAGATAGTTTAAATTGAAAATTGATCTTAATAATAAATGACCATTTGTGCTGCAGTCTGAATGTATGCAAATAGAGGTATAATAAACAGCAGAAATAATTTTATCATCACACATCTGCTATTTGTTCTAAATGTAATCCCAACAGGATTGCTGTTTTGCTTGTTGAGTGTGTTTGATTCTACCACCATTTTCACTGTCTGGAGATGGTTTACCATTTTACTTCTAAAGTGCAAACTGAACCAGTAACAAACAAACAAAACAAAACAAAAAAAAGAAGATAATTAGCACCGAAGTTTACATAATTTTCATAAGTAGATTTAGTTAATCATAAACCTGAGTAAAAATAATCTGTAAATGAATACACTCCATTGGGAAATAAAAACATGATTATAACAGAAGGTAAATAGAAATATAACAATTGTATTTGAAGAGGCTTTTTCTTTTATTATTACAATAGTTAATTTAGCTTTGTACCTCACTTAATACCTTGAATATCTTTAAATAGTTAATTTGGGATGGGGAGGGATGGACACAAAACTACTCAATGATTCAGTTAGACTATATTTCGTTACAGTATGTCTTATTAAAACAGTTCTGGGATATTTTAGAAAAGATGTTCAAACAAAAGAAGTAGTGTCTTCCATGGGTGTGTGATATTTATTGCCAGATTGTAGACTTGATCTTAATCTGAGATAAAGGAGGGAAGAAAAAATGAAACCACCTTCTCTTGAGCTTCATTGGGCATCAGATCATCTCAAAATAGTCCTTACAAGGAAAACCGACCACATCAACCCTTTTTTCAATGGTCCCCACCTTCACCATCACAACTAAACACCTCATCTTCACCTTTGAAGCCCTACATATCCTTGCCCCTCCTTACTCAGTTTTCTCTTGTTTTGTTGTTTCCTGTCCTCTTCATTCAGGCTAAATCTAGACTACCTGCCGTATCGGCGGTTTAAAATCGATTGCTCGGGGATCGATATATCGCGTCTCATCTAGACGCGATATATCGATCCCCGAGCGTGCTTATATCGATTCTGGAACTCCACCAACCCCAACGGAGTTGTGGAATCGACAGGGGGAGCCGCGGACATCGATCCCGCGCGGTGAGGACGGGTGAGTAATCCGATCTTAGATATTCAACTTCAGGTACGTTATTCACATAGCTGAAGTTGTGTATCTAAGATCGATTTCTCCCCATTGTGTAGACCAGCCCTCAGTCAGCAACCTACTTGTCCCACAAGTGTCTTTCATTCTGCTCTTCTCTCAAGGAACACCTTTCTTGAGCTGCTCTGCACGGAAGGATTTAAGTGAAGACTCACTTCTGTTACGATGTCTATCTCTGGGTTTAGATGTCTAACTTTGCAACTCTAATATAATAAAAAAATAGACAGCTGTCTGGTTAGTTCTCTGTTCCTGCTATCACCCTGGCCAGTTTGCTTGTACATTGTGTTCTTTTCCCCCATCATTTGCTTTCTGTAATATTGAGATCTCTGTGCATGATTTCTCTGTATAGCACTTAACACTGCTATATTAATAATACACTGTAAACATTTTATTAGCTACAGTGGCATTCCAGACCATTTGGAAACATACATGGTTAAAAATTTTAATATGAAATAATAAAATATTCCTAAATTACTTTTTATCCATATTTCATAAATAAATAGATACAAAAGCAGTAAAACACAGATTTCTGCAACCTTTGGTTTTAAAACAAAACCAAAATTCTTTGTTGGGTAAACTTAAAAAAAAAGCAGTTGTGAATCTGCTTGTTTTCTGCTTGTTTCAACACATTTTAACATTACTGCAGTTGAAGTGCAGTTTGTTACCTTGTTAATGCATTTGTGACTGTTATAATCAGCTTTGAAACAACAACCACAAGACTTCTCCTGTGGAGAAATAATGTGTGCATGTCTCTGTGTATGAAGCAGCTTGAGTGCATTTCTGTCTGATTATTTTGTTCCCTGCAGCTCTTTTTAAATATGGTATTTTCTGTGTTGCATTGGATTATGCAAGTAAAACAGAAGATCTTGAAATGCACACTTACTAAACTACATTAACTATGTCAGTGCTTTTTTTTTTTAAAAGGGAAATGAATTATAGAGGAGCATTTTGACAGTTGAAACCATTAAAAGACATTGGCTGAAAGATTCTGAGACACTGTCCATTAAATGCTATGTGTAAATTAAACTTAAGTTGTATCCTTTCTTAAAAGGAAAATGAGAGTAATAATGGGAAAAATGACTTTTCCCTCAAAGTCACAAAAATTAATTTTCTTTATGTGCTTTCATGAAAGACTGGTACTTCCTTGGATATTTAATTTGTGAGAATTTATTGCATAGAAAAAAATAGAAGTAATTATTACTTAAGCATCAAATAGGGCAAAGGCTTCAAGACAATGTACTGGGGTAAATTTCCATTTTCACTTGTATTTCATGGAAATGTGTGTCTTGATGGATATGAGCATTCAATTCAAGTTAATTTTTTCCTGTGAAGAAATAAGGAAAGGACAAAGATTTGTTCTTCAGGACTGTGAAAATTAGATTGGAACTGGTCACATAATATTCTGTTTATTTCTATTATTTCTCACAGCACTGATACTTAGACAAATTACCACCTCTGCTTTTAATTCATGTAAGCTTGTAATTCGTATTGAAGGAATTGTACTATATTATCAACACAAAACTTTCTTAGTATTCTGTCCAAAATCAGTGAGTGTAATCTTTTGCTTCATTTGAGTCACAACTGCCAACTGTTGATTCTGTATCTGAAGGTTTTAGACATTGTTCACATGTATAAAACAAATGTGTTAGCAGAATAGTGTTTTTTGAAAACTACGTACAGTATGCTTTTAGAAGCTGTGACTAACAGGTATGTTGCAGATCTTAGAGCTAGAGTAATATTGTGTATAGTCTTTGCCAGGGCTTTGCTTAAAAATGAAATCAAGCATGTTTCTCCTTAACAAAATCTATGGATAGAACCAACATGAGAAAAATAAATCATAATATTAAAAAGCAAAACCAACCATAAGAACACTACTTAATTCTAGATGGCATAGGCACAGTGATGGTTGTGCCATTCTAAAATGAGTTTGACTAAATAAATTAGGGTCTTTTGCAGTTTAAACACAATTTATGTACAATATGATGGACTTAATCATGGAGAGCCCAAATCTGTTCTACTGCAAGTGGCATGGCTAAATGAGTTGATATGAGAGGGGAAGGAAGGAACAGTTAGGTTTTGGTAAGAAAGTAAGGGCATTATAGTTCAGTACCTTCACTTAGCTAACCTTTAAGTGTGCAATTAATGTTTAAGGAAAATAAAGTTTGGGGAATGCTGTAAAAAAATTGCCAAAATGTGGAAAGCAGTTCAAGTCTCTGTTCTTTGAACAGGAATTATTTTACATCATACTGCTAAGATACCATAAAGTGAAAGCTATAATGTATGAAAGATTGTATACATACTGTTACAGTGGTGTCCCAGACATGTCTACACTGAAGTTTTCCATTTAAAAACCTTTAGTTGTAGTAGCCTCTCAAAATTACAGTAGGCTGAACCATGAGTGGTGAGATACCAGTCACAGGTACAGTTTTTGTAATTTGAATTCCAACATATGTTCAATCTGTGATGAAAATGTTTTTTTAATAAATATATGGAAATACATGTCGACCTCAGTTTGAGTCAGCAACCAGCTGGTGTTGCTTAACAGTGATGCAGACTGTAATAAGTCCTATCAGTTTTAGCAAGGGTGTTTGACCCGTGTCAACTGCCCAGAGTAGTCTGTACATCAGTAAGATATTGTAATGTTAGCTTGTTAGAATGGCTTGTGTTTAGTTAAGGTATGCATTACTTTTATCCTGTTCTGCCCTGGCTTCCCTTCCGTAAGTCTGGAAAACTTCCTTAAATGTATTCAGCCTTTTTCTGCAAGGTAGTCCATTAGATAGCAAATTCTGGAACTTAGCAAATGCAGCCCTTGTTGACATGTATGCTATCTGAAACAGCTTTGTAAAGGTGTAGAGGGGAAAAATGGGTCCTTAAGCATTCATCACAAGGGGTCCTATAAAATCCTTATGCTACTCTAGTGCTGATTCAGATATTATCTTCTGCCATTGGTGCACCAGTTTTCTGTGTTCCTTTTTGTCTACCATAAGTCATCAGTAAACAATGGCGATCTGTGGCAGCAAGGCAGAGGGAAGGACAGCCACTAGGGGCTAGTGCATTGATGAGTATGGACAATAGTAGTACACATGTTCTATCAGCCTGGCAACATAGTGATGCAGCTGGACACCTGTGTTTAACAGGAAGCCTATAAGATCCATGAGTCTCTTAGAGCAGATAAGCATATCCTGCTCAATTAAAAAAAAAGTTAGTCTTCTCTTCATCTTACAAATGACAAAGAAAAAAAAACTGTGCAAGAATATATTTTAAATATATTGATTTAACTATGAAATCATTGATTTCTGTACACTTGTACTACCCGAAGTATATTTATTTAAAATAAAGCAATGGAGAGGGGCATGCAAATTTGGTCTGTCCTTTTGCCAGAGTTTAATTGGTCATATGATACGCACAGCATTTTCTTTGAGCATATAGTGAGATGAGCTTATGAACCAATTTTACATCTTGTTTAGCTTGATTAAGCATTATCAGAGGAGAAGAGGTTGAAAAGGTTATGCTTAATAGCTAAAGCCCCAGAGACTTATGCAGTTTTGGAACGTGTATAAATGTCTTACGTGATGACTGCAGACTGCTTTTGTGGATAAGGCCCAAAGTTGTTTTGTGAAGTAAAATTTTGCTTTGTATACGGGTGGGAAGGAAGATAATGCTCCTTATTTATAATTTAATGAGGAAGATGAAACCACAAGGGAAAAAAAAGAAAAAAAAAAACTCCTTAACACTGGAAAATCATGATTCCTGTCAGAGTCTGTTTAGTGGAGATGCTGACATCTGTATAAACCCATCTAACTTACTAATTTGTTCTGTTACTTGTATATTAAGAGATCAATGTTTGCATGGCATTGGAAATATCTAAATTGAAAAAAAAAAGTGGGTGTCTCAATATTCCCTTACTTACCAAGTCATCTAACAAACTGCAAACATCATATCATATACAATATTTTCAAATGCTCATTAAAATCACAGCAATTAGCAGAATATAAAAGGTAATGTAATATGCCTTTTTATTTCTTTGGTTCCAGAATTTGGTGAAGAATCTTCCTGAACAAAAGGAACTCAGTGCCTTAGCCCAGTTAAAGCATGAATATGATGATCTCTGTGAGCCAGAACAGTTTGGAGTTGTGGTATGTACTAGATTAATATTCAGCCAGCTGTTGTCATTTATAATATACATTAAAAAGAAAAGCAGTTCAATAGTATATTGATTTTTTTTTTCGTTACTGTTAATGCATGTTTTTCAGACTGCACAGATTATGGAACATTTTCTCTCTGTCTGACTCTCTCTCTCTCTCTTTAGCACAATATTGTTCAAAATCACGAAATTAAGATCTTTATAGAATAGAATCTCTACAGGTACTTGACAGACTACTCTATACTGTACTACTGAAAGGAGCAGTGATATATAATTAACGACCACTTTCTATAAAAGTCATTTCTGTGACAAATCAAATCTTATATCTCTCTGCTGATTGACAGTGGAGTGCTGTTGATAAATAATAGAGCAGAAGAGGTATATTTTAGGGCTTCTTAAGGATTCATTCATGCAGAGTCATCGACTGATGATTTTTTTCGCCCATTTGTTGTTTGTACTTAATATCTAAGAGACTGTTCTGGCAATTGAAAGAGCTACCCAAGTATTATTTCTCAGTTCAGATATTCCTCTCTTGCCTTGCAGTAAAAAAAACTAGGCTACTCATGCTCATATATTTGTAACATATATCATTTTGCTATTAAAAGGAGGGGAACTTGAGCAAAGATCCAAGATTTCTTATTAAGAAGAATCAATAAATTTTGAGTTCACTAGGTTTGTTTATTCAGATAAATTGTGGGCCTGAATGCAAAACCTAGTAAAACCTCTGCAGTTGGGGAAATTTCAGATCTGGATCCAAATTCTAGGCAAGATTCTGATGTTACTCATATTGAATAGCAGCACTTGTCTCCAAAAAGTAGTCCCAATGAGTATGACCAAATAAGAAAATCAAAATGTGTCCATTTGTGACTAGATCTCATCTCTAAATCAGGTGTTCCAGTATAGCATAAGTTATATAGTAAAGTTTAAGTCCCAAAAGTACTAGCCAGAAGTGTGTAGTTAAATCTGGGATCATATATAGCAATTGAAGATCGATTTCATTATCAGGTGACATGGTCACATGTAAGACCTCTTGTCTCCATTCTTCTTGGGTTGGCACACAATGTCTAGCCCAGCGAAGTTTGTGCAGGAGGATCATTGCTTCAATGCTGGTGACACTGGCTTCAGCGAGGATACTGGCATTAGTGCAGCAATCTTGACGTGAAGGAGTTTCCGGGCATCATTGGTGGTACCTCTCCAGACTCTTGCGGTGCTGTCAATAGGTCACCCTGGTTTTGCATCCATAGAGGAGTGTATGAACAACAATTGTCTTATAGACCTGAATCTTGGTGTCCTGCCATAGGTCACAGTCCTGACCTGAAATGCATCAGAGCAATTGCCCAATAGAAGCACTTGCGCACTGGATCCTTTGCTGGATCTCACTGTCAATTTTTGTATTTTGAGAAAGTTAGCTACTGAGGTAGCAAAAGTGCTTGACTGTCTCCAAAGTCTGTCCCTCAGTGGCGATTTGTGGTGGGTCATGTGCAAGGCCTGAAGCAGATTGATGGAGTATTTTGATCTTCTCAATATTGAGTGAGAGTCCTAGGCTTTGGTAAACTTGCCCAAGGAAATCCAGTATGGACTGAAGGTCATTGTGTGTGTGTGTGTGTGTGTGTGTGTGTGAGAGAGAGAGACACAGTCAGCAGCATACTAATGATCAGTAATGGATGCCCTGAAGATTTTGGACTTCCACTTTAGATTTATTATAATATTAGTTTTAACAATATCATAAAGTATCTCCCATATTTTATACAGTGACCAAAGTTTTTGGGGAAAAATACCAACTTTTTTCAGTATATTTGAAATTTTCATTTTGAAATTTTTTTGAATTCTAACTTTTGGGGTTTTACTTTATTTGCACTTGAAAAAAAAGGGAGAAAAGTAAATACAAATGTAGTGGAGGAAAAAGACCTCTATTTGACTTGAAAAATGTGACAAAAGTTTTTTTTTAGTTCAAACTTTTAACTTTCCTCCCACTTTTTCAGTGTGGTAAATAGGGACATTTTTACTTTTTCCCAATGGAAAAGTGTAAAAAAAAGATTTTTAAAAATTAAAATGTTAGCAAAAGTAACATTCCTCCTACTCATCTATATCCCCTTTTTACTGTTTTCTATCTTTTTTCAATTGAAACCCTGAAAGCGGAAAACTTTTTTTTTTTTTTAATTGTTTTCAGCAACAGATTTGAAAAATAACCAGAATGACCTGTTCTTAAAGTTTCAACTTTCTTATAATGCTTTTTTTTGTGAAGAACTACAGATAAAATGGAGGGAAGATCAACACAATTTTTATGACTGGGCTGCTCCTAGGGAAATCTAGTGTCTGGCATCAAGGTCAAGCTCCAATGTGGAAACATTAAAAAGTAATCTGTTTCTATTTGGCTCTATGGAGCGAGCTGCTTGGCTGCTCTGAATTGTGTGTGACTCACAGCAACTGCACAGATGAAGTCATGGATCTTTGCTGCATATCATGAATGGACTGCAGTCTTTGAACCACGATGGCAAGCCTAGTGGGTCATGTAAGAAGGGGTGTGGAGAGCTTTGCAGCAGATGGGTGACCTACTCAATCCCTAAGATGTTTAGAGGCCTTTAGCTGACCCACCAGGAGTTCAGCAGCTATTCTCTGGCTGCTTGCTAGTGGGCCTTCACCAGTTTGTCAACCCTTACTAAAATTCAAATATTCCTCCAAGTCACACATCACAGCTCCCTCCCCACTTCCAAAACCGATCACCTCACTGCACTGCCTCTCACTGTTATGTGCTGTGCAACATAATGGATCATCCCAGAAGTTTAGTTTTGAAAACTAATTAATGGGTGGTATTGTCAAAGAATTTGGGTTTCCAAACAAAGTGAGAATAATTTTGGGGTATTGTGCTGGGAACTCATTTTGCACAACTCCAGTTTCTGCCCTGTACAGCTACAGGGTTCCTTTGCCTGCCACGTCTCAACATCAGCCCTTCTCTCCCTGCTCTGTTGTCACTGTGCTAGTGTGTGTTCCTTTAAAAGCCACCTTGCATTATTTCATAGTGTATTGTTGGACTTTACAGCCAATAACTGAGAGCTAGACTTGCATTGCTTGTGGCTGTACCATCCAAATCCTTTCCTCACCTTTTACCAACATCTTTCCCCCTCCTTCTTCAGAGCATTTTCACAAGTGCTTGTTGCAAACAGAAGTGACCTGGTTAAGGCTCCCAGATGAAGCAGAGGTGGTCTTTCAGGAACACAGGAGAAGAGGAGGTTTGCAGCCCCATCTTTATGGCCTTGAGCTGGGTCATGAGGAGGCTCAGGGCTCATATGTGGCCCTGATGGACTCTGTTGGTCAAACTAATCATATCTCATGTGCATGAGGTTTATGTGAATGTACAATATCTCAAAGACCCGAAGGAAATGTAGGATAATTTTCTATATGCTCACTGCTGTACCTTTGTTCTGGGGAATATGCTCAAAGAGTGCTAGAGAGAATTTAAAAGGCACAGCACAACTTAGTAGCAAAAATATTTTTTTTTACTCATAATGTGCCTAGTCTTGATTATGCATGTGGTGAATAGTTTGTTTCTGAACACTGAAATTCTGAAAATTCAAATAGAAAATGCATCAAAATTTGTTAAAGTGAAGAATTTTGGCATCTGTAATCAGATAAGGAGCTTCCTTTTTAGGGTGTTTCATTTTCCCATTGGATTAGTGACCCGAACAGATAGACTAAAGTCCTGATTGTCTTGAATTAATGATAATCTGAATGCTGTTGTTAGGAAGAACATGGTAAAAAATAAATACAGGAGGCCAGACAGGGTAAAATAAAGATAGATTTTTAAAAATGGGTATAACTATTTCTATATACAGATTAGGTATGTTAATTATTAATAAGGTTTTGATTGACTAATCAGTATACCCATCACACTTAATAAAGGTCAGAATTAGATGTTTAAAACCATTTAGAAAAGGAATATTTTGTAATTAGGCTACTTATTATAATAGACTAATTAACTTAATCATCTTATTTGTGAATGGAAATGTGATGATCCAATTTTCATTTAGATGAAGTATTAAGATCAATTGTGTATTCCAATTAAGTATATGGACAGTTTTGAAGTTATATCCCAGGATCAAATAGTTTCACATTTAATAGGAATCAGCTTAATGACGTTCAAGTACAATGGGAGAATATATTTGTTGCACCAACCCTGTTCCATATTGAGAAAAAAGTCTAGTCTCTTAGTAAGCAGAACATCATCTTCTCTGACATGGGTGGCATGCCCTTCTAAGTGCCAGAGGTTGGAGGTAGGCAGCCCTGATCAATCATCAGACCTAACTGGGAAAGGAGTGAGCGATCATAAAAAAACAGCAATTGGCTTAATTGAGGGTGACTGCAGGAAGGGGCAGTCTCCTGCAGTAGTCACTGATGAAGGAAGACTCCAGGTGGTCAGCCCTTCCTGTCATGGCTGAGTAAAAAGCACCAGCTGGAAGCTTTGTTTGCCTTTTGTGAGTTTGTGATTATTTTGGACAATAAATGAAGCCAAGAAAGAGGAACTAAGGAAGGACTAAATTACAGCTAACTCTCCAGGCTGGTGAGGAAACAGTGTTTTACACAAAGTACAATATGCAAATTTAAGGTATTTTAACATTTTAATTTATTCGAGTATGGCTG
Source organism: Gopherus evgoodei (assembly GCF_007399415.2). Lineage (NCBI taxonomy): Eukaryota > Metazoa > Chordata > Testudines > Testudinidae > Gopherus > Gopherus evgoodei. Next base: position 72,107,563 of record NC_044330.1, on the reverse strand, counting down.
CATCCAAAGGAATGACAGTTTAAGGATACTGGTGCTACCAGGATTACAATCTATCTTTGTTTTTGTTTGGTAGGGCTGGGGAGATTTATCGGAATGTTAAAGTAGCTCTTGATGTTGAGAGTTTGGCTACATTTTAGGTATGAGGAATATAGTTATAGCACCATAGTTACGCTGGCATACCCTTGTAGTGTACAGAAATAGATTTTTTTTTGTGGCTGCAGGAATAAGAGCTCCATGAGTGAAGGTAGCTAGGTTGAGAGAAGTATTATTCTGTGACTTGGCTGGATCTATGCTGGAGGGTTAGGTCAGTATATCTACAGTGCTCAGAGGTGTGGTTTTTTATACCCCTAAGCTCTGTGGCTATATCAGCCAAAATTTTCAGTGTAGATCAGATCATGTGCACATGGATAGTTACCAGCCATGATATATTTCATCCCCTGTATGCGGCCCACCCTTGTCTTGCAGAGCTTTAATGCATCCCACCTTTCTCCCAGCCTCCTGGAGAGTTGCTTTCCTCTCCCATGTGCTCCTGGAGAGTCCCATTGTCCTCTTTATGCTGTTTGTCCATGCACAATCTGTGTATTGTTCCCATGCTCTTCTACCACCTTCTACGTTTTATATACTTTATCTTTATATATACTCAGCAAACATTATCCAGCTATGCCAGAAGGACAGGAGACACTGCATGTGTTGTTTAATTAGGTTGCAGCTTCATTCCTAAACATCTGGGAGTATCCATCAGATAAAAGTCTACAGTGGTGGTGATTCCCTAATTATGTACATATGATGGGGAGAGAGGGACTGCTCTCAGCCCTCCCCCTTTACCTATCCTTGCCCCCACTGCTGGCACCCTCTGTCATCAGGAGCAGATTAGGGTTTTGTGGGATCCATGGGCTAGAGCAAGTTGTGTCCCCTCCCCATACCATCCGTCTGCAGTCCCCCTCCATTCCCCGCCCCACACTCCTGCTGGGGAAATGGGGTTAGGGCATGAGGGCTTGCCCCGCTCCACCTGGCTCTCCTTCCCAGGAGTGGGGTCAGGGCCCGGGGGCTTCGTCTGCTCCGCCCATCCAGCAAGTACTTGCTCCCACTCCCTGGCTGAAGCACTGGGCGGATGGAGTGGAGCAAGCCCCTGCACCCTGACTCTGTCCTGGAATGCCAGGCAGACAGAGTGGTTTGAGGGTCTGAGTCGCCTGTGTTTTGGGGGGCCCCTAATTGGCTGGGGCTCCTGGGCATGGGCCCATTGGCTAAGTGGCTGATTTGCCACTGTCTTTCACACTGTCTGGAGTTACTCATGACCACGAGTACCTACCAGAGAACAGAATGTCAAAAACAGAGCAGACACCCCAAACTGGTGTTGTGTTCTGTAATTAGATTTCACCAACATAGAACCAAATGTGAACTCCCAAAATGCTACAATAGCCTTATATTGGAGTCTCAGAGAGTTCCCTCAGACTCTCCTGTCTATCTTGCAACTCAGACAAACTGGATTTAGTGATAAATGGCCATTTATACCAAAAATGACAATTATTTCATATTACACCCATTCCCAAGAGACCAGTCATTCACCCAGGTCAAGTTGCATTCTAGATCTCATACCAAAGACAACGCTGGTAGCCAATTCTATAGTAAACTTAAATATATTTTATTAACTCAGACAAGGAAATGAGTAATTGGGAAATTAAAGCAGGTAAAATATACCTACAGGTAAGTCACAGTCTATAATTTCAAATAGTGGCAGAGATGTAGTAATCTACCAGTTTCCCAAAAGTCTCCCAGGGCTACCCAGAATAATTCTGGGGATCGATGTCATCTTGTTGCATTATTCTGCCCTGTTAGAATCCAAACAGTCCAGAGACAGAGGATTTTTCCCTGAATCCATACTGATAGCTTTTTATCACAGAAAACAAGCTTATGCTGGCTCACCACTTATGCTGGCTCTTTCTTTGATGGGTGGAGAAAGAGGAGGAGCACATTTAGAGTCTTTGATCTCTGATCATCACACACAATGACCACTTTTCTTCGGATGTGCACAAATTAGCACAGGAGTTTATGCAATGTAAATGTTCGCTATTACATTATAACAGGATACAGATAAGTGAAAACAATGCATGTAAGTTTAAACACCAAATATATCCTTATACATAGAATAGATCAAAATGATTTTTATAATACACAGGTGAATTGGCCTGGAGCTTTGGCAAGAGTTGGCACCTGGTCTGCCAGCATCCCATCCTCGAATGAGGGTTAAGGGGGACTATAAAGGAGGTGGTGGGTTGATTCTCTGCGGTACCAGTCATAAGTGCCACGAACACTTATGCTCCCTCTTCTCTCCGTTTCTGCTCCTTTAAGGAATACCTCCTTTAAATCCTTTACCAATCCATTTAATATGGTCACCATATCACTTCCCTATGGAATACCTATACTGGACATTCACCACAAGGAGGTGTCAGTAACTAGCTGGGCTGTCTCCCTGGCCCCCTCCCCCTCCCAGACACCTACTAATGCTGCCTTTGATGACTGCCAAAAACATGGCAGCTCTAAGTCTGACAAATTATCCTACCTGAATAGTTCTGCTGCTGTGTTTGCATGAGAAATTGCTGATGCTCCTCTGCCACCTATAAATTTGTCCACCTCCCTTTTGCGTACTTCCTACTCTTATCCATCAGAGAGGCTTCACAGTTGCCCGCCACACCCTGCGTTGCAACATGTCCGACCAAATAATTTTTACTCCTGGGGAAAAAAGTTCTAGGACCTGCCAGAAGTCCTCTTACTGCCCTACCGTATTCATCTCTTAAGTGGTGTGTGTGGTGTGATAGAGAGAGAGAAATTTAGAAGAAATGCTCTTTGCCATTCTTATAAGTAATGAAATGTAAAGAATATAATACATAAACAAAAGCATCCCTAACTCTGTGGGAAAATAACCCTTTTGTTACTGCTCTCACTAAAGTCGTCACCACGTATTTTAAATATAGTATAGTATAGCTCAACTAAAGAAATGATGGTATTTTGATAGACAACGACCTCATAACAAATAAATTCACAGCAAAATTCACAAGATCATGATCAATAGTCCCACACTATTTTATGGAATGAATTATAAAAACAAAGAATTCAAGTCAGCTAAAATGCTGCCGCGAATCTGTCTTGAGAAATGTTTCTCATTTCAATCAAACTCATCTCACTGTAATACTGTTTTGTGATCTGAAGCTTTTAATCATTTTATCTTTCTGTGCTATTTTTTTGTGCACCAAACACGGCATATCTTCCTAACAGTCCAAGACTCGTTATAGAAATAGCTTTTAAAACAATCTTTGTAATAAATGTTTAATTCCCATTACTTTTCAGGTAAAATGTGTACTTTTGAAGGCAAGACATTTCAGAGATGGTATTTGTAAAATTAGCAATGATTATAGAAAGAATGTGTCTTGAGCTTGTTTGGTGGCTTACTGTCTGCTTTGGTGATTTAATGTTATTGTGAAATAAAGTGCAGCCTTGAGAAGTGGTGGTGGTTATGTCAGAAGAGGAATATACTCATTCCTGTATGATGAGCTGAATTTGTATGGGCCATTTGGAAGCAAGTTTTAAGATTTCAAAGTAAAAAGGATATTTAGAACTTCAGCATAATGATCTTAAATTAAGAAGGCTGACTTTTAATCTTCATTATATTATTTTTGCAATTGTTTATTAGAAACGGAAAACAAACAAACAAAACACTTTGGTCTCATAAACTGACTAGACATCCACTATGGAGTGTTTCTTTAAGAATATTATATGTCTATATCTGTGCAACTACACCCATTTCTTTGCTTTTCCCCTATGGCTCTCTTTATTAGGTGTCCCATCCAAATTTCATCTTAAGATTTTGGACTTTGCATTTCCTTGTACATGAAGGGAGTTTGATGCTTGTGCATTTTACCAAACGTAAACATATGGCCCTAGCACACCTTTCCCCACTTCTTTCTGTGTATGACTAATACTACACTACTATAGCTGATGCTACACTCAGACTCTTGCTCTTGTAATTCAGGTTTTATCTACTTATTGTTTGTCCCCATCATATTCCCCAAGCAATCTAGCAGACTTTTAGGTGGAAATTAATGTTGTTTGTTCCAGGAACAACTCTCTCCACAGCTGCTACCAAACTATGTGTAGGAATGCCATGCAGCCATTCAGAAAGAAGTTAATGAAAGCACAGCTTCTTAGTGGGCCATTGAAAAGGGTGTCAGAGTCTCTGGGCCGCCAGTTAAGACAGGAACTGGTGCAGGCTGCCAGTCTGTTGAAACTACTGGCAGTGGAAACGTTTGTGGCCAGCTAGTGATATTAAGCAGTCTGGAGAGACTACTTCCCTTAGGCACTTATATACCTACCTCTGGATCATATGGGTGGGTCCTTGCCTGTGGATTAGCTGGAGTTCAGTTGAATGGTATGGGGCTCATCACAAGACCTGCTGGTAATCCTTTCTGTTGATTCATCAAGCTCTCTGTTTTAGGGATAACTCATCAGCCTTATGCAGTATTGTTAAGGGGGGAGGGATAGCTCAGTGATTTGAGCATTGGCCTGCTAAACCCAGAGTTGTGAGTTCAGTCCTTGAGGGGGCCACTTAGGAATCTGGGGCAAAAATCAGTGCTTAGTCCTGCTAGTGAAGGCAGGGGGCTGGACTCAGTGACCTTTCAAGGTCCCTTCCAGTCCTAGGAGATAGGTATATCTATATATATTATGTTGTATCTGTGTCAACAGACTCAGGCTTCCAGGAAGCTTAGGGATGATTCATCAGGATCTGAGGTAACTCTGGGTTAGGTATTTTCAGAGGTATCACATAGGTGTAAGAGAGGGTGGGAGAAATAGCTTAGAGGTTTTCTGTGTTGATTCCCCAAGAGCCAGGCTTTCCATATCCACTTTAAGCAGCAATAAAACCTTCCTTTTGAGTGAAAGAATGTAGTGGAAACATCACAGGTTTAAACTTTGAGTTTTGTGAGGACAACTTTTTCTATGGACTATTCCACAGAAAGGATTTGGATCCTACTATAACTATCATATATTAGTGGTAGTGATGTTGTAACCCATACACCTTCAGGGTGTGGTGTTCTATCCCATCTAGTGACAAGACCACTTAGAGAGCAATTAATGAACCTACTCTACAGCCTTAGGTAACGGGTAGTTGGCATTTAGCTCATGTGATAGAGGCTTATGCTCTAAACTCCAGAAGTCCCAGGTTCAGTCCTGCCCGTTGACAATCAGGGTCTGTTGGTGTTACAATGTCACAGAGTATTTAAGGTTAAGAATGATAATGTATGTATTAAATTCAGCCAGTTGTAAATGACCTAAAGTTCTTGGTAACCTCTCAGCAGATGCATGTTGGATTACACTCAGAAACATAAATCTTCTAAAAACTTTTTTTAAAAAATCCTCACTATTACTACTCTGGATATTCTTGTTAGACATATATATGTCCAAAAAGTTCTTGGCCTTAATTTTGTGACAATTAATTCCACATGTAAATGTAAAATGTTACATGTAAATGTCTCTAATACAGAGGTCCCCAAACTAGGGTGCTCCCCTCTACGAGGTTTGTAGATGCATTGGGGGTTCTTGGGCCAGTCCCATTGGAGGCGGGGATGGAGTGCCACCCAGCCCCTCTCTGCCCCCAGCTTCTGTTCCAGTCCCGCCCCAAGCCGCGTCTCTGGCTCCCGACCCTGTACGTGGCCCCATCCTCAGCCTCATTGTGGCTCCACTCCTGGCCATGTGCCAGCCCCCAGCCTCTCCTGCTGGCCGCAGCTCTGTTCCCACCGTAGAGCCGAGGCTGACGGTAAAGCTGAGAGTGGAGCTGCACCTGGCTGCTGGCCCCCACCTCAGCCCAGCTGCAGCTCTGCTCCTGCTTCTGGCCATGGTCTCACCCCCAGCTGCAGCCCCAGCCTCAGCCCCCTTATTTCCGGCCATGTCACCCCCTCAGGCACGATCCGGCTCCTGGCCCTGGCTCTGGAGAGGAGGTGGGAAGGGGGCACAGATGGGCATAAGGGGGGCATGACCCTGAAAAGTTTGGGCACCACTGCTCTAATATGTCTCACATATTAAGATACCTCTAAAAAGATTTGCTCTAATTCTCTGTCAATAATGTTATTTAAAACAACTTTTTTATGCATTTTGCTATTTTAATCATTAGAATTTACTCTCATGTTTTAGTAGTCCATTTGGAAGGTAAGAGAAAGTGTTACATTATTTGTGATGAATAAGAAAGACAAGGACCTTTTTTGGCAGTGAGCCATAAATCTAGCAAAATTGATCAGCGGGGACTAAGTTATTGAATCATTAACGAGTATATTCCTGAAGGGGTAGTGCATGACTGATTCCTTCCTGACTAGCTTCACTGTTTGTAGGTATTATGAATGATTGCTTTGCAAAATGAAAAACTGTAGCTATTGAGAAATAGCCGAAGTGCAAAGATGATGCTATTTTAGTTAACTGTTTTTTTTTTAAAAGAAGTGTATCAAAAGGATAGCAGATTGAAATACCAAAGTTTAATTTTGTACCACTTATATCCAAGTAGGGAATAGAAAGGATAGAGCTAGTCTGTGTCCTGGCTGGATAGTTCTCTGAAGTCCTTTTTGCACAAATCTTACCTCTTGATTCAAGAGTCTCAAAGTACCAGATTTTTGTGTAACTATCTCCTCAGGAGAGTAGGCAACATAATATGAGGCTAGTTCACAGGGAGTTATATATTTCATCATAGACTCAAGCAGAAAGCTCCACCCCCCTCCTCTGCCAATTTTCATCATCATTTGCTGTGATACATTGGTTATATAGTTCTTTCTGGAGCATTTTGTTGTGGGGTAAGTTTGAAAGATCCCAGCAAGAAAAGTACCACCTATTCAGTTTTTTTTTTGGTGGGGGGGGGAGATTATTCTTGGTAGTCACTCTTCAATAATATCAGTGAGGCGCCAAATCATCATGCCTAGTTAGTAACAACTATTAAGACCACAACTCCAGGTAGTATTGCCTACAGTTGTTAGGGAGAAATGACAAGTAGCCCATTTTAGATATCAGTTTATTAAAAAAACAAACGAAAAACACCTCACATGTAGCACAAGATCACAGATCTTGACTCCAGGGAGAAGGCCAGTGTGTGCAACTGAGACCTCAATTGAGAAATGCTATCAGGAAAAAAACCACACACACCTGTGAATGTGATGGATATAGCTCTCTTTCACCTAATACAAAAAGGACGTACAAGTGAGCTGCTGTTCCATCACTGTTCATCTCCCTACATGATTAATTTACTTTTTAAACCTCTGTTGGTATACATTTTAAACGTTTGAGATTTAGTCTAGGTAGGACAAGAGTATATGTCTCTTCCTGGCTGACCAGAGCAGACAGTTTCAGTAGAGACTTATGGGGGTTGATGAACATTTTGCAGAACTTCTTGTTCAGTTATCAGTCACATTATTGCTGCAGGAAGAAAGAGGGAGAAATTAATTTTCATCTGAAGAAGAAAATTACCAGTAACCCAACCAAATATTAATTTAAAAAATATTAAAGGAATTTTACATTCACTTGTGCAATTCATTGCCCCAAGAGTGAGGCTAAGAGTTTACAGGATTTAAAAAAAAAAAAGAAGAAAAAGTATTGGACATTTATGCAGCTAACAAAAATATCTGGAGTAGTTATAGTGAGGATTTTTTTTTTTTAAATGTAGCTTTTTAGAAGAGTTATCCTTCTGGGCATAAGCCAACATGTGAATGTTGGGAGGCTGGCAAGAACTTTTCTTATTGCACATTATTGCATATTGCATTGATGGGTGATTCTTGAATATTTTTTCTGAAGCATTTGGTATTGAGGTCAAGGACAGGATACTTTATTAAGATAACCACTGGTGTGTTCAATTGGCATGCAAAATTATCTGAATCTAACGGGAGTTTACTAGCTGCAGATTCCTTCTGAATGTTTGTTTCACATTGTGTTTAAGTGGCTAAATGCTAGTTAATATGTACAGTATTGGAGTTATTTTTATCACAGGGGATAGAACTAATGAGCACTATATAAATTGTATTGGAAATGTACAGTGTAAAACCAAACCTGATAATTAACACAAGAAGCACTGTTGAGAAGAAATCTATATGCAGTGCTTTAAAATATATGCAGTACACAAAAATGAGTTCATATGACTTCATTATTACTTTTTTAATTACTTAATTACTTACATAATTACTTAACATGGACTTTTTAAAAGAGATTTAAAACTTTGTATATAAAATATTTCATCTATGTTATAAAATGTAAGAGAATTTTTTAGTGTTATTTTAAAATATCAGAAGTGCAAAAGTAAGAGGTAGTTTTAGAATGTTAAGCACCATAATTCTCTGGAACTGTGATGTCAATGACAGAATGTTAGTGACAGTGTGAGTCTTATTTAATCTGTAGTTCTTAGCATTCCATGTAGCTGGTTTTCATCTACTTCATCTTGACAGAATGTACAATGTTGGTTGCCAGTGATTTTTGCAATTTACCTAAATAAAACTGCAACTCTACAAAATGTTTTATTAATATTAAATAGGTTGTTACAATTGATTAAATTGAAATTGACATTGTTCTGTGAAAAGCTTATATTTGGAGATATGCATTACCTGAAACAATGATAATGCAGTTGTACTGTATGACTTCATGTTGGAAAGAGACAATATTGTTTATAAAATTGAGATACACTGCATAGAAAGCTTTTCGTTCTGTTCGTCTGTATTCTCAATTAGCATTCTTGATCTTGCAGATGAGCTCAGTGAAAATGTTACGGCCTCGCCTCAATGGCATCCTCTTCAAGCTTATGTTTGAAGAACACGTGAACAACATCAGACCTGGTATAATGGCAGTAACTCTAGCCTGTGAGGAGCTGAAGAAGAGTGAGAGCTTTAATAGTTTGTTAGAGCTAGTGTTGTTGGTTGGAAACTATATGAATTCAGGCTCAAGAAATGCCCAGTCGCTGGGGTTTAACATCAGCTTTCTTTGCAAGGTAAGGTTAAACTAAAACAACTTTTATTATTTTATAATTGCAGAGTTGGGGCTGGATTCTGTGCAATGCTGCTCTAAACAAACTGAGAGTGCACCACCATGTGAGAATCCCCAGCTAATAATTAATGTATCCAACTCAATATTACCCAATTTATGATAAGGGATCTTTGTGCCCAAAGGCTGAAGGAAGGGACATTGCTGGAGATCTCCTGTCTCCTAGTGATCTTTAGTCAGTGTAACCACTTCTTGGACGATGTTACAAAATTATATACATTTGAACCGAGCTAAATCTTCTCCAATACTTACTAGAGGTTTCTGACAAGCCCCAGGTGTCCCAATTATTTAGGTAAACCAAATGCATTGTACAGTTGATTGGACTCAGAGATCACAGCCAGAATGTTATCTACGAAGGCCTATAGCTGTGGGAGGAATAAAAGCATTGCTGTTATCATCTGGGTATATCACATGTAACCATTTCCCTGCTAGTCATAGATTTCAAGGCCAGAAAGGACTGTGTAATATAGGCCATAGAATTTTCCCAAAATAATTCCTCATACTTGGTTCAATTTCAGTTGTTGGGTTTAGTGTGCCAGTGCTGGGTGATATTGCTGACATGTGATACCTTGGAGGTCAGGCCAGGGGTATGCGTACACCTGGGGATACACAGAGGTCTTCCAGGGGATACTCAAGTCATCTAGATAATTGTTTCTCAACCTAGTGATTGCAGCCCTGGGGCGGGGGGGGCGGGGGAGGAGCAGGGTGACATGGGACAGCTTTAGGGGAATCACAAGTGGAGGGCCAGCATTAGTGGGTGGCAAGCAGGGCAATTGCCCGGGGTTCCGTGCTGCTGGGGGCTTTGCAAAGCTAAGTTACGTGTCGCCTGGGGCTCGGGCTTCAGACAACACTCACAAGCGATAAACAGGCTCAAGTATCACACTGAAATGTAAGTACAATATTTATATTCCAACTCATTAATTTTATAATCTATGGTAAAAATGAGAAAGTAAGGAATTTTTCAATAATAGTGTGCTGTGACACTTGTGCATTTTTATGTCTGATTTTGTAAGCAAATACAAAGTGAGGTGAAATTTGGGGTACACATCAGACTCCTGAATGGGGTACAGTAGTCTGGAAAGGTGGAGAACCACAGTGCTAGATGATCTAGATGGTCCCTTCTGCCTTTAAACTCTGACTCTGTTTTAGAGAAAAGTCAGCAGAAATATTAAATAGCTCCAGTACAAAAAGTGAACTTAGATCAGTCTTCTTTGAGTGTACTGAAAAATATGTTTATGATTACAGATGGGATCCTTATGCTTCAATCTGTAACCATCCTATATTTAACTAAGATTGTGTGACTGCAAAACTGAAGACATAAAGAAACCTTCAAAAGCTATAGTCTTAATATAATTGAATTTGGTTATTTACATAGTAAGTACATGCAAGACATCGTTAATCTGAATCACTCTGCAAGATCTAGTTTTATGTGGATTTATGAAATCACTGATAAATACATGTTTTAAAACTGGTTACCACTTAAATCTTGTATATGCATAGACATGCAAATGAATGAAGTACGGATTAACCTGGTTTAACTAAATCCATAATATACATTGCAGTAAATTTGGAACATGGGGAATTGGGCACACAACTCCTGTTACTGTTAACAAGTGTTCCACAACTACTTTCCTTAGCGCTGTGCTGATTCCCCTCCCCTGCTCCTTTGTGCAGTTCTGCTTCCTCCCGACCACCACACACACACAAGTACAAGATGTAATACTTTTAACCAATTAAATTTGTTTGGTATTCTCTGCAGTCCTTGGCTGACAGTTGGCTTGTGCATGAAGCTATGCTAGCCGTTGCATGCTCTGGTTGCAGCAGTTGAACGCTTTAACATGCATTTAAATATATGGCATTTTGCTGACATAGATGAAAATCCTGTAATTGATTTTGAGGAGAGATGTAACAGAAACTATGTATTCCCCAGGACATGCCAGGCAACACATTGTGGCTCTTATTAAAAGGAGAGGTTGGCATGATGCGGAAGAAAAGGAATAAAACTTTTGCATGACAGGGAGATGCAGAGTGGTTTAAGGAGTGTAATGCTCATGCAGCTGAGGTTGCCATCTACCAAACCGACTGCTGCCTGGTCTGGGCTTGTGAGCCTTTGCCTCCACTAGTCCCTCAGGGAGCTGCTGTTTTTGAGGGTGTGTCCCATGCTTGTGGTAATCCTCGTGAGAGGATAAGAGAAACTAATTTTGACCAACCTTTAATTAATCAGATTAGAAGTCAACAATCAAAGAGAGAGAGAGAGTGTGTGTGTGTGTGTGTGTGTGTAAAAGTAAATTGCTTTTCTTACCACCTTATTGTTTTCCACCATCATGGTTGTCAAATTGGTGACTCTGGAGCTTTTTGGGGAGAACAATGTGGGGAAGGATTTGATGTAGGTGTTGGTGTTTTTATCCTATAGCTATAATGGAACTGTCACCCCCAGTGATGCCTTTGATCAGTGCTGCCCCTTTGACACTCAATTAGGCAGGGAAATATTTTAATCAAGGAAGATTTTCTCTTTCATCTTGCCCTTGTTTTAGGACGATAAGTTCAAGTTCATTCTTAAGCAAACTCATAATGTTTAAACCAGAGTTGATACAAAGGGTGAAGTACTTTCTTGAAGCAGAGGGCAGCCTTCATGATTGCACAGGTAAAGGGGCCTGCAGGGCTTCAGTGAGCATGCAACTATGGAGGCTGCTTTATGGTAAGGAGAGGGCCCTTGGTTAATATTTAACAGGGATGATGGGTATTCTTCCTGTAGGTGTTCTTTAGTGTTACCATATGTCCATATTTTCTTGCATATGTCCAGCTTTTTAGATCTTAAATTGCCATCTGGGAGGAATTTTTAAATAGCTCAAAATGTCCGGGATTTTGCCGGATGGGGAGGAAGATGCAGAACCTTCGAGCCTGGGCAGCAGCGTGGAGCAGAAGTCTGGAGTCTCTGGGCTGCCGTGGCCGTTGGGAGGGGGAGGGGAGCTGGAATTCCTGAGCACACGCTGCCCTGGCTGCAGCCGGCAGGAGCAGAAGCCCCCAGGAGACGCTGGAGGAGGAAGCCCGGGGAGCCATGGTACGAGGTTCGGCCAGCAGGAGGACAGGGCTGCAGGGCAGGGCAGAAGTCCCAATCCCGGACTGCCTCGGCTGGGGTGGAAGACAGTCAGTCCTCAGCTTGGTTGGAGCCTGGTCTGCCTTGGCCGTTGAGGAGGAGGGTGTGGAATTCCTGAGCCCTAGCTGGAGCAGGGGAGGAAGGATGGAAAACCCGAGCCTGGGCTACCCTGGCTGGGGTGGAAGTCCCCAGCCTGGGCTGCCCCAACCCCTTGCTGGAGCTGGGAAAGGCCCCGAGCCCAGGCTGTCCCAGCTGCTGCAGCAACTGGGAGCATAAGTACGTCCTCATTGATCAGCCCCTTCCACTGTGCGGCTCCTGAAGTTGCAAGGACCTTATCTACTACTGCCCCAATCCCCAGCTGGACTTTTCATTCCTGGGGGTCCCCACTTCTGGATCCCCTGGGGCAGAAGCTGCCAGGACTGGGGGATAAATCAATGGCCTGTGTCTTTACAGTGCTTTGCAGCTGAAGCCAGCTAGCAGTGAGTGCAAGGTTCTGCTTAACTTTACTGATTTGAACTTTGGTCCCTGCAACTCCTTGCACTGAGAGGAAGAACCATTTCCCATGTAAGCTGCAACTTCAGCCTGGCTGGGGATTGTACAGAGCCAGCCCTAGACAACCTCCGCTGTCAGTGGGAGAGTTGTCTGTGGATGGACAATGCATCTGGGTGAGGGAGCTGCTGATTTGCTTGGGGCTTAGTCTAGCCAAGATGTTACAGCCTGGCAAGCCAGGGTGCAACTCTAAAGGGCAGCAGGCTGCAGGTCTCTTGTGTCCCTTGCAGGTACAGTTTTTCCATTTTTGGGTCCTGGAACTGTTCAGGCAGCCTAGGTGAACACGGGGGTTGAAACCAAGGCAGGCAGCGACGTTAAGTGTTTCTGATCTCTCCAGCAAACACGCTGGCTGGGACCCAGGCTGCTGACAGCTGATATTTTCTGGTGGTTCGTTTTATTATTATTCCCTTGCATCCTGTTCCTACAGAGACTTGCCCAGAGAAGCAGCATATTTCCTCTGGTCCAGCGGCTCACTTTCCCAAATAAGCCAGGTAGCGGGGGCTGAATTTGACCCTTAGCTGGGTGGGATGTGGATGGGGACCTGTACCTGTTGTCCGTGGGCTGGTTGTGGTCCATGGGGCCTGGTGTGAGAGGTGTATGGGTGTAAGAAGAGTCCAGGATGATGAAGGGGAAAGAGAGCCTTCACGTGAGCATTCGCAAAATCAAACCAGCGACCAGTCAAAGAAAATCAGACACAGATGGGGTAGGATGAGCCAACAGCTTTTGTGTTGCAATGTTTTGTCAGGCTGCTTTTTTAGTTTGTGATCTACTTGATTTCCCCCTTCTGCTCCCCCATGAATGAGCCCAAAGGGAAAGTGCCATAGAAATCACAGAACTTCGTCTGGTTCTGAGTTAGAGCGATGAACCCTTCAGCTGCACAAACTAGGCTCAACTTTTACCCCAGAGACTTAGTTTGTCTCAATCAGCTAGAGATGGGACAAAAACAGACCTAACCTCTCAGAGCAAACTTTGGCTGTGACTTCAGAATCAGACCTTGTGGGTGACCCGAATGTCCCTGAACCCTGAGGTCTGGGCCGAAGTGAGTTCTGAGCTGGGTCCAAACTAAGTCGCTGAGGCTGTTGTCTGCTAATGAGCTTCCTGCCCCCCGGGGTTTGAGTCTAGAACGGGGTGGGCAAATGTTTTGGCCTGAGGGCCGCATTGGGTTTCCGAAATTGTATGAAGGGCTGGTTAGGGGAGAACTGTTAAAGATTGCACAGTCCTTCTTTGCTATTCCTTTTCACAATGCAAATGTAGAGCAAATTTTTTTTCGCTGATGCAAAGCCAGTGGACAAAGGAAAGGAGCAACTTGAATGTTGAGTCTCTGAAAGGAATTCTACTTATACAGTACAACTTCAGACAAACTTCTTGTCATGCCTTCTTAAAGAGCAATCAATCACTGCTGAGAAAAATGCTATCTACAGAGAAGTATGTGTGGGCACATGAGGAGAAAGAAAACTGAAGAACTGGTGAAAGGAAAGGACTCACTACATATAAAGAAGTACAGTAAACTTTAAATCATTAAACTTCACTTTTGAGGCCTTATCACTTTTTTTTATATATACTCAATATAGACAACATGTAGCGCTCAACATATATAACAGTATAATACATTAATACAACGCGAGCTGGTAGATACTGGTGTAAATCCTCACCCTCCCAGTGGAGTGTCCTCTTTTTTGAATGTTCAAATATTGTAACCCTATGTTCTTGTTCTAATGACTTACAGTACTACTAACAGTGCAAACTGGGAATATCAATATAAACAAGCAACCTCAAGTCTTGAGAACTGTTTATTTGGCCAAAGTCTGGATAATCCCCAAATACGACTTTATCAGATTGTTTTAAAATTAAAAGTACTCTCAGTTCTGGACCCCCCCCAATCCCAAATAAATAAATAAATAAATAAATAAAAACCAGGAATAATTTAAACTTGATTCATTATTATTTATTTTAATTTGGCATGCATCTTTCTTCTGTGTGTTATGCTAATGTAGACATCCAGCATGTCTTATTATGAAGTTGTTCATCTTTTACCATATATTCTTTTTAGTCAACATCTTTTCTCCTGTACTTTACTTTGCTTATTTGTGTAAATTGACTCTTTTGGAATAAAAGGGAATAAATAATCTGTAAAGAGATTAAAAGGGTTAACATTAATCTCTCAGAAGACTTTTATAGCAACTTCATATGTTTTGGTGATAGCCTTTCTGTCATCTACCTGTCAAATAAAAGTTTCTCCACACAACACTGATCTGACATCTTTCACTAGAGGTAGACTCAAAGGATTCCGCACAAAGATATTGCCAACTTCAGATAAAATAAAAACAGTCTGCTGGGAAATACTATCATGTAGTAATAGTAGTTTTAAAGAGAAAGAGAAGACTGAAGGTTTTTAAATCAAATACTGCTTTCACTTTTCAGTAGAATTTTCATCTAGTGGGAAATTCATGCTTGAAGCAGGAAACTACTTTTCCTTAATATGTGAGGAAGACTATGTATGCATAGTATTCCTGCACAATGTAGATATAGGAAGGTAATTCTTAGAGTTCAGTTAATGTTTATGAATAGCTATCAGCATAAATCTCTCAGATGCTGACATACTACATGTAAGTTGAGTAATGTTGTAAATTGTATTCTACTGAATTAAATAACTGGTGAAGCATAGCTAATTATGGTTGCAGCTAAATTCCAGTTACAATATCTGAGACATTAATTGCTTCTTATTTTAGTTGGACTGTTCCATACTGAACTTTGTTTTTTAAGACTGCTATTTCCATTAAAATTATTTTAATGCCTATTTTCTCTTTGGTAGATCTGGAAAGAAAGTAATAAACTGTTCTATGTAATAATCTAGGTTGCAATAAGGTGTTTACTTTTGTGGTGGATGCAGACTATGTCAAATGTCCTTTATCAGGTGATGGCAAAAAATAAACTCGTTACCATACACAACCATTGGAATAAAAACCCAACAGATGGCTAAACAAAAAATGTTAATTATACCAAAGGTGTAATGAATCGATAGCTATAAGTATTACTTTCACCATAAAATATTAACTGAGAACAGTACATTTTCACCATGTGATACACCAAACCAGCGTGTGCTTAACTGAAATAAAATTAATGAAAAGGGAAGATGAGTTTTCCATGATAGTGCCCAGTGGGTGTCTGTTAGTTATTGAAACAACAGATAGCAATGCTAGAGAATAAGGGTCATTGTGCCATTTCCATTATAAACCCCTTTTTTCAGTGCTTTACATCTTGTCCATTCTAATTTAAATTGGGTAAAAATATTAAAACAAAACATACAAAAGTATTTTTCCTTGTAAAATATTGTTGAATTGTGTTGTTTTTAGTAACTTGATTTCTTAAGATTTTTTTATTTAAACTTCTTTGTTACCTGTGCTTTAGTATTCGTCAGATACTTGATTCTTAGTATTAACTCTGTATCATTTTACTTCCTTTTAAAAAATGAGATATTTGTTTGAGAAATGACTTTTACAGTACTTTAACTTCATAATTTTATTTTGTTCCCTAGATAGCTATTTTAGTGCAAGTTATTAACAGTAATAATGGCTACACTTGGTTTGCTAAGAATTCAGTTTCTGGTAGGATAACAGTGAAAGTCTCGTATTCAATTTGTACTTAAATTTCGCTGATACTGGATCAGTTGATATGGAGGAATTGTAAACACATACAATATTAGTGGATTTTACACACACTCTCTCTTTCCAGGTGCTTGTTTGTAGCAGAAATATTCTTTATCCATAGTGGTGAATGGCACAAACTACCCTACTTTGCCTTCATGGTGCATCCAAGACCTATTCTGGAGTGGCTTCTCTCAGAGTTTACAAGATACTTTAGTCTTCAGGCCCAATGTGTCCTTGATCTTCATTTTGATGTTGGCAACCTGGGGACCAGTTGTTTTTTTCCCACTTCATTATGTATAATACATTTGCATTTCTGTTATAACGGCTCTAAAGTGATCTAAGAAATTGAACAATTTCAGCTGGTGACTTCCTTTTGTAAAAGCACATTAAATATGATACCCGGCTTTAAATGTAAAATTTAGTGTATCAACCTTATTACAACAGTTCAGGCAAGTTCATGTTTTAAGGTTACCAGCCAATATTTGTCTCATGTTGAAATATAGTTAATTACAGCTCAAGACCCCTACAATTCCTTAGCACAATAGGTTCGTGTTGGATGTATTTGATTTGTTCAGTGTGTGTGATGCTTGCCCTTCATTTTAAATGTGTTGTATTCCGGTTAATAGACACTTATTATTCCTAAAGCATTAAATAATTCACTGTACTATTAGAAGAATGTTTCACAAATGAAATACCTCACTTGTCCTTTCATGTTACATATGAATTTATTACTTTTATCTGATTTTGTTTTTTCTACCTATTTCTTGTTTTTATTGTTATAGACAAACACAACACAGATAAACTAATATCTGTGATCAGTAATCACAAGTTATTCTATTGACCAGTATTATGTGGCCTTCAGTTTTGGTTCATGCCATCCAGAGGTATACAGAAGCCAGCAATTCCATAGAAAGCATCTTAAATATGTGAGCTATCTTATGTCACTATGGTTTTTTGAATTCCTTGCGCCTACTGGCACTTTCGTCCTTTGAGAATTCTGGGGGAATCTTGGCTTTCTCTTTACAAGGAACTTGATGATATTTCACTTTCCGAGTTTCTTTGGAGTAAACTGTTGTCTTTTTTTTCAGTTGGGTAGAGTGCATATACTATATAATGAGTAAGTTTTTAACTTGTTAATTCCAGCTCCATGTAGTTATTTATTTTAAAACACCCTTTAAAAAAAATGGCAGATGATCAGCAATGGTATGAGTCGCAATCTGTAAGTGGCATTTGTATGAGCTCTGTTGCAGCATTAGATTAGAAGTAGGCTGTGATAATTTACAGCCAATATAAGAAACATATTTCTTCTATTTCTTGCATTATTATTTTTGCAATGCAAGCTGGAAAACTGACAGCTTTCACCAGCTTTAAAATAAAAAAAAAAAATACAGAAATGAATACACTTTTTTTACATTTGGTTTCTCAGAGCCTATTTACTTTTGTTTAGATATGATAGCGTCACACATCAAGACTTAATTATAAATCTCAGTTTATAGTGTCATATATTTTCTGCAGAACAATGCTTTATTAATTTGATCGCCTTTTGGCTGTTAGCTTTTCTCTCTCTCTCTCACACACACGCGCACACATACATATTATTAAAATAAATGTTGAGGAAAGAAAGATACCAGTCAATACTCAAAGTAAGTTTGATTTATTCCCTTTGAAGAATTTATCTTTAAAATAATAAAATGTGCACTCTGGATTGGTGGGAAAAAGCTATAAAATACTGAGATTGAGGCCTGTTTGCTAGCAAGGCTTGTGTGTGTGTGTATATGTGTATAAAAAATTGACATGAATAAGCTATTTCATATAAAGAGCTATCGATGTAATGAATGGAGAAGGGGAAGGGTGGGAGAGGACAAAACCCCTTTTTGCAGCTACGGGGAAGCATCCACCTTCTGGGAGATGGGCAGTGAATTAGAGTTTTGAATAGGGTGCTGGTGTCACAAAGTTTGTTTGCATCATACTGATTAATTGTTTTATTAGTCACTATGAGGACTACACTGGGGAGAGTTTATTTTTAGAACAATTGCATATAATCCTATTTTCATATTAAGGGATACATTTTGACTGTTGGTTTAACTGGACTTCTGTTTTAGTTCCCGTTGTTGGAAAGGCAGCCATATAGCTTCTGTGCTTTAGGTGCATTTTATTTCTTTTTTTTTTCAGTTTATTGATTATACCAAAATAAAAAGTTACATGAGCTGTTTCTGCATTATATAAATATTACAGTCGATGTAGACATACGTTGGCCTAAACAAGAAAAAAAGATCTAAAGAAACCTTCCTTTTTTGGTAAAACCACTGACAGGGATTGATGAGTCTCTGGTTTTCAAGAAAAGAACAAATTTTGATGAGTCCCCATATATCATAGATGGCAATAAATAATTTTAACATTGGAACAGACAAAGAAGAAAAATGTGATTTATAGGTCTAGCTGTAAGCTTTACTTGGTTCACCACAAAGGCTGTTTCCATAGAGAATTTGAGATCAAATTAACCCAGCTGGTTTAGTAGTCTGTGGTCTTGTGTATTCATTTTCATGGTCTAATCTATGCCTGATTTTGTGATTCTCAAAGTATGGGAAAGCTGACAAGATAAAGAACATGTAGTGTATATAATTAGTAACTGAGAAAACATTTTTTATTAAATTATTATTCTTAAGAGCTCTCTTCTGCCGAGACTTCGGCTTTTTGTGAATGGAATGTAGAAAGAATCTAACAGTGTGACCCTTCCACCTAGTTTTTATACTATATTTTCCCCCAGCGTAGAGATGTTACCAGTGGGCCAGTCTTCAGATCTGACAGAAAGCAATGGACACGCATACAAAAGCAAGTGGGAGGTGTAGGAAAGCAGGAGGAACCAGGCAAACATATTAAGCTGAAAATGTAGACCGTTTAAAAGGTATGAATGTCTTAATGGTTGGACAGTAATTCAAACCATCACTTACTAGATAAGCCTTCACACATGCTAAGAGTGTCTGAAGTTAATAGCCTTAAAAAAAGAACATGTGACTTTGGAAACAGCAGCAATTTTATAGGGATTAAGAGTTTGAGTCTTTTTTTTTTTTTTTTTAAATTGTGGCATGTGTTATATGTAGTAAATTGTGGTATGTGTTCAACTGAATTAGATGGAGGGTTTATACAGAATGCTAAACAAATATTAAGAGCTTGGTTTCTTTAAGTTGACAAGTAAAAATCAGGTTTATTGTCACTGAAACTATGCAGGTATAAAACTCTGTGACTTGTTTAGTTTCATGAAGAAGTTACATAATTGAACTTATATCCCATCTGCAGGTTTCCGAAGGATAGGTGCTCAGAATGTTCTTCCGTAAATGTTTTGCATATATTCCGTTAGTCTTACCACTTGATTTTATTGGAAAAAAATCATCAATGTTGTGTGTGTGTAAATTGAGAAAAATATGGTGTAAATATTCAAAGTAATAGTACAGAACTTTAAATTTAAACATTTGGTATG
Organism: Gopherus evgoodei; assembly: GCF_007399415.2. Taxonomy (NCBI): domain Eukaryota; kingdom Metazoa; phylum Chordata; order Testudines; family Testudinidae; genus Gopherus; species Gopherus evgoodei. Next base: position 72,087,741 of record NC_044330.1, on the reverse strand, counting down.
AAGAAACCATACATTCAGAGGTTAGAATATTAAATAGGACTAGGTTAAATTCTGGATAAGAATCTATGGTGTATTTCTTAAATGAGTATGATTTAGGGAAAGTTAACTGGTTTCCCTGTTAATCAGCTGAGGAAGTTGGATAACTTAATGAAGTGGGATTTTTTTCTCTATATTGAATAAAGATTTAAATAAATAAATAAACACACAAACTTTAGATTTGCTGGCACACAACTGTAAATATAAAACAATGCAGTTTGTGTTTCTTTGAAGTACATATATGTGATGGGCCAAAATTTCTGTGACTGTATGGACAAATGCATGAGACTCAGTAGGACACAACACACAGGTATATAAAAGAACATTTAGCTTAATGCTGGATAATGATTAGGTATCATTATTTAGAGGACAAACATTCCAATAAAATATAATCATGCATTCTTAAATATACATTCCTAACATACATTAATATTCAAGTGTAGTGCTCATCATTTGTTAAACTTTTGTTCAACAGTAATACAAAGATTTAGAAAAACTGCAAGAACAGGCCTCCAAAAGGAAGACATCTTCCTACTATAAATTACATTTTGTTGAATTAGTCAGTCCCAGTCATGGAGAACCCGGAAAAGCATTTTTGGTGACAGATTTAGAAGTAAACCCAGGAAAGCATGTATTAAACCTGTCTGGACATAGCTACAAAGCTAATGTCTTCATGGTAATTGCAAATCCTTAAAAATGCATTATCTTTCTGGATGTTATATTGCAGTGTGTGGCGTTATTGAAGAAAGCAATGATTTGTAAGCAACTCTTGGCAGAGAGCACAAAACTTATTTTTGTTTAAATAAAGAAGACCAACATTAGAATGCATGTGCTGTACCAAAACTGGCAAACAATAGTAGCTGTTTTGATCTATGCACTGCAGTGTTCATGATTGCTTAAGTATTAACTGTTCTGTGAATATACATATTTGATAGAGAAAGAAGCAACAATTAGAGAAAATAAGATAATGCAGTAGAATAACTAAAGGTGAATCTTCTGAAGATGTTGGTGGGTTTGACAATTTTGCACCAATAAATCAAGGACTACTCTTTACCATGTTGCAATAAATATTAACTTTTCACTTGGACAAGAAGACGCTTAGGGTTGTGCAAAGTTGCCATTGTAGAAATCTATTTCATTGAAGGGGGGAGGGGGCGACTTATTTTTAAGCTTGCACAAAGTTCAGATTCTATTCTTCTGCTCTGAATCAGTGGAGTTAGGCACAGGAGGAATCATTCTATCTATAACAGAGCTTTCTTAGGCCTGGTCTACACTATGCATTTAAACCAAATTTAGCAGCGTTTAACTGAATTAACCCTGCACCCGTCCACACAACGAAGCCCTTTATATCAGTATAAAGGGCTCTTTAAACTGATTTCTGTACTCCTCCCCGATGAGGGGAGTAGTGCTGAAATTGGTATTGCCATGTCAGATTAGGGTTAGTGTGGCCGCAATTCGACGGTATTGGCCTCCGGGTGGTATCCCACAGTGCACCATTGTGACCGCTCTGGAAAGCAATCTGAACTCGGATGCACTGGCCAGGTAGACAGAAAAAGCCCTGCGAACTTCTGAATTTCATTTCCTGTTTGCCCAGCGTGGAGGTCTGATCAGCACGGGTCGCGATGCAGTCCCAAATCCAAAAAGAGCTCCAGCATGGACCATACGGGAGATACTGGATCTGATCGCTGTATGAGGAGACAAATCTGTTCTATCTGAGCTCCGTTACAGAAGACAAAATGACAAAGCATTTGAAAAAATCTCCAGGCTATGATAGACAGAGTCCACAGCAGGGACTCAGCACAGTGCTGCCTGACAAGCGTAACGGAAAGCCAAAGAATCAAATGGATGCTCATGGAGGGAAGAAGGGGGTATTGAGGACTCCAGCTATCCCACAGTCCCCGCAGCCTCCGAAAAGCATTTGCATTCTTGGCTGAGCTCCCAATGTCTGAATGGTCAAAAACATTTTCCCAGATGTTTCAGGGTGTATGTCGTCAATTTACACCCTTCTCCCCTTCCCCCGAAAGAAAAGGGAAAAAAAATCGTTTCTCCCCTTTTTTCAATGTCACCCTATGTCTACTGCATGCTGCTTGTAGACACCAGCATCCCATTCCCGGTGCAAAGGATGCAAAATGACTGGTATCTGTCTTAATCATCAGCCCGTGAGTGCTCTTGGCTGGCCAGGGTGAGGTCGGCCTGGAGCGCCTGGGCAAAAATGGGAATGCCTCCCGGTCATTCCTGGCAGATGGCACAGAAGGCTTGGTAACCGTCCTCATCATAGCAGCTGGAGGCTGAACTCCATCAGCCACCACCCCCCTTCATGTCTAAAGAAGATTCTGTTCTCCCTGGATTATAACAGCAGCTGGAGGCTGCGCTCTTCTGCCTCCCACCCTTTAATGTCCTGCCTGGACTATCATAGCAGCTAGAGGCTGCCTCCCCCTCATTTTATGTCACTTAAAACTCAGTGTTCCTTATTCCTGCATTCTTTATTACTTCATCACACAAATGGGGGGATACTGCCACGGTAGCCCAGGAGGGTTGGAGGAGGAGAGAAGCAACGGGTGGGGTTGTTGCATGGGCACCGCCTAGAATGGCATGCAGCTCATCATTTCTGCGGGATCTCTGGGGCTCTGACCCGAAGCAGCTATGCTCTCTGGTTCTCTAGTACACTTGCCCCATATTCTAGGCAGGACTGACTCTATTTTTAGACAAAAAAAAAGAAGGGAATGACCCGGTGAATCATTCCCATTTTTGTCCATGCGCCCCAGGCCTACCTCAGCGAGGCCAGCCAGGAGCACCCATGACAGCAGCAGATGGTACAAAAGGATTGTTAACCGTCATCGCCAATTTCCAAATGCAAATGGTGCAAAATGACTGATAACCATCATCTCATCGCCAATTTACAATGGCAGAGGATGCAATAGGGATGGTAACCGTCTCTGCTACCTTGCAAAGGCAAATGAATGCTGCTGTGTAGCACTGCAGTACTGCGTCTGTCAGCAGCATCCAGTACACATACGGTGACAGTGACAAAAGGCAAAACAGACTCCATCGTTGCCATGCTATGGCATGGGCTGCCAGGGCAATCCAGAGAAAAAGGGCACAAAATGATTGTCTGCCGTTGATTTCACAGAGGAAGGATTGAGTGACAATATTTACCCAGAATCACCTGCGACACTGTTTTTGCCCCATCGTGCATTGGGATCTCAACCCAGAATTCCAGTGGGCGAGGGCGACTGCGGGATCTATGGGATAGCTAAGGGATAGCTACCCACAGTGCAACGCTCAGAAATAGACGCTAGCCTCGGTACATGGACGCACACCGCCGAATTAATGTGCTTAGTGTGGCCGTGTGCACTCGACTTTATACAATCTGTTTAAAAAAAATGGTTTATGTGAAATCGGAATAATCCCGTAGTGTAGACATACCCTTAGTCCATGCTTCCTTAACCTCAGCTGCTAACTGTGTTCACTCTATATGGCAGATGTCAGTTCTTACATTTTTGTATATTATAGATGATTGAAAGCCACGGTGTTTGTGTCCAGCTCCAGAACACCTCTTAAGTTTGGGCCAAAACTGTACTGTTCATATAAATATCTATAAAACATACTAGTAAACATTTAGGGTAGGATTTTAAAGTTGCCTAAATGGTTTAGGAAGATAAATCTTGTAAATCAGTGGGACCTGTGTTTGTACTTCATAGGTGGATTGAAAACCCCACCCTGAAAAAATGCTAATTTTAAGCAATAAAAACATAGTGCATGTACATTGTAGAGGGGTCTTGAATTTTAATATTTTAAAAGGCTATTTTGTCAGATTAAAAAGACATCCCCACACCTCCAAAGGAACTATTTCTCTTCTTTCTGAACCAGTCCTCAGAAAATGGGAATTTATTGACCTTTTGCATCAACTACATTTGAGAGCTCCACTTCTAGGGACAAAGTGAAAGAAACAACTGCTGATACTCTCCGCTACCTGCCCGTTCCCATACCATGTCCCCGCTCTCATCATTTCATGTCTCTGCCTCAATTTTTTTCCACGTTTAGTCTGTATGCTTTTCTGTCTTTTTATCCTCTCTCTCCCCTCTTCCACATCCCTGTTCCCTTCTGTCTTTCCTTTCCTCTCTGATTTTCTCTTTCCCTCATTCTTTTTTTATCTACCTTGTGAACTTCCAGCTTCCCACCGTGCAAAATTTAAAGTGTGTAACAGCTTCCTGGATATCTTTCCAGACTGTTGCATTTTCCAATACCTCTAATTAGTGCTACACTTTTTGATATGCCTGATATCACATATTTCTGGCAGAACTGGGGACAGGTGCTGGAGTGTTAGAGTCCATGATGTTGGAAAACCATGAAGAAAACTTCCCCGCATGTTATTAAGACCTCTTTCTGTTGAAGTGGAGGTGTCTCAAGTTCCTGAGTCTCTCATATTGGTTTTGTTCACACTATAATTAGATTTCTCTTAGTTTGTTTTTTTCCCCCTAGAAAACTGCAGGAAAGTTTAGCATTTGCTTATCTCTCTCTTTACAAGAAAGCAAAAATGTTTTCTTTGAATACTTAAACATTTTAAATGGGAAATCTCATTCTGTTACTACTTTGAGTTTTTCAGTGCAGTTTACACATTTCTCTGTATAAAGACGTACTTAATTAACTCTTTTGTACTTAATATGTTACCTAAAGATGTAAAATGTATTTTTTTCCTGTCTGCATTATGTATTTTTGTTGAATGCAAACTGAAAAGCACATGAGTGACAAGTTAGTTCTGCCAGAGAAATTATGCAGTATTTAAAACAATTCTGAAACTTGACTTATTGTTTGTTTATTCATAGTGCAAATTAAGAAATATAGTGTGAAAAGAACAATATCTCTTTTATTTTAAAAACACAGGACAAAATATCATCTTAAGGCCACTGGACAGACATATTTTATAATTCTTCAAGTGCTTGCTCAAATCGATTCCAATTAGGTGTGTGCACGCTGCATGCACGATCGTCGGAAGATTTTTACCCTAGCAACACTTGGTGGGTCGGCTGAGGCACTCCCTGGAGTGGCACCTTCATGGCGCCGGATGTATGCCCCAGTCGACTCAGTGCCCCCTCAGTTCCCGCTTACTGCCCGTGACGGTCGTTGGAACTGTAGAGCACAGCTTTGCTGATCTCCACTCTCCCTAACATTCACTTAGTACCTGTTAATAGTTTGTGATTAGTTGTTGTTGATAGTTGTTAATAGTTACTTAGGATAATTAGAATTAGTTTACTTAGAGGAGTGGAAGAGGGTCTTCTCCCCTCTCTCGGTACCCAGGCCCATGCCTGGGTCTCCGGGCTTCAAACCATGGTCGGCCTGTCTGAAGCTGATGCCAACAGGCGACCCCCATGACTCTTGCTCAAAGTGTGTGGGGGAATCCCACCAAGTGGACAAGTGCCGCATTTGTAAAATACTTCTAAGAAGGAGCGGGACATTAGACTGAAGAAGCTCCTTTTGAAGGCGGCACTTAGCCTGGTTCCTTACTCCGCTCACTGGGACTCGGCACAGTCATCTTTGGTGCGGAGTGCTCCTGCGGCACTGACTGGCCCTGCACCGTGTTCGGACTCTGCTAAAGTCTTGCGGCGCCAGATCTCCCTGCCACCTAAACCACGGCGCTGGTCCTTGTCTCTGGGCCAGAAGAAGCAACCCAAGTAGGTGCTGACTGCTCCTTGTTTGCTGGCTCGACAGCCAACGATGCTTCTCTCACTGCATTTGGAGCCACTTCTTTGCTGGAGGGCACAGGACAACTAACGACTCTGGTGCCACAATGGCCATCAAGTCCGGTGCATGTAAGTTCTCCAGTGCACACTGCGGTTGAGCTGAATCTGCCCTCCACGGCAGAGAACTTCTCAACAGCGCGGGACCTGATCGCGCTCACAGAGCCAACTCCTCAGCAGCTGGCGGCACCTCCGGTGCGGACAGTGTTGTCGAAGGGAAAATTGTCCCTGATATGACCACTGTTGCTGAATGAAGCAGGACATCACCGGTTCCAGTCCCGTTTGTGGTCCCGGCACCCATCACTGCATCGCTCGCAGTCCCGGCACCAATCTCGTTCTCGGTGCCGGTCATGCTTGCGACACCGCTCTGGCTTGCGGAGATCCGAATCACGGTACGGCTGGTACCACTAGAACTCCCAGCACCTCTCCCGGTGCCAGTCAGAGTTGCACTCATCCCAGAGCTGGTCCTGGCACCGATCTTGTCGGAGGTCACCATTGAGATCCAGATCAGGTTCCCAGTACCAATTCGACCGCAGGCACCGATCGCCGTCTAGGTACTGCTTTGCATCACGCCACCGGTCCTTGGCACCACGGCACTGTACAGCACCGGGGGACTCAGCACCGTCACATACGGCACTGCCTTGTCTGTTTCACTCTGCCTTGGGGTCGTCACACTCACAAGGTGGTTACCATGCCCAGGATCAGAGTGAGGGTGCTGCAGGCCAGTGGCTGGAAGAAGGCCAGGACCCAGGACAGGAACCGCCACAGTGGTCCTTTTGGACCCCCAGGCCTACCATCAGGCCCAGGGGGCTCTTTCGGGGGCTTCCCATTCCACCCCTTCGGAGCCCTGAGTACCGGAGGCCACGGAGTCCCCCCACCCTGTGAGGGGGAGGGTTCTGAGGCAACTGCTCCAGTGCCAATACAGGCCCACGCTCCTAGTGTGGTGTACCTTGACCAACAAGATCCTCCACAAGAGGACCTCACGCAGGATCTTTTAGTCCCGGGGATATCTTCCTCGTTCTCTCCTGATGAGGGAGTCATGGGAACTACGGTTTCTGGCCCTTCTCCTATGGACCTCCGTGCCCACCAGGAGCTGCTCCGCAGGGTGGTGCACAATATGAACCTCCAGATAGAGGAGGTGGTGGAGGTGTAGGTAGATGACCGTCCAGAGAGTCCCTCCCTGTCATACGGACTATACAGGCCAATGCCAAGACAATATAGCAATTGCCAGCCTCTATTCCACCTATGGCCAACGGGGTGGAAAGGAAGTACTTTGTATCTTCAAAGGAATATGGGTATCTCTACAGCTCCCCCCACCCCACTGTGCTCCCTTGTTGTGACTTTGGTCAACGAGAAGGAACGGCATGATCAGCAGGCCCCTGCGTCTAAATCTAAGGACTCTAGACACCTAGACTTGTTTGGGCGCAAAGTGTACTCTGCCAGAGGCTTGCAGCTCAGGGTGGCCAACCAGCAGGCATTCCTGAGCCGACATGACTATAATTTGTGGCTCTATAAGGCAAAATTCAAAGAGTTGGTTCCACAAAGAGAGAAATTTGGGGCTCCAGTAGAGGAGGGCAAGAAGATGGCCAGAACCTCCCTACAAGCCTCTGCATGCAGCGGTCTCGGTGTCTAGGGCCCTGGCCTCAGGCATAACCGTGCACCGCATCTCATGGCTGCAAGTCTCTGGCTTACCACCAGAGTTGCAACAGACCCTCCAGGACCTACCCTTTGATGGCCAGGGCCTGTTCTCTAAAAAGACAAACTCAAGGCTGCAGAGTCTGATGGACAACCAGGCCATCATGTGTTCACTGGGCATGTATACGCCAGTAACGCAGAGAAGGCCGCAGCCTCAGAGATCCTTTCCTCCCCCTCAGCCAAGACAGAAGTTATTTAGAAGACACAGCCAAGGTGGTAAAAGAAAACAGACTGGGCACCAAGCCGGTCAAGGCCAAGGCCCTCCCAAGCCATCAGCAGGACCTAAGCAGAACTTTTGAAGGTGCACTCGAGGACGGAGCACCAGTCTCCATTCAGGGTCCTTACCCGCCTTTCCAGAATCATCTCTCCCACTTTCTCTGTGCATGGTCTTGCATAACATCAGGCAGTTGGGTCCTGCACATGGTGGAAAGGGGATACTCTATCCAATTTGCTTTTTCCTCACCTTCCTTCCTTGTCCCTCTTCAGAGACCCTTCTCACGAGCACCTCCTTCTACAGGAGGTCCAATCACTCCTATATGTGGGAGCGATAGAGGAGGTTCCAGGAGAGTTAAGGGGCAGGGCTTTTTACTCCTGCTACTTCCTAATCCCCAAGGCCAAGGGTGGGTTTTGGCCCATCCTGGACCTACGCAGACTCAACAAATTTATGATAAAGTTGACGTACCACATGGTCTCACTACGGACCATTATTCCTTCCCTAGATCCTGGAGACTGGTACACCGCCCTCGACATGAAGGATACATACTTCCACATTGCGATCTACTGAGTGCATAGATGCTTCCTTCGCTTTGTGGTCAATCAACAGCACTTTCAATTCACTATCCTTCCTTTCGGCCTGTCCACAGCCCCCAGGGTGTTTACCAAGTGCATGACTGTGGTGGCTGCCTCCCTTTGTTGACAAGGTTCAGGTGTTCCCATATCTCTATGACTGGCTTATTTGGGGTCGCTCCAGGGATCAGATGCAGTCTCACGTTCAGGTCACCATGAACATGTTCAATCAACTGGGCCTCCTGCTCAATGTCGCAAAATTCACTATTGTACCAACCCAGACGATAGAATTCATAGGAGCAGTCTTAGACTCAGGCCTAGCCCAGACACTTCTGCCGGGAGCACACTTCCAGTCCCTGGTGAACATCATCCACAGCGTGCAAAGATTCCTGACCTCGACTGTGAAAACATGCCTATGCCTCCTGGGACACATGGCCTCTTGCACATATGTGACCAAGCACACCAGACTGCGACTGCATCCACTCCAAGCCTGGCTATCAACAGTATACCGCCCAGGTTGGGACAGCTTGAGCACAGTGGTTACCATTCCGCCAGGGCTATTAGCCTCTCTAGGCTGGTGGCTGGACCTCAAATCAGTGTGCAAAGGGGTGCCATTTCATGCCCCGCAGCCTTCCTTGTCACTAGTCATGGATGCGTCATCCCTGGGATGGGGAACCCACCTCGGGAACCTCCATACACAGAGGCTATGGTCGGCAGGAGAGTTATCCCTGCATATCAACATATGGGAACTAAGAGCAGTGTGCCTGGCATGTCAGTTGTTCGAAGGGCGCAGTCAAGGCCGCTATTTTGCAGTCCTCACAGACTATATTATGGCCATGTTTTACATCAACAAGCAAGGGGGACCCACTCAATTCGTTTGTGGGAATTTTGCATAGCCCACTCGATCCATCTGGTGGCTTCGTTTCTCCCAGGAGTCCAGAACACCTTAGCGGACCACCTCAGCGGATCATTCCAGGCTCGCGAGTGCACGGTTCGCCCGGACGTCATCTACTGTGTCTTCCTGAAGTGGGGCTTTCCCCTGATAGACCTATTCACCTCTCACGAGAATTGGAAGTGCCAGGTGTTCTGCTCTCTCAAAGGACGCTCTCCAGGTTCCCTGTTGGATGCCTTCCTAATACAGTGGAAGGATAACCTGTACTATGCCTTTCCCCCATTCCTGTTAGTCCACAGGGTCCTGATCAAGCTGCACAGGGACAGAGCCCTCATGATTCTGGTGGCCCACTCAGCCCTGGTATACACTCTCCTGGAGCTGTCGGTGGACACTCTGATTCCATTCCCGCTGTGGCCAGACCTGATCACTCAGGACTACGAACAACTCTGTCATCCTGACCTGCAATCTCTCCACCTCACAGCATGAATGCTGCATTGCTAAATCAATCTGAGCTGTGCTGCTCTCACTTGTTTCAGCAGATCCTTTTGGGTAGCTGGAAGCCCTCTACCAGGTCCACATACTTAGCCAAGTGGAAGCGTTTTTCCTGCTTGTGTGCCAAGAATCATACGACCCTCCCTGCATCTTGGACTACCTGTCATCTTGGACTACCTCCTGTCCTTAAAACAGCAGGGCTTGGTAATATAATCCATCAGAGCGCACCTGATAGCTATTTCAGCTTTCCACCTGGGTTAAAACAGGCATTTGGTCTTCCCCAATCCCATGGTTAGTAGATTTCTCAAGGGGTTGGAATGACTGTTCCCACAAATTCAACAGCCTGTCCTTACATGGGATCTTAACCTGGTCCTATCCAGACTCATGGGTGCCCCATTTAAGCCAATGGCCACATGCTCGCTCCTGTACCTTTCCTGGAAGACAGCTTTTCTTGTGGCTATCACATTGGTGAGGTGGGTGTCTGAGCTTAGGGCGCTCACATCGGAACCACCGTAAACGGTGTTCCACAGGGACAAGATACAGTTGCGACCCCACCCGGCCTTCCTCCCTAAGGTGGTGTCTGCCTTCTATGTCAACCAGGACATCTTCCTCCCAGTCTTCAACCCGAGGCCGCGCGCGTCTCGACAGGAGCAACAGCTACACTCTCTGGACGTTCAGAGGGCCCTGGCCTTCTACATCGAGCTAACAAAACCTTTCAGGAAAACGTCACAGCTATTTGTTGCTGTGGCAGATTGGATGAAGGGTCTTCTGGTCTCCTCCCTGCGCATCTCATCCTGGATCACATCATGCATTTGTGCGTGCTATGACTTCGCTGGTGTCCCAACTACGCACCTTACTGCCTACTCCACACAGGCTCAGGCTTCATCCTCTGCTTTCCTGGCATACATGTCCATACAGGAGATACGTAGCGCAGTGACTTGATCATCAGTACATACCTTTGCCACCCACCATGCGATAGTGCAGCAGTCCAGGGGTGATGCTGCATTTGGGTTGACAGTTCTTCACTCCGCAACATCTCACTCCGACCCCACCACCTAGTAGGCTTGGGAGTCACCTAATTGGAATTGATATGAGCAAGCACTCGAAGAAGAAGAAAAGACGGTTACTCACCTTTGTAATTGTTGTTCTTCGAGATGTGTTGCTCATATCCATTCCAAACCCGCCTTCCTTCCTCTTTGTCGGAGTAGCCGGCAAGAAGGAACTGAGGGGGCGCTGGGTCAGCTGGGGCATATATCTGGCGCCATGAAGGCACCACTCCAGGGGGCGCCTCAGTCGACCTCCCAAGTGTTACTAGCGTAAAAATCTTCTAACTATCATGCACGCGGCATGCACACATCTAATTGGAATGGATATGAGGAACACATCTCGAAGAACAACTGTTTCAAAAGTGAATAACCCTCTTCTCTGCACTGTGGAATCTTAGGAATTAGAGAGAAAAACAATCCATGTGGTCATCTAGAGTCCTTTACGGTGCAGAATTGTTTCTGAAAGTACCTTTCTTCATAATGTCTTGTCTAGCACTCTTCCAGATGACTGAACCTTTGGGACTTCCCACACTATCCTTGCAAGAACATTTTTTCCATTTAATGTAAGGGGTACTTACTGTTTCAAACCATATATAGATAGAGATCTGCAAAGATTAAGGGGAAATTTTTTTGTGTGTTTGTGTGTGTGTATCTATATATAACCAAATTCCAGAAATGAGACAAATAATTCTGCTGCTGGAAGTACCAGAGTACACCAAAGAGGTGTAATATTTTAGGAGTACATTTCTTCTGTCATCCCCCATCTGCAGTGCATGAGTAGATATAGGCAGTGTAAAAGCTGTGTGAATGTGTAAAGCAGAGGTGGAGTTCTGGGTGACAGAACAAAGGCCCAGCAGTTGCAAAGACAGGATAAAGCAGACATGCCGAAGGTCTTCTGAGAGATGCCTTGTGTAGACTGCTCTTGTAGGCTACATGGAGAGAGATGAGATGGAGGATTCTGATGGAGAGGCCAAAGCAGCCAGCAGAGATGGTTTACTTCTGAGCTTTTATTCTGTATGACTGATTTATGATTCTTCTAGAGAGATCACCCTTACCTATCATCTGAGAAACTTCCACAGAACTTCACAAAGCACAATAAGTATAAATCAACAGTCCTCCATTGAAGATTACTTTAAGACTTACTCTTATCAACAGATGGCAAGAAAGTGGAATGCAGGAACTAAAGGTCTGTATTGTTAATTCTTTTGGTAAAAAAAGTCTTAACCCATAATCAGTTTTCCAACTATCACAATTAGTCAATGCAAACTATTTTGGAAGGACACTTAAATGAGGTTTAGGAATTACAGGTGAGTTATTTTAAATAATTTGGAAGAATAAAGTTAGTAGTTATATTTACAGTCAGATTTTCTGAAATCTGAATAGGTAAATAAAACTGGTGAAAAGGAGATAGTTTACTGATTGTAAATCCTAGGACTAATTTGTTGTATACAGAAATGTACACAATGCTTAGTGAGTACCAAATGTATTAATTTTCTCAAAAAGGCAGGGAAAGACTTCTTTGTTTGATTAGAAAAGACACTTCCAAGTGGTCTCTTTGGTGTGTTTTATTTAGAGATTTGAAAATGGAAAACGGCTAATAATTTAGAACTGTTCATGTTAATAAATATTGTAAATTATCACATTTGAAGAGGAATGCTTGAGAGAAAAAAGTTAAGTTACAAATATCTGTTGTAGAAAGCATAATTTCTGCCTTACATTGTTTTTAAAATCGAAAAAAGAGGATAATCTGCAGATCATATAAAGCCTAAGGAAGATGTTTAGCTATCCTGGTCTGGTGGTTATTGATAATTCAGACTTCACATGTCTCTTGGTAAGTAGCCCATAAAACCTTTGGTAATTATCCAATAAAACTATCTGACACTTGAACTGACAATCAATTTTACCACTTGTAGGCAACTGTTAAAGTCATATATCTAAAAAGTGGAAGGTTTAGCTGTCATCTCCATTATCAAGTGATTATTCATCAGTGGGAATGAGGTATTAGAAATGGGACTCATCCTCTAGCAATATAATTAAACCATACCCCCAAACTACTAGTCAACAAATTAAGTATCCGAACTTCAGTGCATATGCCTTTCACCTATTGTTCGCTGCCACACTCTTGAGGGAGTATGTGGGGGAAGGCTATGCTAGGATTTAAAGGAACATAGTTGAAGACCAGACAGTGAACTTTCCCTGGAGTGCCTAGTCAGGTCTCCGATCTTCAGCTATCGCTTATCTCTTTGTAAGGACCCTTGACCTACTCCTTTCTAACTGGAGTTTAAAGGCATACAGTTCTCCCTCCCCTCACCATACATAGTGATATCCACAGCAAGCCAGTCTGCTAAACAACCAGCACCTGTGCTTACTTGCTTTCTGAAGATAATGACAATGATTTTACCAGTAATCACACAGGTTTTCCGAAGCAAGCACATTTATTCTTAGGGCAAAAGCATTACAGAGAAAACATTTTAAAAAGTGATAAATTAACCTAACACATACTAAAAGCTTACCATTGGTCACCCCTACCTCCAACACCAGGCTCTGGTAGGTGTCAGTCTTTCAGACCTCTCAACTGGGTTTGCTACCTTGGATACTAATTCTTGTCAGATCAAGGATAAGACCCATTTGGCATAATCCAGGCTTTCTTTCTTTTTTTTTGGTCTAGTCTCTTGTAACACGTTATCACAAATCAATGGCCTTTTTCTCTCGCTGAAGCTTCAAAAGGCTGTGTTTTTGCATAACCAGTGCTATGAAATCTGCATTTATCAACCCCTGCTGATTTTAGATTTTGTAGACACCCCCCGCCCCAGTGAGCCAGGAACACAGAAGTACATATCACCTGTTTTGATACAAAGCTGTAGTATTTAGTATTAGCAAAGTACTTCAGTTATGTCTAATCAATAGGTCTACATACGTGTACTTAATTTTCAGGGCTGCTGGCCATTACCTTAAAAAAAATGTATAACTTCTTGTTTACTTAAATAGACTTGAAAAAAATGGTATTGCAAAATAATTTGGATACTTGCAATAGCAAATCTTAAGTTTGTTCTCCATTCCAAATTCTATAGACAATGGGAGTTGTTGATGAGCAAAGACAGCAGGATTGAGGCCTTTATTGAGAAAATCATTTAAAAAATGAAATGGTTATGAACATGTTGTGTTTGTGTTCTGACAGTTCGTTCAAAAATGTTTAATGCTAATGACATAAGTTCAATATCAGAGGGGTAGCCGTGTTAGTCTTGATCTGTAAATGCAGCAAAGAGTCCTGTGGCACCTTATAGACTAACAGACGTATTGAAGCATGAGCTTTTGTGGGTGAATACCCACTTTGTCGGATGCAGACTCCAGGACAATCCTGGAGGGCAACCCTAATTTTGGTCTCAGCTTTTATTATATTTGTCATCTAATCCCAAACAATGCCACAATCATGACTAGTTTTGTACAAATTTAAAGTGCTGGAGAGTTGACTGAGAAGGCTAGGGCCCCAGTCCTGCAAACCCTTAGGTATGTGCGTATCTTTAGTAATGCAAGTGGTTCCATAGAGTCAGTGAGATTAGTAATGTAAATCAATTTATACATACGAGTAGTTGCAGAATTGAGGCCTACATTATTTAGGAGTTAGTTTAAAGGTAAACTGCAATGCTTCAACAAAAGCTGTCCTAAACTCAGAAATAGCTTTTGGTGTGTTTTTTAACCCTTCCCTACCTCTGCAGAAAAATTCTATGTAACTTGCCCTCAATCAGTTGTCTATAGAGCACTAGTTGTTCATATGGTGTTAACTCCCCTCTTTTGCCTACAGCTGTTGCATAGACTCTTCCTTGCAAATTTTGAAAGAATTTAGATTTCTGTAAAAGTAGCTGAAAATTAGGAAGACCAAGCCTTAACGGCCTCTACTCTGGCCACTGCTACATAGTAGGAAGAAAAAAAAAATAGAACCCTCTTCTAAGAGGTGGACGTCATCACAAGAAGAGTAGTACTTTATGTCTAGGAGAGCAGGAAGAGAAGTGGACAGTGTATCTAGGGCATAGGGAAGAAATCACGATGCAGGGAAGCATTTGGAGGGGAAGAGTAGGGAATGTGTCACAGAAGGAAGTGAATTTATTTTGAATATCATAAGTTTGCTCTTCATTTCCTTCTCTCTGTCACATTTCCTCCTCTTCCCCTGGAAATGATGACCTGCATCTTGGTTCTTCCCTATTCCTCTATGAAATTCTATAGGTAGATTTACAGATTCTTTAGAAAGAATATTGTTTAATGTGTAAGTTATTAAGTTGTGTGATGTGTTTTACTCACACAGGCCAAGAAAGGGATATGTGCCTGAAAGGCCAGTTAACCTGCCTCCTTATATCAGGAGAGCGACGGGCCTAATTAGAAATAAAGCCCAGATGCGGGAGAGCAGGGCTTGTTGCCTTAAAGAGTTGGGTAAGAGGAAAGAGGTAGAGGAAAAACAAAAAATGGAGGACAGGACGTGGGGAGTTACCTCTGTCTCTAAGAAGCAGCCTGAAGGAAGCCTGAGAAAGAGGAAGGAGATAAGACCAGACATGCTTTACCAGGGGTGAACTGTAAGACAAGCTAAATGTGTGAGGAGTTGTGGGCCTGTGTAATGAAGCTGCCTCTCGTGGGACACAACTGAGAGTATCAATTCAGGACAAATTGCTTAGAGCAGGGCAGTTACAGCTTAAGGCTGGGTTTCCTTTACTATTAAGGCAAACCAAACCAGCCAAACAGAGGACCTTGGTCTCACCCCACTGGCTTACCAGAAGTCATACAATCAATTCCCTCAGACACCCCAGTTTTCCATTATCACCACCAGTGCCACTCCTTATGGGGATGAATGGTTATGGAAACCAGTACCCCAGCAAAAGAAAAAAAAATGTTCTACTGATCCCAAAGGACCAAGCCCCAGACCAATACACCAGTCAGATCTTACCCACAAATCACACTGTTACCAGTTCTTTAGAATCTAAAGGTTTATTCATAGAAAGAAAGGAATATAGATGAGAGCTAAAATTGATCAAAGTAATCAATTACATACGGCAAAGTTCTTGTTTCACACTTCTTGCAGTGATGGAATAAACTGCAGGTTCAAATCAAGTCTCTGGAGTACAGGCACAGCTTGGATGGGTCATTCAGTCCTTTGTTCAGAGCTTCAGTTTGTAGCAAAGTTCCTCCAGAGGTAAGAAGCAGGATTGAAGACGAGGAGGAGTTTCCAGGACCTTTTATATCCCCTGCCATGTGTTCTTACTGTGGAAAATCACAGTGGCAAGATGGAGTTTGGAGTCACATGGGCAAGTCACATGTCTATGCATGACTCATTTTTTTTACACATAGAGCAGGTGTTGCTCACCTGCTACCTTGAACGTCCCCAGGGAGGCCCCTCATATGTGGAATGGAGTCTCCGAAGGTCCATTGTTAGTTAAGTGTTTTTTGACTGGGCACTTAATCTGAAGAGTCCCTTCTCAATAAACTGTCCAGATGCTTCACTGGTGCTACTTAGAATCAAACACATAGAGATACAAGTACATAGTCAATATTCGTAACTTCAAATACTGAACTCATACACAAATACAGACAGCATAATCATAACCAGCAAATTACAACATTTTCATAGACAATTTTTTGACCTCCTTTGTACAAGGTTTTTGTGGAATTATAGGATTTTGCTTGCAACAATAATCTATACAGTCGCAGTTCATGTCAATAACATTGCAGCCCATCCCAGGATTGTTGTGTGGATTGAGGCACAGAAGGATAGTCTAAAACACCAGAAGTGTGCTTCCGACAGCATGATTGCCAGCTGTGAGACAGTTTGGGCTGAAGATGTGATTGTGCTTATATTTTTGTTGGATTTTTGGTAAAAGACTCTGAGGCCACAGAAGGGGCTGAACACTGTATAGTGGTCTGGCTAGAGGGCCAGATCACTCCTATGTTGAGCGTAGTCCAAAAGAATGTGGGGGAAACTGAGGTAAAAGGTGCTTCAATGATAAATCCAGCCAGAAGGTGGCATGTTGAGTCAGCAACTTTGCTACAAGTTGTGTAGAGAAAATTCTATAAAACACGTTTGTTTTCATCCCTATTCAATTGTATAGTCTCTCTCGCCATCCTCCACCCCCACCCACCTATCCCTGTCAGCCATTTAGGATAGAGAAGTTTAAAGTTACTTTTAGAAAGTTGTTTTCTCTTCTATTAAATCCTTTGACAGCTCTCGGTTTACTGAAGATATTTTACATAAACATTTACATAAGCACTGATAGTAGAAGTGGCATGCAAACCATGTACTTATCTCCCAGTCTCCCATATTTATGTAGTTGGATGAAAAATAGACATTTAGCAGCAAAGAATGTTTGAAAAACTAAGTTCATTTAAAGAGATACAGCCAACTAGAAATCTAGTCAATTAAATAGATATCAATATAGATATATATACATACAAATACACTTTATGGTGGTGAACTTGCCATTTTGTCTGTTTTTGAAATTATGGTTCCATAATGTGTGTTTTTTTTTTAACCGCCCTTTGCTGATGTGTAAAAGATGCACATAAATGTATGGGCAAGTGACTGACCATGTAGGGGAAACAGTGAAACTTAGTATTCGTAAGTGCTGTCAAATGTACAAAGTAAAAGTATCCAGTGCTTTGGATAGTTTATCTTCAGTCTTTCAGTTACAGTATTTTTAGGTGTCATTTGTAACAATTGTAGGTAAAACTTTTTCAGAATGACGTTTGCTTTTCAAGTTGACATTTACTTCAACCTCTGTGATCCTAAATAGCCAAACCAAAAAGCAGATCCTCGAAAGCTTTTTACAAATGGCTGTGACATGATGTATGGCTTCAAAACTCAACCAGAATGTTACGCATAAAGGAAGATTTTGATAAATTTCTCTCTTTCTGAGGCATAGCCCTGAAAATCAGAGAGTGCAGAAACTAGATGAATGATATGTCCATGCCACAAGTTTTATGTTTTGTATGTATGAGATTTTAAATCACTCACATTCTTAACAATGTATCTATTAGTATTGATTTTCCAATTTTGTGCTTTGCCATTCAACTGAAAGTTGTTCTTAATAAACTCCTATTGAGTATTGTGTTGCTGTATTGAAATTTATCAGTTACACTATGCACACATAGATATCTCTCATAAATCTGAGCAATTTTAGAAAAAAAATCACTGTATTAAGAAAAATAACTTTGTCATAAAATCAGTTATCCATATTTAAACTTAATAGCATTTAACCAGCAACTTCTTCTTTAACTATAGATGAACTGGGAAAAACTGAACAAAACTAGAACTGCGTTAATTTAGTAAAGTGCATTGCAAGCCCTGTATAGACAGGTGTTTCTGTGTTAAGATTGTAATGCTCTTGCACCATTTCATAAAGTTATTAAAGATGAGGAGATAGAATTAATCTGATTACACTCAGAGATCAGTTACTTACTGACCAAATGAAAATTACAGTTAAAATTGCAATATGTTATATTAATTGGTGGTATATTAGCAGTTCTAATAGTGTAGTATTATCACTTCCATTCTTTAATTCTTTAATAATTTAATGATTCAGACTGACACATTTGCATAACTCTTAAAAATATTTCCAAACAGTAAAACTGTATTTATTTAAATAAATACTGAACTTAGTCTCACTTTTATTTCTTTCAGTTTAATGCATTTAAAACAACACTTACACTGTAAGCATTTCTGCCAATTGCATGCTCACGTGTGAGAAAGGGAGACTAGAATGACCAATCCTGATTGTGTTTGAGCATGAAGCAGAATGGATTTGAATAGGATTCTTGTTTACTGCCTGGGATCTAGGTGTGGAGCTCTTTGGAAAACGAGGTAGAAAATGCCTGAATTAAAGCTAAATGTGTTACCTTAATTTGATCTTTTTGGGAATACATTTTATTAGAGGTTTAATTACACAGTCATGTATTATTTATTCTACAAGAGTCATGTTCTATTTAGTGCATAGTCTAATGATGAATAAAGTAGAAGGTTGCAAGAACAGAAAGGATGTTCTCTTGTGCTAAAGACATTGGGCTGGGACATAATAGAGACATGTTCTATTCTTGGCTTTGCCACAGACGACCTACGTGATAGTGGGCAGTGCTATTACAATTCACCTATGCAGCAAAGCTAAATTTGCCAAGGCAACCTTAGTTCTGGCTTTTACTTACTTCTTAGTGCTTGACTTAGCAACCTTCACTTTCTGTTAAGTCATTTTTGCATGCAATTTCCTGCATCTCTCTAAAAAGGAATTAAAAAGCAAACCCCCAAACCATAATTACCCCAACATGGACTATCAGCAGAGTTGGAAGGCAGAATGTTTAGGCTAAAGGAGTAATTGGTAGCAGATGCTATGGTGTTACTCTTTGTGGAAGATTAAGTTTAAGGCCAGAAGGGACAGCCAGATTATCAGGTCTGACCTCCTGTATATCACAGGCCACCAACACCACCCAGCACCCGTACACTAAACCCAACAATTAAAAATAGACTAAAGGATTACAGACCACAGGTGAATAGGCTATTCAGAGACCAGGAGACACTGAAGTGCCCCAGTGCCCGGAGTAGGGTTGCCAACTTTCTACTCACAAAAAATTGAACACATTTGCCCTGCCCCACCCCTCCTCTGAGGCCCTGCCCCCCCCACTTCATCCCCTCCTCCCTCTGCCGCTTGCTCTCCCCACCCTCACTGAGTCACTCATTTTCACCGGGGTGTGGGAGGGGGTGAGGGCTCCAGCTGGGGGGTGCAGGTTTTGGGGTGGGCTGAGGAATTAGGGGTGCAGGTGAGAGGTGGGGTTGGCGGGGATTGGTGCGGAAGGGGGTGAGGGACTCCATCTGAGGGTGCAGGCTCTGGGGTGGGGCTGAAATGAGGGGTTTGGGGTGCAGGAGGATACTCCAGGCGGAGACCAAGTGGTGTGGAGAGTGGGAGGGGGATCAGGGCCGAGGCAGGGGAATGATCAGGGATGCAGGCTCCAGGCAGCGCTTATCTCAGGTGGCTCCTGGGAGCAGCGGCATGTCCCCTTTCCGGCTCCTTAGCAGGGGCCAGGCTGCTCTGCATGTTGTGCCATCCACGGGCGCCACCTCTGTGGTTCCCATTGACCACAGTTCCCAGCCAATGGGAGCTGTGGAACTGGCGCTTGGGGCGGATACAGCGTGTTGAACCCCCTGGCTGCCCCTACTCATAGAAGCCGAATGGGGGACATGCCGCTGCTTCTGGGAGCCGTGCGGAGGCAGGTCACGCAGGGAGCCTACCTTAGCCTCACTGTGCTGCTAACCAGACTTTTAACGGCTCAATCAGCAGTGGTGACTGGAGCCACCAGGGTCCCTTTTCAAGTGGGCGTTTTGATCAAAAACCAGACACCTGGCAACCCTAGCCCAGAGGCATCCATTTGCCAGTTTTGTGCTCAGCTTTTTTTTAATGCAGCATCAGTATTTTGAGAACTGGCTGTCCTGGTTTCTCTTCCTGGCTATGGAAGGGAGTGTTTACAGATAGCACAGCCTGGCACATGCATTCAGAAAGGGAAAGGAGTAATTAGAGGCTCCCCTTTTTGAAGTTTGTTTGAAATCTGTAGTATGTAAGGTCTTGGAAAAAATTTTGAAGGAGAAAGTAGTTAAGGACATTGAGGTCAATGGTAATTGGGACAAGTTACAACATGGTTTTACTAAGGGTAGATCGTGCCAGACCAACCTGATCTCCTTCTTTGAGAAGGTGACAGATTATTTAGACGAAGGAAATGCAGTAGATCTAATTTACCTCGATTTCAGTAAGGCATTTGACACGGTTCCACATGGGGAATTATTAGTTAAATTGGAAAAGATGGGGATCAATATGAAAATTGAAAGGTGGATAAGGAACTGGTTAAAGGGGAGACTCCAACGGGTCGTACTGAAGGGTGAACTGTCAGGCTGGAAGGAGGTTACTAGTGGAGTTCCTCAAGGATCAGTTTTGGGACCAATCTTATTTAACCTTTTTATTACTGACCTTGGCACAAAAAGCGGGAATGTGCTAATAAAGTTTGCGGATGACACAAAGCTGAGGGGTATTGCTGACACAGAGAAGGGCCGGGATATCAAAAAGGAAGATCTGGATGACCTTGTAAACTGGAGTAATAGTAATAAGATGAAATTTAATAGTGAAAAATGCAAGGTCATGCACTTAGGGATTAATAATAAGAATTTTAGATATACATTGGGGACACATCATTTGGAAGCAACAGAGGAGGAGAAGGACCTTGGAGTATTGGTAGATCACAGGATGACTATGAGCCGCCGATGTGATATGGCCGTTAAAAAAGCTAATGCAGTTTTAGGATGCATCAGGCGAGGTATTTCCAGCAAAGATAAGGAGGTGTTAGTACTGTTATATAAGGCGCTGGTGAGACCCCACCTGGAATACTGTGTGCAGTTCTGGTCTCCCATGTTTAAGAAGGATGAATTCAAACTGGAACAGGTTCAGAGACGGGCTACTAGGATGATCCGAGGAATGGAAAACCTGCCTTATGAAAGGAGACTCAAAGAGCTTGGCTTGTTTAGCCTAGCCAAAAGAAGGCTGAGCGGGGATATGCTTGCTCTTTATAAATATATCAGAGGGATTAATATTAGGGAGGGAGAGGAATTATTTAAGCTTAGTACCAATGTAGACACAAGAACAGATGGATATAAACTGGACACTAGGAAGTTTAGACTTGAAATTAGACGAAGGTTTCTAACCATTAGAGGAGTGAAGTTCTGGAACAGCCTTCCAAGGGGAGTAGTGGGGGCAAAAGACATATCTGGCTTTAAGACTAAGCTTGATAAGTTTATGGAAGGGATGGTATGATGGGATAACTGAATTTTGGCAATTGATCTTTGATTATCAGCACATAAGTATGCCCAGTGGTCTGTGATGGGATGTTGGATGGGATGGGATCTGAGTTACTGCAGAGAATTCTTTCCTGGGTGCTGGCTGGTGAGTCTTGCCCACATGCTCAGGGTTTAGCTGATCGCCATATTTGGGGTCGGGAAGGAATTTTCCTCCGGGGCAGATTGGCAGAGGCCCTGGAGGTTTTTTGCCTTCCTCTGCAGCATGGGGCATGGGTCACTTGCTGGTTGATTCTCTGCAGCTTGAGGTCTTCAAACTTTTTGAAGACTTCAATAACTCGGACACAGGTTAGGGGTTTGTTATAGTAGTGGATGGTGGGTTCTGTGGCCTGCTTTGTGGAGGAGGTCAGACTAGATGATCATGTTGGTCCCTTCTGACCCTAAAGTCTATGAGTCTATGAGTAAGTGCAGCATACCACCTGTTTGATGAGGAAATTCTGCTAGCTATTAATGCTTTGCCTACTACTCATCTGTTTTCTCCCACGTTCCCGTGTGGGTACATTTTGGATGCATCGCTTGTGCTCCCAGAAATGCCTGGAGTGAAAACCTGGAGGACACTAATGAGGGCTCTGATAGCGGAGGTACAGTTCTTACTTCTGCCTACTCCGCTGCATTTTGGCAGTAATGATGTGTTACTAAACTGTGTTTTCATATGTTTATTTTTTTTGTTTTTTTTTTTACTTCCCTTAAAATAAGATCAGCTTTACTGAGCACGTTTCAGTAGGTATTTATTCTAATGTTAATGTACTGTAAATCTGCCTCGAAGTTCTCTACAGTGAGAAGTGTAAAGGGAATGAGAAAAAAAAATCTTCTCATCTGTCACTATTTTCCTTGTCTGTCATCTTAAAAAAAAATCAATATTATATTTCAAACATAGTTTTAACCTTACAGCCCAAATAAGACATTTCTCAGTTTGAGAAGACAGTGACTAAATCTCAGCTGTCCATGTTTCTTCAACAAATACCCAGCTACGGAGAAAAACCTTTATATTGATTCTTGACTTACACAGTCTTTTTTCCATTCATTGGCTATTTAACATAATGCAGCATATATCTGTGGCTCATTTTTAAACTTATTTCTTCATCTAAAACTTTCCTTATTCAGTGTCCAGTTCATCCCTGTGCAAAAGGCTATCCCAAGATAATGGTATGTCAGTGAGTGAACTTAATTTGTGCTTAGCTCATGTAGCTTTATTGTGTGCAATGACTTAATTTCACCCGGAAAGCAGTTATAGTATGTCCAAAGAAGCAGGCATGCTCATTCTGTGTTTGTGTGTGTGCACGGTTGGGTGCAAGGCACACAACCTACCTTAAATCTGAATCTTGGTAGGAGTACCAAAAGTAAGTGTTGTGTACCACAGTCTTACAAAATATGAATCTCTAAGCATTATACCATGGCTCAATCAAACCAGTTTTTACTGGAACATTACCATATATTACTAATATTGCACAAGAGCAGCATTTCCCACACTTTTTGGGGTACGGAACACTTTTTAGTCTGTTACGGAACACTTATAATATTATTTTGTAGTTGTTTTGGTTTTCAAGTTAAAAATTGTGTTATTTATGCTCAAATATATTTTATTTTATAAAACAAAGCAACAATACAAATTTAAAATAACTCGAACTAACAATTTCTAACTGGAAAAGACACATAAAATAGTACAAAAATCAAGTGCAAGAGTCTTTCACGGAACACCTATTCACGTCATGTGGAACACAGTTTGGGAAACGCTGCACTAGAGCAGTGAGATAGGGAGGTCATAGATTTAATTTTATTTAAACTCAGTTCAAAAATGGCTATTTGTTTCTGATCAGAGGTCAAAAATCACGCTCTGGCAAAGACAAGACTTTGAAAATTTCAGCCTAAAAGAAGAAAAGTTCTGAGAGACAGAAGACAGGCCTTAGAATGGAAACCATTAGGAAACTTTGTTACTAATGTTCCAGTCATACTGATAATTACTTGTTTATTTCATTTCTTTCATAGTTGTTTAGAAAATGCTTGATAAATTGTCACTGAAAGTAAAGGACTGTTTTTTGTCTTATTGCTTGCCTGTTGCTGGTAACCAGTTGGTTTACCTATAGTTAAGGCTACGATTTAGTCACAGAGGTTGTGGAAGTCACAGAATTAGTGACTTCCAGTGACCTCCATAACTTCAGCCTGTAGTGGTTGGGAACTGCAGGATCCCTACTGTCTGTGGGGGCAGGGAGCTGTGGGGTACCCCTGGTGTCTCTGGTGGCCCCCTGGAGCTCCAAACCCATGGATGGTGGGGTAACCCCACAGCTCCTGGCTGCCATGGGTGGTGAGGGAACACAGAGCTCCTGGAGCTCCAGGCAGCGGGGTACCCTACAGCTTCTGGCTGACATGGGAGGTGTGGGCACCCCACAACTCCTGACCGCCACAGGCAGCAGGGAAACTCCGGAGCTGCAGGGGTACCCTGCAGCCCCTAGCTGCTGCGAGCGGCTCCCAGCCCCTGCATAGCTGCCCCACTTCAGGTAGTGTGGGGATCCTCACATCCCTGTTTCGTTAGGGATATTTTTAATAAAAGTCACTGACAGATCACGGCTTCCATGACTTTTTATTTTTTGCCTATGGCGTGTCTGTGACTTTTACCAAAAAATATCCAAGACAGAATCCTAGCCATAAATCTGAAGCATAAAACAAAACACTGAAGATAATGGAGACAATGGATTAAATGTAGCCATTGTGGAATGCCAGTCAGTCGAGTTCCACTTGGGATTAATTCAGCCAAATTAGACATTTTTCCCATGTAGGACTTCAGGACTGAGTTTCATGTTGTTTTATTTTATGGATCTTAACTTGTTAAATAGTAACAATTATAAAGGATAACCGACCTGAAAATAATATTTGTTTGATATGTTCTTTGCTCTATTACCTAACTGTTATAAAGGCCTTGAAGAAGGTCCATTAAATAAAGATATTATATGCCTTGCAAAAGGCAAAGATAAACTTCATTAAATCAGTCTTTTCACTGTTTCCATCTGAGCAGCAGGAGTGCCTAGACAAGTAGATTTCATTGCATGCTTTCTTTTTAGCTGCCATTGGCAATCCTTAAATTATATTCGGTCACCCCAGTAACACTTAACAGAACTCAGTTGATCAGCTGTGTGACACACAGTACTGTCGAAGATTTTTAACAATATGAGACTAGAGGAAGGTGTTTAAGTAGTCTAGTAAAATACCAATACAGACTTAGTGTAATATTTTTATTAGTGCCACAGAACACAGCTCTGATAGTCTGAAGGGAATAGAATTTTTTGACCATTTGAACTACCTCAATTTTACCTATTCTGTGATATTGCAACACAGAACATAAACCTTTATTTTCTTGTTAAAGCATGTGAAGAAATAATTAAACTTAGTTTACTTTTAAAATTTAATAGCTCAGAAACTGAATTTAGGTTGTTTTTTTTAAATTGGAAATAAAATCTTTTGTGTATATGGTGCAGTAATACATTAATACATGATTTATACTGCATACCATTACTGAACATTTTTTGGTCTTTAATAACCAAATCAGTATGAATTAAATTGCTTTCTAATTGCCTACACATCCTATATTTTTAAAAGCCTGTTTATGGAGTGTACTCATTCTTAACAGGGTAAATCCTTAAAGCTGAAAGGCCTGCATTAAAATGAATATCGGTGGGGCAAGCCTTTCATCTGAGGATTATAGAATTATAACTTTAACAATTCACAGAATGAGACAACAAACTGGAGATTTTGTGCACATATTTATGTATTCTTTTAAAGTAAATCCTTGATTTCATTTGCAGGATATGCTGTAGCTTAGTCTGTATTAGACAAAGCACTAGATGTCAAGGTGGGTTAAAAAGCATTTACAAATTCATCTGTGATAGTAATGCTCATCTATTAAAAAAAAAGTCTCTGAAAGTAATTATGTGCATTCTGTATCTGCATTATTCTGTGCTCTTTGTATCTTTGCAAGTAAGTAATAATTACATCCTCTATATTGGCCAAATCTGAAATAAATACACACAAACACATTTGAGTTATACTTGCATGGGTGGGATACGGAGAGACAAGGTAGGTAACATCATAACTTTCATTAGACCAACTTCTGGTGGTGAGAGAGACAAACTTTCAAGCTTACACAGAGTTCTTCAGGTCCGAGAAGCGTACTCAATGTGTCACAGCTAAATAGAAGGTGGAACAGACTGTGTAGCATAAGTATTTATAGTTGTATGTGGTGGTCAGAGAGTTATAAATTGTGAGACCTCTGTGGGTGATGATTTGTTTCTTGCATTTTTAGAGGAAGTAGATGCCACTGTTACGTTTTGCTTCCCTTTTCTTCACATTTGGAGTTAACAAAATTTTACCATCTGAAATAGAATCTTTCATTGTTGGGTGAAATACAGAAACTCTGAGCTGAGACTCAAATGCATCGTCTGATGATTCCCTTGGATCCTTAAGGTTCTTCTTTAGACACCCAAATACACACACAGAGGAATTAGCATGGGAGTTGGCCCCCAAATCAGTGGTTATCTGGAAATTTGGAGAGAGTCCATGTCCCCCACTTGTTCTCATTGAGTTTGAAGAATCCCCAGGAAGCTTCTGTAGAGACATCTCCACTGGACAGCAGAAAGCATGATGAGATATTGATACTACTTCCTCTCTCATTCTCCTGCTAGCCAGCCAGTCTGGATCTCCTGGGCTTTTCGCCTCTCTTTTAGCAGAAGAGGGTGGGGGAATTGGGAGGGGGCCATTTAGTTCTTAATTCAAATGTTCTGTCAAACACCAACCAAATAGGTTATGAAACACTAATATAATTCAACCTTGATTGATTGATTAATTATGTATTGGATTTTGCTTAAATGAGTAATTGGGATTTATGATGGGAAGAAGTTTCATTAACCTCTCCCTTCAAGGTTTAAAAGAGAAAACATGGATTAGGGGCACTGTATCCCAGAATACACGCAGCAGAAGGATTGCTTTAGGTGCTAGAATTCATTCAGAAAGGATAATTAAATAACTTATTCCATTTCTAACAATATTTTAACTTATAGAGTAACAGTGTTGCAACATTCAGTCCTCCCCTGAGTGTGGATCATCTCTGCTCTTCATACTGAGAATTACTGACATTGAAACGGATGTGCAAAACTACACCTCTATGTATTCTAAAAAAAAATTAAAGATTTATGGAGTTTGGATTTTATATGATCAACATTATTTTAGAAACCACACCAAGTTTAATTTAAAGAGAAATGCTTTGGAGAATCGTAGCAATTGTTAATTTAATTCACGAATTGGCAACATAGATAACTTTCACTAAAATCTGTAATTAAATGAATTAAAATAAATCTGAAAGTATATTTAAGAAAACAGCTTTATAAAGCTAAATAATACATTCTTTCCTTATTTCTTTACTCTGTTCTCATCTTTGCAGATTAGAGATACTAAATCATCAGATCAAAAAACAACACTCTTGCATTTTCTGGTTGAAATCTGCGAAGAGAATTATCGGGACATCTTGAAATTCACAGATGAACTGGAACACGTTGAGAGTGCAAGCAAAGGTAAGGATGTAGATCAGATACCTAGAGTAGTTTTTATCTGTATTGGTATGGAATGCTCTCAGGACATTTAATTTTAGATTGTAGGATTATGTAATCTCTAAACATTAATAATCCTCATGGATTTTTCTTCTTCTGGTTGTGTATTGACCTGGGAAAAGGTACAGGGAGTGGTTGCTTTGAAGTGATGCGAGGTAACACAGCACATTACAGTGAAGTACTTTGAACTTCACACAAGGGTTTTTATAATTTCAGCATCCCAATAACATTCAGCTCCCCGTTAACGGGTTTAAAGACTTGCTTTATTGTTGATATAAAACACTTCAGTCTCTGCTCAGAGGTAACTACTATAATTGTGTTACACATTTATAGGTATTTTGTTCCATCTTACAAGTCTGTGATTTTTGGTGCTATAATCAAGGAAACAATAAGGGTTACAAAGACTTCGTCGTTTGTTTGTTTGTTTTTGTATTTTGCATTGTTCAGTACTATCACATTTATAAGTATCTGTGCTTCAAAAAGATACCAGAATACAAAAAGGCTGAGATTATGCCCTCTATCATTTTCCCAGTAAAACAGATAAAAATACAGGTCAATTGTTGTTTGTACAATTTATTTAATTAAGTACAGTTTCCACTGGAACTAAAAAAAAAAAAAAAAAAGCTCACATTTAGTCCAGTATCTTTAAACAATTTATCTTTAAAAAATGTAAATGTTAGGTCACTTGCCTGGTTTTTAAATGGCAACATTTTCCTGAAAGATTCTTGCACCCTTTAAATACTGAGTCAAATGCTGAGGTGCTATAATCAGTGGAAGTTTGCTCGAGGAAAAAACTGTGTAAGAACTCAAAGCTTGACCCTTACTGAATCTGTCTTGTATGTTAATACCCAATATTATCATAATTTAACATGAAAACTATTCCAACCGTTAACTAGGGAGCATTTCAAATTGTAACCTGCCCCTATGGGGCACAGTTGTGCAACCCTTTCTGCATTTATGTATTGTAACTCATATCTGTCAGTGCTGGTAAGAGTGGGCCATAACGTTATGCTAAAAACAAATATTCAAGAAACTTTCATAAGGCTAAGTCTCAATGAATGCTATTTAGGTTTTTAAGTTACTTTTGGGAGGGATAGCTCAGTGGCTTGCGCATTGGCCTGCTAAACGCAGGGTTGTGAGTTGAATCCTTGAGGGGGCCACTTAGGGATCTGGGGCAGAATCAGTACTTGGTCCTGCTAGTGAAGGCAGGGGACTGGACTTGATGACCTTTCAGTACTGATAGCACAGTCATAGGGTCAGGTGTGCTTTAGACCTGTTTTAGTTCCTGTCAAATACACAGGTTTTGCTACTTTCCCCCCTTATTGCCTTACAATGGTAGAATGGATCTTTGGGCTGCAGCTTTTCTGTTTACCAGCTAAGTTAACCCAACAGGCCCAACTCTCTTCACAGTGGTGTTCTGGCACCACTGCAGCACTGTGTTCTACACTCCTCCCGCATCCCCCATAGCTTGGTGGGAGGGTTAGAAAGCAGCCTTGGGGCAGGGTTAGAGGGCTGATTATAGTGACTCAAAAACAGCATCTTCAAACAAAGTATGATTTATTTATGGAAAGATACACAGTATGCAGGGTAAAAAGCCAATACAGGCTTATGCTCATATTTCTCTTTGCCTAAACTTTAATCTTTCCTTGCAAGCTTTGATACATACTGTTCAGTCCAACTACTTCCATCTCTGGGTTGGTGATAGAGACCCTGTTTGCTGCAGTTTCTGTCCATGTTCCTCAGTGTGTCTCTGTCAGCCCCTAGAACAGCCACTGACAACCCACTCAAGTTCCCCACCCCATCATCCTCTCACACTTCTTACCTAGACCACCATCATTACGATTTACGTAACCCCTTGGATCGCAGGTTTCTGGAAAGAGAACTTGATTGGAGTCAGGGAACGGTATTCCCCAATGTATAGCTTTCATATTGTTTCCATAAAGATCCTTGGTGTCCTCTATTTTGTTCCCTTCTTAAAGCCTTTTTTGATTGACAAACAGTGTGTAGTTGTGAAATAATGTTGGCTTGATTTGCATAAGAAATGCTGTTTTCTATAAGAAACAAAAATTAAAAGCTGAAAACTTTGATGACCCTGTATTTTAAAAGCCCTTTTTATTTTATTGCCACCCACTGTGGTCTTTATAATGGATTAGATTCTGTCTCTTTAACTATTTATTATATGTATTATAGTTAAACTTAATATACTTCATAAAAATTAATTTAGAGTTTATACAATGTCTGGTTTGAGAGCACTGAAAACTGAAATCCCATACATCCATGGAAGAGATGGAACATTAGCAATGATTGTACAAGGGTTCCAACACCACTGTATTCAAATGTATTAACTCCGGCCCATAGGGACCATCCTTAGGGCTTTTAACAATTAGAGAGTAATTCATTCTCCATATTTCATATAAACCTTGACATATAATGACTATACTGGAAGAGTTCCAGTTATTCACAAGGAGGTTGTGGGCATGTGTTAGGAAATGCACTGGAACCCAGAATTCACTAATTAATAAATGTACATAGGGACACCTTTTCAATTCGTTGATTGTCCCCTTGTTTTTGCATTATGGGACAGTGAGATCAGAATTTCTTGATCTACCTTCTCTATTCATTTTATACTATATTCATTATTATGAATTAATTCATTATTTTTTCATATCCCCTATTATTTGTGTCCTAAACAATCACTATCTTTTATTTTCTTTCCATCTGAGGTTATACCACTAATCATTCTGGTTGCCCTTCTCTAAACCCCTCTAATTTTGCAATAAAATATGTGAAGTATTCTTAAACAGTTATCTTAGTCTTATAGAATCAAAAGCTGCTGCCAGCGTGAATTTTGAATTAAATACTTTTTTGGCCATTTAAATATTTAAACTGACATCTGCCAAAGGCAGTGTCTCCTATATACTAAACTTTTAGAATCTATAATAAACATGGTCCATACTCTTGGAAGATTAGGAATTTATGTTATAAAAATTAGTCACAGTACATAGCAATATCATGAAAACTGCCTAGTGAGTTGTATTCATATTGCTTCAGGGGAAATATTGCATACATTTCTTTACTTCAGTAGTGTACAAGCTGATTGCCCAGAAAGCTTCCAACTAAACTGGTCACTATCCATATTAACTCTAATATTAAAGAAAACTCACTCACTCAGTTTCCACAATCCAGGGTAGGCAAGGTGATTTTTAAACAAATACAGTAGGCAGAGTTCTATGTTATAACACAACTTAGCCAAGAGAGTGCCATTTTCTTACAGCAGTGTTCATTTTACTATAGCCTGCTGTTATTTGTTAGCAACTTTTTTTGCATCAATTACAGATTCTAATAAAATGTGAAAAATGCTGCCATAGGAAGCTACCAATTTTGTATTATCACTTGAGAACTTGTACTGTAGTTACAGGGAAACCAAAGGAGAGTTATATGTTTGACTAATGTCTTGCACCCTTTTTGCATACAAAAGATGAATCTTATGACAACAAAAATCCATTTGGGCTGAGTTTCTAAATCTGGAAATGAGGGTTGAAGAAAAGGGCTAGGGAGAATCTTAACTATAACCACTAGCACACTTTAATATGCTGTATATGCAGTTCGTATTAATCATCTTATGTAACAATTACACATTGCATTGACTAAGAATAGCCACCTCTTTTAAAATGCATTCAGTGTTAGATGCAAAAAGCATGTTTTCTTCATAAATGATCATTTTGTTTTCTTCCTTCTACATTTGCTATGCCTATATTGAGACAACAGTTTTCAGTGGGGATTAAAACTCTTGGCCCAGTGTAGACCTCTATGTTCTGTTCTGTACTAAGTATAGTTTCAAAGAAAAAATATGGTAACAATGTATTGTGCATTTTAGTGAAGAACATTTGATTGTTTTTAGTGCTAGTTGTTGGAAAAGTAGAAGATCTGCAGCTTTTGTCTTTTTGAGAAAGATAATTAGGGGCATGCTGGGAAGAGCACCTACTCTGTGAGTGAGTGAGTTCAAAGCATGAGTGAGACAGAAACAATATGTTTGTATATCAATTTCTGTTCAACTTTCATCTGCATGTATACATCACACCTCTGCAGAGCACTGATCCCGTGAGCTGCTCAAATTCAGATGAAATAGAAGCAAGAACAAGTCCATGATTCATCTTTGTCTGTGTACAATGCACAGTCTGTGTGGTACAATAACTTGAAAAAGTGAAAGAGAAGACTTTCTGCAGTCAGGGTGGTAGGATAACGTTTTTGGAAAGTGATGGGTACTAGCAGTATTTCAACATTATTAAAACTATTCTCTCAAATTTGTGAAGCCATGTTATACTGACAAGTGCTCATAAGAGTTCTGTGGAAAGGTGCTTGAAAAATTCCATATCCACTGGAATTCTCTTGCGTTTCTTCTAGTAGCTCCTGAAGCCTTCTGATGTTACTTTGTCTTATCGTCCTTTATCTGAGTTCTCTCATGTCCCACTGACAGTATTTCAGATCATTATTGAAATACAGCATCTTATCCTGTATCTGCATTCCTTAGGACAGGATCTATGTCAGTGTGCTCTGGGCCAAGAAGCACAGGTAGTTTATAATGCTTTATGCCCAGTACATTCTGAGTTTTCTGGACAAAATGTTAACTTCTTTCCAGTTGCCTGTTGTTATTTTGAGGGGATTTCCTTTAGCTATTGGCAGAGAACTAGAAAAGGCTTTTTTGATGTAGAGTAGAACCTCAGAGTTACAAACACCTTGGGAATGGAGATTTACTAACTCTGAAATGTTCGTAACTCTGAACTAAACATTATGGTTGTTCTTTCAAAAGTTTACAACTGAATGTTGACTTAATACAGCTTTGAAACTTTACTCTGCGGAAGAAAGATGCTCCTTTTAACAATCTTAATTTAAATGAAACAAGCACAGAAACAGTTTTCTTGTTTTGTCAAATCTTTTTATACTTTCCCTTTATTTTTTAAATAATGTACATTTAATGCAGTACTTGTAGTTTTTCTTTCTTTCTTTCTTGCGGGGTGGGTTGAGGGGGTGGGTGGGGTGTGTTTGTCTATGCTGCTGCCTGAGTGCGTACTTTGTATTTCTGGTTCCAAATGAGGTGTGTTTGTAATTT
The DNA here is from genome assembly GCF_007399415.2 of Gopherus evgoodei. Lineage (NCBI taxonomy): Eukaryota > Metazoa > Chordata > Testudines > Testudinidae > Gopherus > Gopherus evgoodei. The sequence goes on along the minus strand of NC_044330.1, from coordinate 72,055,488 downwards.
TGGTGTTCATAACTCTGAGGTTTTACTATATGTACAAGGTCCTCATTACTAAAGAATCTGATTCTCTCCTAATGATTTAATAAAATAACAGTACTCTCTGTCCTACTTCCTAGCCTATAGACAGAGTTAAAATTAAGGGGACAATGGGAATGTGCCGGGGGATAAGAATATTTTCTCAAGCTTGGACATCTTGAGAGGTCACTCTTGGCATATTCTATTTAAAATATGGTTATACGGGGCTCTGCTGGGCTCATACTTGTCTCTCTCTAACTATGGTTTGGATACATCTGTTGTGATACTTTGCGGGGTTAACTGGAGTGTGTGGGATTAATCACTAACACCTACTTACAGCATGAAGGAGTCTTGTCTGTGCCCACTGGGGATAGTTCTCCCAGAGCTACCGACAGCAGGCGACACAAGTGTGCCACTCTGAGTTACTGTGAGCCCCGCTGTCACACTCTGCAGGCTAACAATGTACCCTGCTTTGTTACCCTCGAGGGCCCAATCCCCTGTGTTCAGGTTACCTTCAACGTACGCCAATGCACTGTTTCCTGGGAAGCACTGCACCCTAGTTCACCAGCCTCCCCTCAATTCAACACTCTCTTTGACACAAGCACTTGATTGTGTCTGTAGTAAAAACCAAATATAAGTATATTTAACACAGCTTAAGATAAAGATCCAAAACAAATGAAGGTAAAAGGATTGGAAAACAAAATTACAGATAAAAGAGAGAATATAAAAATCAATCTAGAACCTGTATTTATTGGCAAGTTCCTTCCAAGTCCAGTACAGGACTCACCCAAAAGTCAATCCTTACAGCATATGTCCAGTCCAGACAACATTTCATGAGATGCTCGTGCTGGTAGACCATCACCTCCATAATGGATACCAGCTTGTCCACTTTCTTCTTCTTTTAGACAGTCAAAGACTTTTTTGTCTCTTTTTATAATAAGAGCATTACATTAACTTCAGTTGAGCTCTGAATAGGGTCTCCTATTCAGAGTTTTTCCTTGGCATTCTTTTATCTTCATAAATACTCAGGCCTGCATGAGATTTAATGCCATATAGTGATGTCTAGCTGAGTTTGCATAGAGCCTTGAACAATAGCTTTAGCAGATGTTAACATCACCACTCATCTTGATGAAGAACCAAGACCATCCAATGGCAATAATTGAAATGTTTTAACATTGTTAACCATTACGCTTTTGATCAAATAATGTGGAAAAAGCAAGGAGAGAAATAACCTTCTGAAGACATTTACAATTTATTGTGAAACATAGTTCAGAGCATTGCCATGAATGGGTGGCCCTTAGTAGATATTATCATTTCCTAATATAATAGTATTTCTGATTTCTGTAGTAAAGAACATAATTATCAGATGCATAGATGAACAGGATACATTGGGAAGAGTCAAACTGCTTTTGTAAAGGTAAACCGTACCTCACCAACCTATTAGAATTCTTTGAGGGGGGTCAGCAAACATGTGGACAAGGGTGATTGAGTGGATATAGTTTATTTGGACTTTCTGAAAGTTTTTGACAGTGTCCTTCATCAAAGATTCTTAAGCAAAGTAAAGCAAAGTCATGGGATGAGAGGGAAGGTCCTCTCATGGGTCAGTGACCAGTTAAAACGTAGGAAATAAAGGTTAAGAATAAACAGTTTTCACAGTTGAGAGAAGTAAATAGTGAATAGATTAAGAATATGTAGATTAAGAACAAGAAGATTAAGAATAGCATAGGAACATGTAATAAATTAAAGGACAGTACATTTCGGACAAATAAATGAACTACTAATTACACTGTATATAGTAAACCTGTGCAGTTCTCAGCCACAGATGGTGGATTTTCAAAAGGGTGGATAATTCCATGACCACTAAAACATATAGCCATGCAAGGTGAGACAATCAGGGTCATCAAACATCAGACCATATACTGATTACCTGCCAGGATCAGGGATTGATGATTTCCGTTTTATGAATTTTGAGATTGGGAAGCTTGTTTGGATTTTGCATCGGGGATGTGAAGCCCAAAGCTTGTGCAACAGAAAACTTAGAGGACCGCTGTGCAAATCTAGCTTTCTAGAATATTTCAAATGTTTTAATAATGTTATGTTTAATTGTTCAACCCCAAGAATAAAAATTACCACATTTACAGTCATAGATATTATATATTATAGATATTAGAGTAGATATAGATGTGTATCGTTTTAGAGAGAGAATTAATAATTAATCTAACGCTGAAATAGAGCTATTTCTGGAATGGAACACCATGGCCATTCTATTCCACCAGTATTAGGCAGCTTTTTTTAGGAAGGGAAACTACACAGGGAAATTTCAAGTATGAAGAATTTTATTACTAGACGTTTTTTTTTTTTTTTTTTTTTAAATTTGGTTAAAAATAAAATGCTTGTGAAATGACTTGGGCTATTCTAGTATCTATAAATGTTTCAGACTTTATATAACATGTGGTATCTTTATCATAGCACTACCTAACTTTGTAATTACTGACTGAGGGAAGAATGCTACCTATAAAAGAAACTCATCTGAGGTAGCATTTGTGAATTTCTTGGAGGAATCACATTCTGCTTCTAACCAGGCCTGAGTTATGCTTTACTTATATCTGGAGAGCTCACAGCCTGAGATGGAGTGGCTGCAAGCTATTTCTGCATAAACGCAAAATGATCTATTTAATATTTGTACTTGGTAATTTATATAAATATACCTTAGATAGAAAGGGGGGAAAATGTGATTCCAGGTAGCTACTAACCTGTTAGTTTGACATCTGTAGTATGCAAGGTCTTGGGGAAAAAAAATGAAGGAGAAAGTAGTTAAGGACATTGAGATGAGTTTTAATTGGGACAAAATACAGCATGGTTTTACAGAAAGTAGATCATGCCAAATCAACCTGATCTCCTTCTTTGAGAAGGTAACAGAATTTTTAGGCAAAGTAAAGGCAGTGGATCTAATTTACCTCGATTTTATTAAGGCATTAGATACAGCTCCACATGGGGAATTACTAGCTAAATTGGAAAATATGGGGATCAATATGAAAATTGAATGGTGGATAAGGAACTGGTTAAAGGGGAGACTACAACGGATCATACTGAAAGGTGAACTGTCAGGCTGGAGGGAGGTTACTAGTGGAGTTCCTCAAGGATTGGTTTTGGGACCAGTCTTATTTAATCTTTTTATTACTGACCTTGGCACAAAGAGCGGGAATGTGCTAATGTGTGTGCTTGTGTGCAGATGACACAAAGCTAGGAGGTATTGCCAATACAGAGGAGAACCAGGATATCATACAGGAAGATCTGGATGACTTTGTAAACTGGAGTAATAATAATAGGATGAAATTTAATACTGAAAAGTGCATGGTCATGCATTTAGGGATTAATAACAAGAATTTTGGTTATAAATTGGGGCTCATGAGTTGGAAATAACATGGGACAAGAAGGTCCTCGAAGTATTGGTTGATCACAGGATGACTGTGAGCCGCCAATGTGATATGACCATTAAAAAAGCTAATGCAGTCTTGGCATTCATCAGGCAAGGTATTTCCAGTAGAGATAAGGAGGGGTTAGTATTATTATACAAGGCACTGGTGAGACCTCATCTGAAATACTGTGTGCAGTTCTGGTCTCCCATGTTTAAGAAGGATGAATTCAAACTGGAACAGATACAGAGAAGGGCTACTAGGATGATCCGAGTAATGGAAAACCTGTCTTATGAAAGGAGACTGAAAGAGCTTGGCCTAACCAAAAGAAGGCTGAGGGGAGATATAATTGCTTTCTATAAATATATCAGAGGGATACATACCAGGGAGGGAGAGGAATTATTTAATCTCAGTATCAGTGTGGACACAAGAACAAATGGATATAAACTGGTCATCAGGAAGTTTAGACTTGATATTAGATGAAGGTTTCTAACCATCAGAGGAGTGAAGTTCTGGAACAGCCTTCCAAGGGGAGCAGTGGGGGTGAAAGACATATCTGGCTTCAAGACTGACCTTGATAAGTTTATGGAGGAGATGGTATGATGCAATTGCCTAATTTTGGCAATTAATTGATGTTTGACCATTAGCAGTAAATATGGCCAATGGCCTGTGATGGGATGTTAGATGGGGTGGAATCTGAGTTACTTCAGTAAATTCTTTCCTGGGTGTCTGGCTGGTGAGTCTTGCCCACATGCTCAGGGTTTAGCTGATTGCTATATTTGGGGTCAGGAAGGAATTTTCCTCTAGGGCAGATTGGCAGAGGCCCTGGGGGTTTTTCGCGTTCCTCTGCTCCATGGGGCATGGGTCACTTGCTGGAGGATTCTCTGTACCTTGGAGTCTTTAAACCACAATTTGAGGACTTCAATAGCTCATACATAGGTTAGGGGTTTGATACAGGATTGGATGGCTGAGAATCTGTGTCCTGCGTTGTGCAGGAGGTCAGACTTGATGATCCTAATGGTCCCTTCTGACCTTAAAGTCCGAGTCTATAATAGATTACCAATTTACTAACCAACAGAAGGCCACTTGCTTTGCAAAGGAGTTTTCTATATGTGTGCTGCTCTAAAATGGTGTCATTAAACACAATCTCCTTTAATCAATTATGTAACCTTATATATGTGTGTTGAAGTATAAAAGATAGGTTAATAATGTTGGTGAATTTTAGACCTTGAAAAAGTGAAGGACTGATCACATTTTTATATGTATTTGGGGCAGGCACTGTATTAAATATTAAAAGTGTCTTAAAAAAAAAAAAAAAAAAACCCTCAATGTACCCCAGTTTTCAAATGTACCACCACTGCTTCTGTAATTCTAGAAGTGTCATTTGTTCTAGAAGTTAACACTGATATTCTGAGATTAATTAGAACTGAGACCAGGCTCTCTTTATGTCAGCAGAATCTTTCTTTGTGACCTACTTCAGCAATGAAGAATAAATATTTTCAGTCCCTTTTAAAAATTAAAAAGGTGAGACTTGGTTCTTTGGCACCCAGAAGATACCTTATCAGAATTTTCTTAACCTGTTGACTGTGCTTATCCCTTTTTTTCTCTCTCTTGTAACAAAAAACAAAAGCTCACTTTGCTCAACCCTCCCAATTGTATAATTGAGGAACAACATTTCTTACCATGAATGGCTAGTATTTTTATAAACATTTATTTTTCTGAACCAACTATTGATGTGAAGAGTCCTATTAACAAGGGTTGTCACTTAAGATTTTAGCAGCATACTCCAAATTGCTTCTGTAAAGGTGAGATGATTCCTCTCTCCCAGGCCCCTTTCTTGCTTCTGGCATGAATATGGAAAGGGTAAAATTAACTCTTGTTCAGAAGAGCTTATGCCAACACTATATGTCTTTTAATTTCCTTAAAGGCAGTTGTTCAAAACAACCCTGTGTATTCTTTTTACCCCATAGGAGGAATTTGGACTCATTCCAAATACACCATCATGGAAGTAGTTTTGAAGCCAGACTAGAAGAATGACCATATAAAAAGTCAGGGTGTCAGTTTATATATATATAATTGGCCTTGTTTCAAGCTAGACTGTAACCAAAGTTTTAAGAATTCCCCTCAGGCCCCTGTGATTTGATAAAAGTTCATTAAAACCAAGATGTTTTTGCAAAACATTTTAGGTTCAGTGACTCAGCATTTTCTGATTAAACAGAATTTTGTTGGAACATTTCTGACCAGCTGTAGAGGGCCATGAGATTCAGGACTGTATGGATATGGTGGCTCAAAACCCCTGAATTGGGGCAGTAAATCTGTGGGCTTGAGTATCTAGGAGAAGGCTTCTTTGCAACCCCTTCATCTAGCAGTGCTGAAATGCATCTATGCGCACAAAGATTGATTGTTTGGGGTTCGTGTAGATAGGACAAGAAGATTAATTTCACCTTTAATTAATAATGAAGAAAATCTGCGTGTTATGTGCGGAAGGCACATATATTT